>NC_081409.1:564444822-564819822 GCF_030272615.1 Cryptomeria japonica | reverse complement strand
CTATTGCTTGAGAAATTTGATATTGCTCCTTATATCTGGTTTCCGATACAAAAAGGAATTATGATCCTTGAACATGAGAATGGGTCTTTTGAAGTCAATTCTGAGTGACTCACCCTTATCGATAGCCTCTGAAACCCTAACATAGTCCTCCAAGTAGGGGATAAGGAGATTGCCATCTACACAATTAATGGCCATCTCAAGATTAACCAAATATTTATTGTTAAAGATTAACCTGCATAATGAAGCTGCAATTACCTTATTCTCTCCCATTATGAGTAGAATGGTTGCGAAACCAACATGGATGTCACTGTTTATGTGTTTCCTATGCTCTGTGTTTAGGAGCTCATCACCCAGAATTCTCTTGGGCGCATGGATGACCAAATCATCCTTCGATCTTAGAATAACTGTCCAACTCTTCTTAGAGATCTCTCTAACAAAGGCCATCTCTTGTTTAAATTTGTTATTATAAATATTAGTACTATATTATATATAACATTATTTTATTATCAAACTTTTATATTATTAAATTGCATGAGGATAACTAAAATAATATCGTTAATTTATATTTTTTATATTATATATATGCTTATTTATTTATATAATATAAAGCTTTAAAAAATCTAGATATAAATTCTAAATAATTTGTTAAATATTTGTTTATTGGATGTGTAAAATAAATTTGAAAAGAAAATTTAAATATATTAAAGATTATGTTAATGTACCTAAAACGTTGCCTTAAAAAAATCATTTAGATAGTGGATCCGTGAAATCCACTAATAAGATGTAAATTTTTTAGCCAAATAGATTGGAGAGAAATAATTTATGTAATTTAAAAACTTAAAAATCATACATCTTAACTTTTTAAAAATTGAAAAAAATATCTTGAAAGAAAAAATTCATAGTTCTAATTGGTGGAAAAGCAATTGAATAATAATGAGTTAACTAAAATTGAATGCAATTAATTGCAATAGTACTAGCCTAATGGCAAGTACTAATAATTACGCTGAAAGGTGTATTAATACTCACATAATGGATTGATAGATATGCGGAGTTAAAAACCCCCTGTGATTAAAATTGGCACCCATGATATTGTATGACACCTGCCATAATTACAATTAGTTTTACTATTACTTAAATAAAAATAATTTAAATAACTTTAAATAACCTAAATTAAAATAAATGCATGAAAAACTAAAAAAAAATTATTTATTTTCTCCTCTCAACTACCACTCACTCTGAGTTTAACTATTAATCAATTCTATTTATCTTCATCATACTAATAGTTAACTTCATCAAATAATATTATAATAATAATATAAAGATGTGATAATATAATAATAATTAGTCTTGATAGAACTTCTTCATAGTGGTGTTTGCTTCAAAAGAAGATAGGAATAAAGTGCTCATGGGAGAAGTGTGGATGTTTGAAGATATCCCCTTGTATATTCAACCTTGGGCCCCAAATTTTAATCCTTTGAAGTGCTCTTTATATGATTTGCCGATCTGGGTTAGATTGTATAACTTGTCGATTGAGTATTGGAACGAAGAATGTTTAGATAAGATAGGGAGGTCCCTAGGTACTTTGAAGGAAGTAGATGAAGAAATCTCAGACGGAGATCAATATGTTTATGCGAGAATGAAGTTAGCAGATGTCATGGAAATCCTGAGAAGGATAGGATTAGTTGTTAATGGTCGACTTTGGGTTCAAGAGTTGGAAGTTGAGAGGACCAATCTCTCCAGATTCAGAAGCAGGAGGAGGGAGCCTAGGAAGAATGTTTTTAGGCCTCTGAAACAATTTTACTCAAGATGGACCCTGAAAAAGGATGGCATGAAGGATTTGCTTGAGTCGGGTCAAACAGTTACCCCGATGAAGGTAGTTACTTCCGACAAGGGAATGGTAAATCATAGATCTCCCTCGAACAATCCGAATAATGATCTAGGTAGAAAGATATCAGATTCTGGTAAGAATGCAAAAGGGAGTAGGAGGGCTGGCAAGGACAATATGGAGGTAGGTAGATTGAAAAAGGAGGCATAGGCCCAACCATCTAATTTGAAGGAAGGGGATCCCGAAGTCAGACTAGAGGCAAGGGATATTCGTGTGGTTGAAATGGTTGGGTTGGAGGATTCGGAGATGGAAGAAATATGTCTTTCAGAGGATAACGAGTAAGGGGAGGATTTTTTGGATATCATTGATAGAAGATGTCTTAGTCAATCTGCGATAGGTCAGATTGGTATTTCAAAGAAAAGAAGAGGTAGGAAGACCAATAGGCAAAAGAGAGAGGATGAGGCTGTGTAGAAGGGGCTGTTAAGTATTTTTGATTTTCTTAAAGCATCCAAGGGAGGAAAAAACTCCCTTGGAGGGAGATTAGGATCTTGTCATGGAATGTTAAGGGTCTCTCGACCCCTAATAAGAGAAGACTGGTTGGACGATGTTTGTGCAAAGAGTCTCCGTGATGCAGAGCATCATGAAAAACATACCAAGAACCTCAAATCATTCGTGAAGTTCAATTATCAACACAAATCTTCCAACATGTTAGAGGCATTGTCATATATTTCCCAACAAAATTATCAATCAAATAACCATTATCAAATCTTCTCCATAGATATCAATCCATCATGATTGTAGATCCATATATTATGCATTAAACCTGAATCATTTAAACCCTTTTTCTATTCATTTCTTGCAAATGAAAACCAAGAATTTTCCCAAACTATGAAATTTACTCTATTCTGGTCATGAAATTACAATCATGAACAATCATTAATAACTCTTAAAATAGTAATCAGCATGACAATCACTCTGGTCCGATTCTAGAAATTATAGTTATACAACATTTTGCCAAGTTATAGAAAGATCCAATGGTTAAATCCAAAGTTATGATGATTTTTCCAAATATGGTCACCATGAATCAGGGTTTTGGGTAGTTCCAACTTCCTCTTATGACCATACAACTTCTCATTTTGGTGTTTTTACAACTTTTGAAAAGTTGCATTTTACAACTTTTACAACTTTTGACTCAAATGACTTTAAACCTTCAAAAGAACCTTCAAAACACATTAGGAAGAAATAATAATGTATTTTTGTCAACATTTTACCCTTCAAAGGTTATTTTATACAAGTTTTACCAAATGACTAATTCAAGACCTTATTAGGACAACTTGGACAACTCATTACAGTGGACTCTTTTAGCCTTACATATTGATTCATATTGACTCAAAATGACATTACAAATGAAAATTTAATTGAATATACTTATGAATTGATTTTTATCCTCTTATAGATTCCTTTTGTGCCTTTGTGTTAGGTGCTCTTGCACCACTTCGGAGATTGTTTTGTTGCAAGCAACAAAGTTTAACTAGGAGAGTGGGATAGGTTTTTTGAAATATTATAAAGAGTGGGATGGAGCCTTCCATGAGGCATGTGGTATTTTAGGAGGGATTGGTATTCTTTGGAATACAAAATTTATCCAGTTTGGACTTCTAGAGCAGAGTTATAATTGGATGACAAGTGTTGGAAGACATATTTCTTCCAACAAATCTTTTTTATTGGTCAATGTGTATGAACCCTCTAATCCATAGAAAAAGGTGGTCTTTTGGGAGTCTTTATTGAATATTTTGAGCAGAGTCAACTTTAAGGAGATCATTGTTAGAGGGGACTTCAATGCAATTCTTAATTTAAATGAGAAGGTTGGCGGGTTGATGAGAAGCAGTGTAGCAATGGAGGGGTTTAGGCAGTTTGTTCAAGCATCTCAATTATGTAATATAGAGCCGAACAATGGGAAATATACATGGACGAACAAAAGATTGGGATTCACCAGTATTGCTGAAAGATTGGATCATTTCCTTATTTCCAAAGAGTGGGTGGAAAGGGAGGAATCATTCTTTTCCTCAATTCTTCCATATTCGGCCTAAGATCATTTCCCTATTCTTCTTAAAGTGGAGCTTTTTGATAGGAGGACAAAAGGATCTTTCAAATTCCAGAATATGTGGTGGAGGGATGATACCAGAGATTACTTTAGTGGTGAATTTTTCACGTTGGCGACCTGGGAAATGGCAAATATTTTGTACCGACTGGGGGTGGCCATGTCGCCAGAACATTATCAATTTCCATCAAAGTCACGTCCTGATCGCCATATGTTTTATGCAATTAAACGTTTCTATGCGATGATTTTGCCAATACAATATATGGTGGATACATGGTAAATTTAATTTTTTCACCTACACTCTCTGAGGTTTCCTTAATAGACGACCATAATTTGCCTATAGGCATGTGGAGATTTGTTAGCCAGGAGGACCCAATTTGGTCGACATTTTGCCGACGCGTGTCTCCATTCACCCCAACTTTCACCAACTATATTGTATTTGCCAATTATTTGGACGACCTATAATCGCCTCAAAAATTACATAAGTTGTATTTGGATGACCTATAATCGCCTCGAAAATTACACGTCGTGTTATAGTTACGCGGGATTCGCCAGATATTTGTATACCATATAAAATTCTTGCGGAATTCGCCATATAAGGATTGGTATAAATACATGCAAAGATCAGATCCATCTCAACACAATCTGGTGGGTTATAGGCTCTGAATTCTGATCGATAGCGAAGTTTTAGACCAAGGAAAATAATTGTTGTTGACTGCATTGGCAACTGCTAGTGACCTAAAGGTGAGCGATCATATTTTTGAAGTGTTATAATATTATTCTAAATTTATCTATATTTGTTTGCATTGTTGAGTTCATTTTTATTCAGTGGCGACCCGCCAGTGCCAAGTAGTCAGGACTCAGGGGGGACATTCGGACCTCAGACATCTAGGTTGTAGGTCGTAGGGCCAATGAAACATATGTTATACATTATAGTCTGTTATTGCTTCTTCAACAAATTGATATTTTTTTGGCAGCCTTTATTTCGTTGGAGATGTCGAACAGGAAGAGGGGTAGGAAACCTGAATGTGGGGAAGGCCATGAGAGGCCAACAAAAAGAAGAATGTTGTCTTTGTACTTTGGCATTGGAAAATATTGTGGTGAAAATTAGGAAGGTACATCATCACAAGTACAAGTACAAAATTAGCCACCGCGGTGGCACGTTGAAGATGATGGCGAACTTGATATCTCAGATCAGGATGATATTGAAGAAGATTATCTGGTAGATGCCCAAGTTAGTCGGAATGATATAATCGACTTGGGTGATAATGCCATTGATGATAATGCACGAAAGGGGAAAAGAAAAGCCATATAAAAAAAGGGTGAACCACAATCAAAAAAGGATCGAAAGTGGGATATGTCAGTGAGGAATTTTTAAATTAATTGGGCATCAATGTATCCATTCATTGAACCAATGGAGAATCCAATTGAAGGCGAGCCTCCAATAGAATGCAGGTGTAAGATTTGCAATTGGAAACATAACAAGGAAATTAGGCTGTAGCTAAAATTTGACACCATAGAAAAGCACATGGGTAAAGTTTATGAAAAACAAATGATAGATGGGGTTGAAGAATCAGTGATAAGATGGAAAACAAAGGAGGAATGTAAATATGTGAGGAATGCTGAAGAGTATTATTTTCATGAGAAAATGCAGACGAAGCCTGTTGAAGTTAAAGGTTCTATTGAAGCTAGTTTTGGAAAAGCAATGCAAATAGAACAACTGGGAAAAGCTGTTCAGTTAAGCGTTGTTTTTTATATTTTGAGCAGAGGGCATGCGATGACATATTTCCCATCAATTAGTGGTTTATTACACTTTTTGAAAGTTCCTAACTATCCTAATAGACACTAGTCAGTAAACAGTGGATGGGAATGGGCAAGTTGTCTTGTTGAGGTTGAAAAAGAAGATGTAAAGGAAAAAAATAAGAGAGTCAAACTTTATTGCATTTTCTTTAGACATAATTATGGTAGTAGACAATACTTCATGGGTATGCATGCATGTTTATATTGTAGAGAATCATACCCGCCAACCTCATCTACTATCTGTTGCTAAAATGAAGGAGAGTGCGGCAACAGAAAATTTATTTCAACTAGTAAAGAGAATTTTAATTGAATATGGAGGTATGGATGACATGACGGTAGCCAAAACATCGGGTTGTGTTGGAGTAGATGGAGCTTCAGTAATGCAAGGTCATAGGAATGGTCTTTGTACAAAGATTGAAACTTCATTTGCATCGTACATTACTGCAATTCACTGCATGGCTCACAGAATTAATCTAGCTTTTTGAATTATGAGCAAGTTTGCTTCGGTTAAAAAAATTGAAATTTTAATCAGAGAGCTCTACTCACACTTCTATTGAAGTCCCAAGTGATTTATGGAATTTCAACACTTTGCTGATGGAATAACTGATGGGAACAAGCTTCTCAAGAATAATGATACCAGATGGATCTCTTTGGATGGTCCAACACATCAAGTGTTTTTAGAATATCCATCCTTGATTGGACTATTTCACACAACTCACGACGAATCAGATCAATCAAAATTTCCTGACCTTCTTCCGAGGTTAAGTAATTTAGAGATACTCTTTAACTTTGGTAGCTCTTCTGCCATGCTAGAGGAAATGAGGAATATTATGAAGGGTGCCCAAAAAAGAGCTCTATATATTGCATAATATGTTACGCTAAGTAAGATGACATGCATGACCCTCGACAATCTCTATCGAAATCAACCAACACTATCTGATGAAAAATTTGTTAAGTGGCGGACACTCACAGATTTGAACAATCCTGATAACTTTTTACAAATCGGTGCAGATGAGGAGGTATATGCCAATGTATAGGGAGTTGAGATATCAATGCACTTCTATGCCACGGTCGACCCCGAGGAACCAAGAAAGCGCCCCACGAAGCAACTAGCAAGAGTTACAAGGGAATATTTCGACAAGATTGTTGAAACTGTAACTACTTCTGTGAAGAAAATTGCGTATGATCTTTCCTCACAAATTAGAAGCATATTCCCTCCTGACAAACTACTCAAAGCCATGTCTATTATGTTTTCTCATTATTAGAGCCTCAACATTATATCTGATTTTCAAAGTAAGCTACTGATTTTGATAAAACAATTTTGCATATCTAGAGAATTGAATGGAGTAACTATAAATGGAATATTAAATGAAACTCATCTTCGAGAGAGATCATCTCATTTTGCATACACTGTGAGAGAACAATATGGCAAAATGGAGAACCCCCACGAAGAGGGATCAATAACAAGGCTTTGGAAAATTATAGCTGAGAACGCAGCGTTGCGTGATTCAATGCCAGAATATTTGAAGCTTGTTGATTTATGTCTTACCATGATATTGGGTTCGGTGGAAGATGAGAGAGTTTTCAGTGCTTTGGGGTTCCTAAAATTAAAGCTAAGAAACAAACTAGACAAAAATTTGGAAAGTTGCTTGAGGCTCTATACATCTAGGTATGATGTCCACACTTTTCCTTACGATAGGGCACTGCAAATCTGGAGGTCCAAATGTGAAAGAAGAGGTTTGGGAAACACTTCAAACCAAAGTGCCAGTGGGAATATTGAATCATGCAATGGACCTACTGGTAGCATTGAGATGCAGTTCAACGAAGGTATGCAGACTCAGAGTGAAGAAACCACAGACAAGAATCAAGAAAGTTCTAAATTTGATGAGGATGAATGGCAACTATAAGAGATTGGTATTTATTAATCTTATTACTGTATCTCATCATTCATATTACAAAAGCATATTAATTTTTGCAATTAGAATTTAATATTGATTTGTAATTGTATTTTTCAACTTTCTATTTCCAGATTTAAAATAGCATAATAAAAGACCATAATGTGTTTATTGATACATATATGTTTATTGTTTATTTAGACATGTTTGAGTCTCAAAACTGTGTGATACATTTCAGAACCATATAATACAATTCATTCAATAGTAATACAGTATACACATGTCGAGAACTTAGATTTTCATTAATTCTTTCAAAATATAGCCATATGATACAATTCATTCAATAGTAATACACCAATCTATGTGATTCTCCATGCAAATTGCAAAAGTGAATACAAAGTTTCAGAACCCTTTGCAAATGACCCTGAATTCCCTTTTATGGAAACAAGAGAGCAACAACAACTCCCGTGTGATTCTCCAATGTCCATGCAAAAGTGAATACAAAGTTTTAGAACCCTTTGCAAATGACCTTAAATTCCCTTTTATAGAAACAAGGGAGCAACAACAACTTCAGATCAAATTGCAAGTTTGCAACATGTGAAGACTCAACATCAAAATCACAAACTCAGCATAGATTTATATGGCCATCACAAGCCGTATTAGCAATTTAACATCTACTACATGTCTGATGTCTCCTGTTTAAAAAACAGAGTTCAAAATTAAATATTAATTCATGCCATGACAAATTAAATATAGATAACAACAGTGCCTAAAACCTAGTAATCAGAAATAGAGAAATGCATAAATGTTAAAGCAAGGGAGAATTTGAGAATACAAATTTACTGGCTGAAGTTTTGCACTATGCATCATAGATTCATAGGTTGGATTAGCAAATAGCAATAGCGAGTGCTGGTTTTTTCCTATTCACAAAACAAAGTTATTTCAAGCGATGCCAAATTTCAAACAGAAAAAACATAAAACCTTGAATTAAGAGTAAAAGAAGAAAATTGTGCAATACGTACTATGATTCTTAAGATTTCGGTGCCAGTTTTTGTAGGGTGCTCCACTCTTCGTTTGATGGAAGGTCAATATTATGTAAACTATGGAAAGTCAACTGCAACTTCGTCAACATTCCATATTTAGAAGATTGACTTGACATCACTCTTTCATCCAATACCAAATTTAGAGTTGTAAATGGTTGGATGAATTCTAGAAAGCTTTGGGGAGTTGTGTCCTTAGGAAGCAAGTCTAAATCAGACTTCTTTTTTATCTCCATGATTTTTTTGTAAGCTTCTTTTCCAATGAATTTATTTGATGGGTCAATGGTCATAGAAAAACCAAGTTTAATTAAATTATTTTTCTTTTCTTGCAGCTTCAATATCTTTTTTCCACAATTTCCATAACTTCTGATGTTTCCCTTAGTTTCTGGCATTTTGAATGATAGATGATGTCTTAACTGTGGCATCAATGCGGATCTTAATTCCCTTGGATGCCAAGTAGCTGTCACTGGTACTATAGACTACTTGCAAAATCTTTTTTTCCATATCCTCTTTTGAATAAACATGTATGCTCTTCTCAAAGTGCCTTTTGATTTTCATATAAATTACTCTCAGACTTTCATTCAATTCAAACCATTCACACAACTTGTCACTCCCCTGCATTATTTGCTGCCAAATGTTTTCTTGTATATACTTTGTTGTATTTTTCATATTATCTTTCAATCTATCCTCCAAAGTTTTTATTTTATCATTTGCATTGTGTAGGTCTTCTTTCATTTGTGCACATTTTTTTCTTTCTTCCTATACTTCCTCTTGCAAATATTTTTCTTTTTCCTTCCCACGATCCAATAGGTCCTGTATTTTTCTTATTTCGGTAGCAACAGACTCATAACTTTTGTATAATTTTTGAAAACTGGCTCTTTCCTCATCAATTTTTTTTACTGCTTTTAGCCATTTTTTTTGTCAGGTCCTTCAATTCTGCATTCATCTTCTCCTGCTCTGCAATTTTTACTATAGAGCCTGAATTTTTCATCCTTTTCTATAAATCATTGCACTTGTTATCTGCTTCTTTCCTCGATTTTTTCGTTTGCTAGGTCTGCCTATAACTTTTCTATTTGTTTCTCTAGTTTATTTTTTTCTCTCTTCACCTTTAGTAGTGAAGTGTAGACCACTTCGTTAATCCTTTTTGACACACTAATTTTGTCCACATTATGTACTTTGGAAAAATCCATTTGCAGGGTGCTAACTTGAAATTCAGAGGGATCTATCTGACTGTGTTGTGGATTTTTATCTTTAGTTGGGGCAAAGGGGCATAACAATGATGAACTCCATCATATCTTTCTGTGGGTCATATGTTAGAAATACCCTGTTCCTTGCAGGCTGTTCGTCTAAAACTTCAGTTAGGGCAACCCTATGAAATGCTTTCTTTTTTTCTTTATTTGCTTTTGTTGTGTTCATATTTTTCATAGTAATCACGAAATTGAAAATCTGGGCTTGCTGAAGAAATTGAATGATTGAAAGGTGACATAGGAATATCAGAGGCTCTAGTTCCCCTTATTCCCGTGGTTTTAACTAATGCTTGACTAGGATTACCAACAACAATTCGTTATCCTGTCCCACTCCCACTAACACTTTCAAGTGTAGTTTTCATAATCTTTTTAGGTGTGTGATATGAAGCTGCAAATGATTGTTTTGTAGTGTTAGTGGCACTTGATATAGGATTCTGAATAGAATGAGTATCTATCACTAGTGGCCTCTTGCGAGAGATATTTTGTTGTAGCCCTTGTCCAACACCAAGACAACTAGTATCAGTAGTAGTACCCATGCCAACCCCACCAATCACAACATCACTTGACTAAACAATAATGGGAATACTATCACCAGATTCCCCACTTGTGGCAGTGGCCGCACTTGATTCACCACCAATGGGAATACCATGATGTGGTGGTGGTTGTGGATTTGAACCTGAAACAAATGTAGGTGGACCCTGAGGGTAATGATTAGTACCTATCCGTGATGAATATGAAGAATCAAGTCCAATGACTAGTTTAACATGAGCTTTTGATTTTTAATCTGATGGAAGTTGTACCTGAAGTGGATACCAAATGCCCTCTCCTCTGGGACCTAGACCACCACCTTCAAAACACATTTTTTCCACAATGCTTGCCGCTTTGCTATATTTTTCTTTCATGGACTCATTGACTCCACCTAATATTTTAGAGACTGTAGTAGTTGTTGGAGTGGGCTTAACATCATACTCATCATCATCTTCACTCCTGTCATATGCTATTGTGGGATGCTCCATATTCCACAATTTTCTAAACTCTGCATCCTCGTCGATGGTCTCAAATTCTGCACTGGTCTTTGGTTCACCGAGATTCTTCCTCATAGTCCAAAAATCATTTATTTTGGTTTGAGTCCAAAAACCATTTATTTTGGTTTGAGTCCAAAAACTATCTTTACATTCTTGTAGAATTGTTTTGGGAATAGATTTGTTAGATGGATTAGAAGATTTTCGATAGAAATTGTAGGACCTCCTATTTTGGATACCCTGGACCTCCTTTGTTGTCCTCTGTCTGTGCAATGCCATAATTTGTGATGAAATTTATTCTGTTGAAATGTTATTGTCAGTTGCAATTTTCTCCATCTCTTTTTTTACCTCATCCCAGGAGTCCATGTTTCTAAGATTTTCTAGCAATGATTTACTTTCATGTTGACATAACACTTAAGAGTTCCCATTTTTCTTAAGCCTTGCTTGAACTACACCGATTGGATCATACTTCCAGAGACCCTCTTCACCAAAGTTAAAAACTGTCAAAAAATCATGTGCCACATTGAATGATTTTCTCTCAAATGTGAACCCTCCACATGAGAAAGGCAAGGAAGGAAATATGATCTTCTTTTTTTGACCATGGAAGTGCCTATCTGTGCTCTCCAATTGCCGTACATACTCTAATGCAAATACCCTCTCTGTCACATGTATTGGAAGTCTGTATGGTTTTACTACCGATCCCTAAAACCTTAACACAATGAATTCTTCCATGAAGAACCAGTCAACCAATTCTATTTGACTTCTGAGTTGAATGCAATCTATACAAGACATAGGCAACCTAGGCATTGGAGTGCTTGTAATTTCATTATACATTGGTGCCAAAAAGAAGTCTACAAAATGGTTGTAGTTCTTTTTGTTATCATGCATCCTTATCTTTGGTGTCCATTCATATATTGGACACTCTGTTCTGTTCTGAGTCTTCTCATCAATCTTATAGTTCACAATTTGAAGCTTGTTGGTATTGAATATTGCACGATACTTGGATATAAGGAGATAACACAAGTAGGATGAGAACCTAAATGTCTTACAGGAACCTTTTTTGATCATTAGTAATTGTTTTTGCATGGATTGAACAATGTGCTCAATAAAATTATATCTTACTGGCTGACCTACACAATGGATATTATAAATCATTTCAAGAAGGCTTGTACCCACTTCCCTATCGTTTTCCAATCCCACGTAAAATGACAGTAAGGAAATAGTATCCCCAACCCATGGAACAAAAATGTTAGAATCATAAGGAGGCTTATGATTCTGATCTGACAGAATACCAGTACCCCTCTTTATTAGAGCTTTGATAAATGAATCTCTATGACTTGGATCGAGAATCTCATAATTCCCTGCCATCTTTCCAAGGTCAATTTGGACATTTGAGTTTTGGGCTTTAAATCCTAGGTTCAACAAACGAGCAAATTCTCCCTCATTTATGGATAGAATTTCCTCTTTTATATTTTTATTGATAATTGCATTTTTATCTTCATCATAATTTTTGGCACAGACCATGACAAAATCAGGGTAAGGGAATACTTCAGGTAACACCATGCTTCCCAATCCAACATCCCACAATGCGATTTTATTTGTTCTTTATCTTAACATTGGGTTGAAAACAGTAAATTTTGCCCTGGATGCATCTACCGCCTTACTAGACAATGCATATCTAATATCTATGATACACTTTTCACCATGGATAGCAGGGTCATAAATATCATGGTATTCATCAGTGAAACCTGGTGTTTTAACCAGTTCAGTTAGGTACATTTTGTTTTTCACTTGGCTTCCTGTTGAACTATTGCTTCCCATTTTCTCCATTGATGTTATTCTTAATAATTCAAAATAATGCTAGATAAAAACCTGAAAATGCTAACCCTCAAATTGGACCACGAGATTAAAAAAAGCAAAAAAGGTGGGATGTAGGTGTTCTAGATTTTACCTGGAATTTCTATTTCACTAGATTGGCGCAGACATTCTCTGTTGCAACTTGCATTCCTCAATCTAGTAGTTGTTTATGAATCTCCCTCGATTTACTGGTTTGTCCATGAAATGAAAGATGATTATGATTTATGAGTCTCTTATTTTGAAAACTCTGAAAAGTACAAAAGTAATACCTAAAGGGAAAAATATCTAGAATGATGTTGTAATTTTATTAATTATTATTATTAATAATAACTATTCGATATCGAAGGACAAAACATTCATTACTTCAGTATAAATTCTGAGGACATTAAATGTAAAATGTTCAATTCCGGGCGGAGTTCTCACAAATGTGTTCACTTCCCACATTCGGGCTGAAATCCAACCTAAGCTGTTGATCTTTGCTCATCCAACAGACAATGGTACCTGTTGTCAGATGTCGTGGGTCCCATGACTTCTGCCATTTTTTGGACATGTCACCATACTCATGTGACTTTACGAGTCTATTTTTTATGTCTGTTTAAGATCATTTTAAACTTCCGCCTGAAAAAGAGCTTTATAGACTTAATTATATTTAATTAAATTTAAAACGTTCAATTTCGAGCGAAGTTCTCACAAATGTGTTCACTTCCCACATTCGGGCCGAAATCCACCCTAAGTCGTTGATCTTTGCTCATCCAACGAATGATAGTACCTGTTGTCAGTTGTCATGGGTCCCATGACTTCTACCAGTTTTCGGGCACATCACCATACTCGTGTCACTTTTCAGGTCTGTTTTTAAAGTCTGTTTAATCATTTTAAACTTCCACCCAAAAAAGAGCTTTATAGACTTAATTATATTTAATTAAATTTAAAATGTTCAATTTTGGGCGAAGTTCTCACAAATGTGTTCACTTCCCACATTCGGGCGGAAATCCACCCTAAGCTGTTGATCTTTGCTCATCCAACGGATGATGGTACCTATTGTCAGATGTTGTGGGTCCCATGACTTCTTCCATTTTTCGGGCACGTCACCATACTCGTGTCACTTTTCGGGTCTATTTTTTAAGTCTGTTTAATCATTTTAAACTTCCACCTAAAAAAAAGCTTTATAAACTTAATTATATTTAATTAAATTTAAAATATTCAATTCCGAGCGAAGTTCTCACAAATGTGTTCACTTCCCACATTTGGGCCAAAATCCACCCTAAGCCGTTGATCTTTTCTCATCCAACGGACGATGGTACCTGTTGTTAGATGTTGTCGGTCCCATAATAAGAGACATTTAAAGATGTGCAATAGTTTGAGATAACTATTAAATATAATGTTAATATTATTTATAAAAATATGAAATTCAAAAATAGTATAAAACATGAAACTTAGTTTCTAGAATAAAACCAATAACTAAATAATAATATAAATTTTGATATACAATTTGAAAGGTAAAAGTTTAATATAAAAAAGAAAACATTCAATATTAAATCTAAAATATTAATTTAAAGTTTAACAAAATTCTTTAAAAATATGTTTACGATATATAATTTTAAAAAATAGTTTAAAAATATATATAAAAGTTCAACATAAATTTAATGTAATATAAATTTTAATCTAATAAATAAATAAAGACTAAAAATATATATAAAAGTTCAACATAAATTTAGTTTAATATAAATTTTAATTTAATATAATTTTATTGATAAATAATGTGGTGAATCTTATTGATAAACCTGCACCTCCAAAGGATCTATGCAATATGCATTACCTTTGATCCTAGTGAGACTATTGAAAATTGAAATTTGAAACACCTGATGGCCTAGTATAAGTCTATATATCACCTGCAAAGATCAAAGACATACTCTCACGAGGGGTTCTCATTGATGATTGATCCAACATGTATGGTGAATGTAATAAGTTAAGAATATCTTTATACTTTACAATTGCATGAAGTCACATATTGATATGATAAATTTGATTTAGTGGTTAAGATCTTAGATGGTTTCTCTTGTCCTACTATAGGTTCTATTACTCTTCCAATTCCCGTTAAGGTTGGTACTAAGTTCTTAGATGTCATTTCTGCTATCATTCCTAATCCTACTTTAGATCAATTTTGTGTGAAGTTGGGACATCCTTGCCCTTTGTTCTCTTCCATGAAAGCAATCCCATCTACTGGGCACCCTTCATAAATGTCTCAAATTTCTTCATTATGACAAAATCTGACAAAATCTTAACTATAAATCATAGCATGTACCCAGTACCAACCGACGCATGCACTAGTTGAAAACTTCAAGTTCAACAAGTAAGTTGGAGTTTTAGTTCAAATCTTAACTATATATTTATAAAATTATAATCAACCATAATCAATGTACAAATAATTAATAATGAACTGATTTTTTATATATATAGTAAATATAGAGGAAGAAGCATTACATAAAAAAGATCACAGTATTAAATTTATTTCCATTGTTTAACAAATTATTGAAATAACGTACCTCATATACAAAAAGCATTTGAAAAACTTTAATTAATAAAAATGAAATAGAATATAGAAAGCATTTTTTATATCCATAAGACTGTAAGAGGCAAAATGAAACAAATTGGAATTTGAAAAATTATCATTAATATTTATGCTTTGGAAATTTACAATTTTTACGTCTGAGACTTGAGCCCCTCAAAAACTTAAAAGCCAAAATGAGTGAGCCACTGAGCCCATTAGGTTTCAAGGACATAGGAAAAAAAAAACTACTAGGGGCCCAGGGGGGCGAGGCTAGGGCATAGGTAGTGGATGGTTTACAACTTTGCCCTAAGAATCTGGCCCTCCTTCCATGTAGAATTCTTTAGACAACATAAGCTGAGAGAATTCTTTAAGTCACATGTAGTTTGGAAAGTCGTCCAGGAGCAACCATTTTTTGAAGGAAGTCCCTGCCAATCCGCGCCCATTTCCTATGACGCATCAAGTGCTCCGCATTCAGGTTCAGGAGAAACAATTGCCTGACCACTAGCATAGTTTGGTAAGGGAGGAGAAGCCTGGATAATTCACTCGCCCAAGGGATCCCCACCCCTACTTCTGCAAGGATGACAATAGTAATGTCATCTCCAAGGAAGCCTTCCTTAAAAACCTTCCTCAACAACATCAACATATCCACCTTGTCTCCTCCCAATTCTAGAAGAGACGCCAAGAATCGGGATGTAATGTCCGTGTTAACACGGTATCTATTTTTCGTTTCGTAGAAACTCTCTACCCAACACCATCCGCACAACCTCATTGGTGAATGACTCAACCTCCTTGCAGACTGATTGGAGGGTTGGGTCTCTCATGGAGCCCAGAAAGGCCCTCTGGTCCTCTGCAGAAATGCTTCTCAAGTGGATGGGAGTGTCCATCTTGAGAAATAAGATTAACAAATTAAACAACCTGAGCCTATAAACCTAAACTAGAGGAAGAATTTAAATACCATGAAATGCGATGATTTATCTAGCAAATAGAAAATGCCAATTAAAGATGAAAGAAGCAGAGATCGTATATAAATAATTGAAGCTCTTGATTGTAAAAATTATTTCTCTAACCATATTAATTGCTTTAGTTTTTTTTAAATCTTTCATATCTCTGCAAATATTTCCCATAAATGCATGAGTGTGTGAAATTGGAAACAACTATGGCAAGTACCACATTGGAAGTTGTGGGGATAGAGTGGATTTCAGTAAGTGAATAGATATATATTAAATGACCAAAATTATCGATTGTGATTTGTGACATTTGATATGTGTCTATTGAATCCAATTCCATTTCGGGCACTTTCTGGTGAGCTATGTTCTCTTCAGAAAATTGGGCCGAAATAAAACTTCAGCCATTGATCTACGATCATCAAATGATTTAAAATCATTGATGGATTTTTAGGTATGTGTCACCCTTCACGTGTCAAAGAGGCCACACTTATTGATACATCGTGCAGAGTTTGGACTCAATGTGATGTACTGATGTGATGTGATGTGATGTGCCTTGTCTATAAATGGCAATGAATTCATGAAATCACCAATAAATTATATATTTTTCCATGAATAACAAAATATTCGCCAAAAAAAATTAAATAATTTTCAAGCGGTGGATAAAAATCGCCAATACATTTAAATACTTTTTCCTTCGGAGTAAAAATTTTCGCCCATACAATTATATATTTGTTCCTTTTAACAAAAATTATTCGCCTCCTACAATATATATTTTTCCCATAGAACAAGGTATAATTCGCCAGAAATTGATGGAATTTTCGTTCCCTAGAAAAAAATCACCAATACAAAATAATTTTTTGCCCTATTTTGAAAAAAAATTTCGCCATCATTATGAAAATTTCCCCCCGAAAATAATGTCTGATTCACTAGGATTTTACACAGTTGCCTGAGGGTGGTTTCTTAAAGTTATCCTTGGATGATACTCTTTTTCCTAATTTGGAAATATGGTGGAAGGAGAGTAATATATACAATGGTACCCTTAGTTTTCATTTTTTGCGTAGGTTGAACTATATGAAGATGAAATTGAAAGAGTGGAATGCAGCTTGTTTCAAGAATATATTTGTGGAAAAAAACCGTGTAGAGGGAGAATTGGGAAAGCTAAACGAAAGGATTATTGCATTTGGTATGGGGGCTCAAGAATCTAAGGCAGAAAAACCCCTCAAGTTTGATCTTGCAAAATTACTTAAGAGAAGAAATTTTTTGGAGGGATAAAGCTCGGGAGTCATGGCTGAGGGAAGGCGACTTGAACACTGGCTATTTCCTTGCTTCAGTTAAAGCCTGCAGGAGCATGAACAAAATTGACAGGATTAGGAATGACAAGGGGGAATGGTGGAGGAAGATAAGATTGGAGAAGAGGCAGTAAGGTTCTTTGAACGGTCTTGTGCAATGCCATTTCGAAGGAGAATGTGGAGCAAAATAGGGTGCTTGAAGTTATCCCAAAGTTAATATTGATATCAGACAATGAGATGTTGAATGCAAATTTTTCTCGGGAAGAGATTAAGGAGGCAGTTTTCCAACTCCATCCTTATAAAGCTCTGGGTCCCGATGGATTCCCATCTAGCTTCTACCAAAGATGAAGGGAATTTATGGGGGGGGATATTTTTAAACTGGTGGAAGATATTTGGGCTCACAAGAAATGCGTAAAGGATATGAATAATGTGGTGGTTGTGTTGATCCCTAAGAAGGGCGATTGTGAGTTTATGTCTGATTAGCCACCCATTTCTTTGTGTAACACTATATATAAGGTTTTGTCAAAAGCATTGGACAATAGGCTAAAGAAGATTCTTCCATCTATAGTGGTCGAGGAACAAAATGGTTTTATTCCAGAAAGAGACATTGCTGCCAACATTATTTTGGCATCGGAAGTCTACCACTCTTGTAAGGCCAACAAATTTAGAGGTATGGCGATCAAGTTGGATGTTAGTAAGGCATATGATTGAGTTTCCTGGGATTTTTTGTTTAGGGTGCTTAGGAGGTTTGGTTTATCTGATGAATGGTGTTGGTCCTCCCAGCTGGAATGGTAACTAAGTGATAAAACACAATTCAGAAATTGAATATCCTTAATTGGATAACTTTTCCTATGGCAAAGGCTCATTTAGTTATCAACTAGGGATGTAAACTTGAAATGGGCCAGCACTGTATGTGCACCAAGTTCATATTGCAACCATTTTATATAACTGCAGGAAAGGAATTCTTCTTAAAGTAAACACACAGAATCTCTAATAAAATAATACTTAATCCTACAACTGGAAATTGCTTTAAACAATTACTATTAAAAGATAAAGTTCTAGCAAGTAGCATGAACTATTGTGATGCCGTGGCTGCAAGATCAGACACGAACTATTTCCTATGGCTGCAGGAATAGACAACTGCAGAAAACAACTATAACAGAAGTATGAAAACTAGTTTAAAACATACCAAGGATTACTCACTAAGTGGGCCCCCTTGAGTGAGTATTTCCAGAACTTCAGATTACACTTATCTAATCATCCAAAATTACTTGATCTCTTTATTTTATCTTTCCTGGAAAATACATACATAACACCAGAAAACTGTGTATTACAAAATACTATCTTTTTTTTTGCTATCCCCGAGAGGAGAGAGATCCCTTTTATTTATAGGAAATCTTATAACAAACTTCTAACTAACTACCCACATTCCTACGGAATAGGTGAACATAATTTATTTAACAAAAGAAGAAGAAGAAGAAGTCAGCATAGGACAATGGAACAACACCTGTCCTGCAGCTGATAAAATATAGCATGGCCACCTCCTAGATCTAAGATCCACTAAGAGCAGTTATAAATGTTTTCAATAATCAATCTGTTGAAGAACTGGTCCAGTAATCCTAATCATAACTACATTTCCTTGATTGGGTCTGCATTGCAGTTACACACTTGATGATCTTTTGAACCGCCATCTGTCTCTTCCTCACCTTTGCTGACCCTGCATCAAGATGTTAACACGCACAACAACATGTGTATATACTAATGCTAACATGATATATCATAAACCATATTTATAATTAACTTTAGATATTTGCATAGACAGATCATTTAAAACCACTATATGACACCCTTAGGTATAGGTTAAACCAATTTCAAAAACATTTTAAAGGTATCATCTTAGGAAAATATAATCAAAATGTCATCTAATTATAAGGCCTAAGTAGGAGTATTATATAATTTTTTTATAAAAGTAGAGCCATTGTTTAGACTCATCAAATGGATTGGTACTATTCATACTTGTATAGAGGGCCCTAGATTTTCTATCTTGGTTAAGAGTGTGGCTCAGATTGCTTTAATTCATCTGTTAGGCTATCCCAGCATTGGACTATATGTTATTTTGGTTCATGTCCTTCCCTTGGAGCCATCTGTTCATATTCTTTATACACTGCTTCCCTAAGGGGTAGGATTTCCTTTGCATAGTCTGGTTCATAAACAATCTTTTGCCAATCAAAATAAAATCGCCTGGGTTCTCTTGATTCAGCCCTTAAGGGTAATGAAAGCTCAAGTTCTTCCCTGTGATGCACCTGAAACTACTCTCCCCTTGATATTTCATTCTGCATCCATGACATAAGAGCCCTCAACTGAATATCTCCAATGTAAAGGAGAGGGTTCCAATTAACATCATCAGGGACAACATAGTTATGGACATACAATTCACAGAGCATGTTTTTGATTGCCGTAGGAGATGTCTGAAAAGCACTATAAAATACTTCTGGTGTTTGCAATGAAGGACTTAAATCCCTAACAATCCTCATCATCTGGAAACTGATGTGTTGTTCTTTTAAATATAGAGAGTAGACACAAGGAGGAGCTCGACATTGCATCAGTTGTGGAACCATGATGGCTATTGTTTCCACCTTAGCTTTAAGTTGGGCTATTTCCTCGTCCTTCTGCTCAATAACCTTCTTCTGCCAGTCGATTATCATCTGCATTTTTACTTTCTCCAATTCCCAATCCTCATAAAGAGCAAGTCCCACCACATGACTAGTAAGAGAGGTAGGTGGTCTATGAGCAGGCGCCCTGGGTTTCTTCATTTCTGTTTTACTCCCCGATTCAATAAACTGCTCTACAACAGATGCTAAACTATTTAGTCTCTCAAAATCTACTCCTTTCTATGGCTGCTCTATATTTGGAAGCTCCTCTTCTTTCTGAAGCTACAATTTCTGCTCTTCCCCCATATTTTGCAGTTCTTCTTCCTCTTCATGTTCCATTTGAGGTTCATTGTCACAACCCTCCTTTATCACCTTTTTACAAACTCTATTATATTTCTTTTGGATAAACTATTGAATGAATATTGTAAAGGAATAAAAATAATAAATCACACACACACATGGAAAACATATATATATATATATATTTTTTTTATTGGTTATTTAAATTCCCTCACCCAAATTAAGGCACATGTTGTAGGAAGAATAAGAAGCTTCTAGAGGCTTCTCCACCACCTTGCATGTAACTCCTCCCACTAAGTCTAATCAATTTGCATGAAGGCCAAATTGGGAGAGAATCTCTTTTTTTCAATTAAAAATTAGGTAGTGGATATTTGAAATTTTTTTATATAAAAGATGTACAAGTTTCAAAAAGAGTGGTTGGCTATTCCATAAGAAATTTTGCAAGTAAAATTTTCCTTTGTAGTCAATTTTCATTTTCAGCTAAGATTTTGTTTGGGAGGACTTCTCTTCAAATTTGGAGGATCAAGGAAGATTCGTGGAGGACTCTACACCATTTTCAAGCACCCAGGTTCCTTTCAAATTTAGTTTCGTGCATCTTATTCTTGTTGCAGATTAGATGTGATTAAATTATTGATGAGAATGAGATCCATTTGTTTCAGATTTTGATAAGAATTAGTTTCAGTTTTTGATAAGAAGTAGATTAAATTATTTAGGAAATTAGAATCATTCGATGAGAATGAGATTCATTTGTTTCAGATTTTGATAAGAATTAGTTTCAGTTTTTGATAAGAAGTAGATTAAATTGTTGATGAGAATGAGATTCATTTGTTTCAGATTCTTGATAAAAAAATTAGTTTCAGTTTTGATAAGAAGTAGATTAAATGGTTTAGGAGATTAGAGTCATTTGATGAAAATTAGATTCATTGTTTTCAGATTTTTTTTTTGATAAAAATTAGATCCATTCATTTCAAATTTTGATAAGAATTAGATTCATCCAGATTAAATCGTTAAAATATCTTATTAAGTTTTAGATTTGAATTTAGAACTACCTTTATCTCCTTTCTCCAGAATCTTTTCTCTAGTTATTGATTTAAAGTCTGAAATGTATTCTTTTCTCTAGTTTATTGATTTAAAGTCTGAAATGTATTCTTTTCTCTAGTTATTGATTTAAAGTCTGAAATGTATTCTTTTCTCTAGTTTATTGATTTAAAGTCTGAAATGTATTCTTTTCTCTAGTTATTGATTTAAAGTCTGAAATGTATTCTTTTCTCTAGTTTATTGATTTAAAGTGTGAAATGTATTCTTTTCTCTAGTTATTGATTTAAAGTCTGAAATGTATTCTTTTCTCTGGTTATTGATTTAAAGTCTGAAACGTATTCTTTTCTCTAGTTTATTGATTTAAAGTCTGAACTGTATATTTGAAAGGATCTTGCTGTAATCAATCTCTCTAAGATTTCTCATTTTCTGGTTATCTAAATCCTCTGTAGAAATACGTTTAAGATTTTCCCTGTGTGTACAAATAAATTATCTCTTCTCTCTGTGAATAGATCTCCCTGTATAAAGAACAAAAGAAATGAAAAAAAAAAGAGAAGAACCTCTCTGGTTACTGCTTCATTGTATTTTGCCCCTGAAATTTAATCTGTAACATTATTATTATTATTATTATTATTTCTAACATACCTGTTATCTACCCTTCTCTGAGTGACTTTCAATAATTTGAAAATGCAATACTCCTGCATCAAAAAAAATAATAATATATATATAAAAACATATATAATTATATATATATATATATATATATATATAAACAAAAAAAAGGGGAAATCATTCAAACTTTAAGAAAAATCCCCCTAAACCTCTGTAACGCACGACGTTAACGCAAAAGGACGTCGGCATGCAACACGGTTACATTGTAACCGTCGCAGGGGTACGGAGGGGCCCGCGGTGTCCCCTCATCCCTGCGGACCTGCGCATGCAGGGCCGCAGGGGTGATGAGACCCGTGGTCCCCACCCCGCACCCTATTTACTACCCAAAGTAAAACAAGTTATTTAATTAAAAGTTTTTTTCCCTTTCTAATTTGTAAATTGAAATTTTAATTTGGGGTTTTTTTTTTATATATATAAATTAATACTCTATGTCAATTACTATTGGTTACTTAGTTAATTTTTTTTTAGTTTGATAGTAATGGCATTTAGGAAATAATGGTTTTTTTTGTTTTTCAGTGTAAACTTTAAGATATCGTATTTCGACTTAGAAAAATTGGGCTAATATGTAGCAAGTTCATAATTAAATTATCCTTAGTAAGTTTTAAAATTGTAGACTATATTCTCTTAAAATTAAGTTACTCAACCCATTAAGAATCATTGGGACACTTGATTGGTCTTTAGAGATTAACTTACATTAGTACGATTTGAACCAAATGCTTAAATTTAATCGTTATTTTGGACTCGTTAGATCTTCTTACGTCATGCAAATTTCTCATAGATTAATTACTTTCATTGATGGTTCATAGCATGCGAATTATTTATGGAATAATTACATCTTTCATGCAAGTATACATGTAATTACTATTATGCAAGTTTCGTGATGGTCATTATTATGCAAATTACACTTCAAGTAGTTATTTCAATTATTACGCTTTCATTTTTGTTTTCGTAGTTAGAAAACTAAACAAAGGAAGTTGGAAAACCAAAACTAGCAGCGTTCGGTATATATGGTGCCTCTGGGTCACGCTTACGGGTAATGCCGTCGTGTTGAACTACTGCACTTAACGCCTAATAAAGCTGCATTAACGACGTCTGTGGCATCGTCCCTATAAATCGTCTGGGAGTAATAAGGGACATTTGGAAGTTAAAATCCAAGGGGCGGGTAATCCCTCTTGGATCGATAATTTAATAAGATAACTTTTAAATGATTTTCACATCCGTTGAGATACACCACAATAAACCCCTTTTTAAGGATGGTCAAGTTAAATACCCTCATGAAATTTACTTTCTTTATTTATTTATTTCATCTCGAAGGGATATTGGTGATTTGCAATTGGGTGACGCTCATGATAAGTATTAGGGTCTAGTTATTTTGTTTAGGCCACAAGCAATAGGCCATTTTGAGCCTTCGCTTAAGCGCTACCATCATGGGTAGCAACCGCAGAGAAACTGTTTGGGACACTGACCCTAGAAAGGGTTGCGTACCCACAAATCAGTTTACATCAAACCATAGATTAGAAAATAGAACTACATATTTTACGCCTTGATCCCGTGCCGAAGCGAGTATGTAGGCAGTCTTGGGATGGAGTTGTCCCTCGTACTCAGGCGTTCGTGGGTGGGGTCTAGGCTTGGTTGAGTAAGAATCCTAATTGAAAAATAAGATAATCAATTTAATTCAATGCATACTCGGAAGGAATCCCGTATGGATTCGCTTGACTTCCCGAGGCTTTAAGCCAAATTCCGAGGTGGAATTCAAGCTCATATTATTTTTTAATTACTCCTAAGGATGGCGATCTCGGTGCATTCTTGTTAGAAGAGTGTAGTACTTAGTGAGTGGCTCAGGACCCGAATGGTCCCGATGAGTCTAAGTCTCTGGCCAGAGCATCTCCTATCCCATTTGGATGGATGCCTACCCTGTATGGGTAGATGCCTATCCCGTATTGGATAGATGGAATATTACGTCCCGTATGGACAATTGCCTAACCCGTATGGTTAGAAGCTCATCCCGAATGGATGAATGCCTAATCCTAAGTGGATGGATGCCCAGAGTATGCAATTGAATAAAACATAATGAAAAAAAAAAAAAAATACTCAATTTTTGTGGAAATCAATTTTGGTGGGTTATTACTTGTGGTATCAGAGCAAAGGTTCAAATCTAGGCCTTGTGCTCACTTCAATTTATTCAACTAAGGGAATGTTTTACAATAATAGAAATTAAATTTTATTCTATTTTTTTTTTAAAAAAAAAGGGGGAAAAACTAACTACATAATTTAACTTTCAGGTAAAACCTAGAATGGCAAGAGGAAGAGGAAGAGGAAGAGGAAGAGGAAGAGGAAGAGGAAGAGGAAGGGGTAATGGAAGACGTACTAGGAGTCAAAGGGAGGAAAGCCATGAGGAAAACCATGAGGAAAACCATGAAGGAAACCATGAGGAAGATCATGAAGAAGATCGACACAACCCAGGGAATAACGGAGATGGGGTCCAAGCTATAATCGACCTTCTAACCGAACAAAGAGATAAAATCAACTCTTGGAACAATCACTGTAGGACCTTAGGGAAAGGCAGAATGACTATGAGAATAGAAGTGGTACCGAGAATGGAAACCCTGGTAGCAATCAAGGAAATGTGATGGGTAATGGAAAGGAAAATAACATATTGGAACTCTCCAAGGATTTAAAGAAAATGACCCCTCCTAAGTTCGATGGGAGGCAGATTGGTGAAGGGGCTGAGAATTGGCTAAATGAAATGGAAAAATATTTTGAGCTAAGAGATTTTAGCGAAACAACCAAGGCTTTATGGGGCTCCTATCAACTCACAGGGGAGGCGGCTAGTTGGTGGACCAACACCAAGGAACAAAATGGGTACAACAGGGATACGATCACATGGGATCAATTTGTTCACCATTTTCGAGATAGGTGGCTCCCTCAATTGTTCTTTGATGAGAAAGTGACAGAATTCCATAATCTACGTCAAGGGCCCCTATCCATTCAACAATATTGGGATAAGTTCGCCAAGTTGCTTAAATATGTGCCTATGTACCAAAAGGATGAAGAAGGCCAAGCAAGGAAATTCATTTTGGGGCTGAATACCAACATAGGGGCAGAGGTTGACATGCATGGACCTAGAAATATGAATGAAGTACTTGAAAAGTCCCTAAGGCAAGAGAGGAAGATTCAAACACTAGCAGGACGGAACTATAATGGGAACCACTCATTTAAAAGGAAGCAAGAATTTAATGGAAACACTAATTTCAACAAGGGTCAAAGGAATAACTCTTCCGAAAGGAGACCACCGCCTAATCAATATCAGAGGAATGGAAATGATAATAACAGGGGCAATAATAACAGGGGCAACTATAACAGGAATGACCAGCAGAACAGGATAACTTATCCACCCAGGGGAAATGAAACAAGGAATGATCCCCCTAGAAATCAAGGTAGGAGAGGTCCTCCAGGTGGATGCTTTATGTGCAGGGAAAACCATTTTGCTAGAGAGTGCCCCAGGATGCAAGGACAAATTAGGGCCAATCAACCCCAACAAGGGCCCCAACAGAGGATTCATGCAGCGGTTAGAAACCAAAGAAGAAGATACCAGAATGTTCCCGTGGAAACTACAGGTACACTATTTGAACAACCAATATCAATTCTAATTGACACTGGATCATCTGAATGTTTCATCTCACCTGAATTAGTAAACAAATATGCATTAAAAGTTAATCAAATGGAGTCATCGTGGACGGTTCAATATGGGGATAAGGCAACTAGGGAAGTAACTAAGTGTTTACCGAGGGCAAGGGTACAATTCCCTGAGTTCGAAACAAGGGTAGATCTCTATGTGGCACCCCTAGGATTATATGATGTAATTATGGGAATGAGTTGGTTAGCAGACCATCAAGCTAATGTAGATTGTTATAACAAAGTTGTTGAATGTTTGGATGATGGGGGGAAAAGGGTCAAAATCCAAGGAAAGTTTAAACCCATTAATATAGAAACTATCTCAGCAATGCAATTAAAGAAGGAAAGGAGAAGAGGAGGACAAATCTTTATGGTTGAAATTGATGAAGGAAAGGAGGAAAATACACCAACATTTGAAAATACCCCTTTCTTAAAGGAGTTTAAGGATGTTTTTCCAGAAGAATTACCCGGTTTACCCCCCAAAAGGAAGTTTGACTTTTATATCGAAGTACTCCCAGGAGCTGAACCAGTATCAAGGGCACCTTATCGGATGAACACAACCGAATTACAAGAACTCAAAATGCAATTAGAGGAACTCTTAACTAAGGGATTAATAAGGCCAAGTGTATCACCATGGGGAGCACCAGTCTTATTTGTTAAGAAGAAGGATGGAACCTTAAGACTATGCATCGACTATAGGATGTTGAACAAAGTCACCATAAAGAATAGGTATCCCTTACCTTGCATAGAGGACCTTTTTGACCAAATGAAAGGAGCGGCAGTTTTCTCAAAGATAGATCTCCGGTCAGGGTATCATCAACTCAGAATTAAGGAAGAAGACATTCCGAAGATAGCTTTCAGGACGAGGTATGGACATTATGAATTCACAGTAGTCCCTTTTGGTGTAACTAATGCCCCAGTTGCATTCATGAACCTAATGAATAGTGTACTCCATGACTACTTGGATAAATTTGTTTCGGTATTTTTGGATGACATATTGATTTACTCTAGAAATGAAGAGGAACATTTAGTAATAAGTTATATGGGAAATTGTCCAAATGTGCCTTCTTTGAGGAAAAGATTCACTATCTTGGGCATATAATATCAAAAGAAGGAATAGCAGTCGACCCAGATAAAATAAAGGCGATAGTAGAATGGCCAATCCCTAAGAATGTTTCAGAGGTAAGAAGCTTTATGGGGCTAGCAGGTTACTATAGGAGGTTTGTGGAAGGATTCTCTAAGATAGCAAACCCCATCACCTCGTTGCAAAGGAAGGGCAAAAGGTTTGTATGGACCGAGAAAAGTGATAAGGCATTTCAAATCTTGAAGGGAAAACTAACTTCAGCACCCATTCTAAAGGTACCAGATCCAAATGGACACTTCACAGTCATAACAGATGCTTCTATTGAAGGGTTAGGAGGAGTACTTGTCCAAGATGAAGGGGTAGTAGCTTACGAATCTAGGAAGCTAAAGACTCATGAAGTCAATTATGCACCCCACGACTTAGAATTGGCAGCAATTGTGCATGCCCTACAAAAGTGGAGACACTTCTTGCTAGGGAAGCCCTTTGAGCTAAAATCAGATAACCAAGGACTAAAATACATCTTTACCCAACCTCACTTAAATGCCAGACAAAGAAGGTGGTTAGAGTTTCTAAGTGAATATGATTTTGAAATTGAATATATTAAGGGAAAAGAAAATAGGGTGGCAGATGCCTTAAGTAGGAGGAGACACTTGATGACTATAGCAACCTTCAAAACCTCCTTCAAAAGACAAGTAATGGATGAACAAGGGCATGACCCATGGTATGAGCAAGTCAAATTAACTATAAGATACAACCCGACCGATCCTAAGGTCGAAGGGTATACATTAGATGAAGATGGGTTGCTCAGATACAATAATAGAATCTATATTCCTAATTCAGGGAACTTAAGGGAAGTAGTCTTGTCGGAGGCTCACAATGCCCCTTATTCAGGCCACGCAGGAGTTAACAAACTTTATGCAGATCTAAAGAAGTTATACTTTTGGCAAGGGTTGAAGAACGATATTGTCAAGTATGTGGCTAAATGTTTGGAGTGTCAAAGAGTAAAGGCAGAACATAGACACCCAGCTGGATTGTTGCAATTGCACGATGTACCTCAACATAAGTGGCAAGTTATTAGCATGGATTTTGTACAAGGGTTACCCATGTCACCTTCTAGGCATGATGCAATAATGGTGGTAATTGACAAACTCACTAAGGTGGCACACTTTATACCAGGAAATCTGACGGATGATGCACCCACCTTGGCTAGACGCTTCGTTAAGGAGATATTTAGGTTGCATGGAATACCAGAGAAAATCATATCAGACAGAGATGCAAGATTCACTTCAAGGTTTTGGACTACTCTTCAATCAGCTCTAGGAACTCAACTAAATTTTAGCACCGCATACCATTCGGAAACCGACGGTCAGACAGAAAGGACAAATCAGATTATGGAAGACCTGCTTCGCATGTACTGCATGGACCAACATAGGAAATGGGAAGAGTACCTACCTTTGGTAGAGTTTGCCTACAATAATACATATCAAACATCTTTGGGAATGGCACCTTTTGAAGCTTTGTATGGTAGACCATGTCGAACACCTTTGAGTTGGGATAGTCTTGAAGATAGAGTGATTATTGGACCAGATATATTGAAAGAAATGGAAAGGAAAACTAAGGAAATTAGGCAAAGATTGAAGGAAGCCTTAGATAGGCAGAAAAGTTATGCAGACAAAAACAGAACACCAAGGGAATTTGAGGTAGGAGAGAAAGTCTTCCTAAGGGTTAGGCCACACAAGAGTTCCATAAGATTTGGGAAAAAGACACAAGGAGGAGCTCGACATTGCATCAGTTGTGGAACCATGATGGCTATTGTTTCCACCTTAGCTTTAAGTTGGGCTATTTCCTCGTCCTTCTGCTCAATAACCTTCTTCTGCCAGTCGATTATCATCTGCATTTTTACTTTCTCCAATTCCCAATCCTCATAAAGAGCAAGTCCCACCACATGACTAGTAAGAGAGGTAGGTGGTCTATGAGCAGGCGCCCTGGGTTTCTTCATTTCTGTTTTACTCCCCGATTCAATAAATTGCTCTACAACAGATGCTAAACTATTTAGTCTCTCAAAATCTACTCCTTTCTATGGCTGCTCTATATTTGGAAGCTCCTCTTCTTTCTGAAGCTACAATTTTTGCTCTTCCCCCATATTTTGCAGTTCTTCTTCCTCTTCATGTTCCATTTGAGGTTCATTAGATGGAGAAGGAGGAATATCATGTTGAAGCAGACTGTATTGATCTCGTTATGGGGAGTCGCTCAAGATGGTAATTTTTGGTTCGGTTGATTGATCTTGGTTTTTATACTTTTTACGGAGCCTACCACTACTTCTTCAAACTTTCCCTTTTCCAGTTGCAGGACTACTTCCTATAGCCTCCTCCTCAACTATATTAACTGTTTCTGTAGGAACTGGTTTTATAATTCTTCTCTTCTTGGTTGCAAGAAGGGGTACATTCTCATTTTTACTATCTATGTCCTCTTTCTCTATATCAACTTGTTTTTCTTTGCCCTTTTCCTTTCGTGCAACAGCCCTAGTTTTTCTTAAACCTTGAGGAGGAACCCTTGTTTCAACTTCTTTTTGTAAGGGTTCCTCCGCTGCAGGAAGATTTTGTTCTGAAAATTTTAAAGAGGATGAGGGTTCAAGAGGGGAACCAGGTTCTACAATATTTTCATGTTCCTGTGATAGAAGTGGTTCCTCTATAACTATGTGCTCTACCCTAAACATTCTAGTTTCAACAAATTCATTCTAGAGCATCGAAGAAACATCTCTCAAGGATTTTTCAACTAAAAGCTTAATTAGACAATGGTGAGAAACAGAGTGAGGCCTACCTTTTTGGGTCTCTGTTGCACTTATAGAAAGAAGGTTGTACAATAAGCTTGGAATGTTCATCCTTCTTCCGTGGCATAGATGACTTAGGAGCTTGAAGTGATGAGAATGCAGACATGAAAACCTTCCTTCGCAGGTTAAATATTTTAAGACATACAATGCCACTGCTCTCCATTCAAGTGGAAGGGATTCTCGCCTAGCTCCTTGCCTATCTACTACTAATGGGGGGTCTTCTAGATGTGTAAAATCTGCCCTTGCACTATGTGCATCCTTGGATTCTGAGTACTTCTCCCCATCTGTTGGTAGCCTAGTTACCTCTACTATCCTTTCCTCTGTAGCCACTACTCTTAAACCTTTTACCTGAGCTTCTCCATTTGATAATGTGTGAGTAAATTCCGTCACAATTTCTTCATTAAAATCTATCAAATTTAAGAAATAATCCAGCCATCCATTGTTCCTGAATACTGGTTCACAATCCTAGTCCTGAAGGAGAACTTCATGGACTGTCGGCTCATGTCGAACAGGTGGCCCACCCATCATAGTGATAAAACTCTCAATTTTATAATAGTTTATAATGGTGTAAATCTGTTCAGACATTGCACTAAGTTTCGCACTGTAATGTACTCAATGTGCCTTTCCTTGGTCGGAAGCTACATTCTTAAAAATAACTCCAAACAGACAGACAAAACAGAACAGAAGATATCACCTCAAACTAGAAAATTTTGGAAAATACAATGTGATTCGAGAGGACATCACAATTATCTGGCAGAATAATTATTAGTGTACTCCCCCCCTCCCCAACCTAAGGCTTGATAGGTGTCTACACATGCAGAGGAGGATTAACTTAAATGACCATATGTAAAATATCATAATGAAAAGTAATATGGTTTAATTATACATATGAAGCAAAAATAATAACACACCGGCGTACTTGATATCATGTGAGAATGATTGCAGCTCGAAGATATGACGCCGCCATGCATGGAAATTGATGTGATAATGGGTGAAGTGAAAGGAAAGAAATGAATGAATATGAAAGGAGATATTTATTATGCAGAAAAGTGCTTCCTTGAGATGCAGAAGCATTTATTATGATCATGCGAGATGGATATTAAAATGGAGTGGTGATGGCTAGGCCGTCATCAGTGGCTGCAGGAATATCAACATGCGGAGTAGTGGAAAACTGCCGTAGGAAATCATCTTTGCTTAGAGGTTTACGGTATAGGCGTAGCCGATGATCGTTAACTAACAATTTAAACTGAACATGATCTATTGTAGATAATCTAACAACACCATTGGGAAATGTCTCAAATATCTCATAAGGGCCTAACCATCTAGTTTGCAATTTGCCTAAGTTATCTTTGTACCTGGAATCGTAGAGAAGAGCTCAATCACCTTCCTTGAATGATTTATCCCTGACATAGATATCATGCCATTTCATGCGCTGATTCTGAACAGATTCAATATGCTACAAGGTAGATTTCCGTATTTCATCTAGAGCAATAAGCTGCAGGATCCTTTCTTCTTGTGTTGCATAAAGTGTCATATCTAAGGAAATAGCCATTCTCAAAGTTTTCTGTTCAAACTCAATAGGCATCATTTCTTTTGTTCCATAAACCATTTGAAATGGTGTAAACCCTGTGGTAGTTTTCCAGGTGGTTCTATAAGCCCATACAACCTCAAAGAGTCTGCTACACCAATCTTTTCTATTAAGGGCTACTGTTTTCATTAATATTAATTCAAGCTCCTTGTTAGTAACCTCTGCCTGTCCATTGGCCTGTGGATGCTAAGGAGTGGATTTCCTATGCCTAACATTGTATTCATTAACTAGGGTTGTGATTAGAGTAGAAGTAAACTATGCCCCTTGATCTATTACTATTTCTCTAGGAACTCCATACCGAGTGAAAATTTCTTCATATAAGAACTTGACCACTTTATTATCTCGGGCATGCTTGAAGGCTTTGACCTCTACCCATTTAGTAACATAATCAGTACAAACAAGGATATAGGAGTGACCATTGGATGGTGGATCGATTGGTCCAACAAATTTTAATCCCCATTTGTCAAATGGCTTAACAGCCACCTGAGGGTATAGAGGCATTTCATCAGACCGAGTTGGTCTACCCATTCTTTGGCACCTGTCACATTTCCTGGTGTATTGAGCTGCATCCTTGTGCAAGGTTGGCCAATAGTACCCTGTAGTTAATATCTTAAAAGCTGTTCTCTTAGCTGCAAAACGACCTCCACAAGGTTCATCATGACAAGCATGAAGTATGTCATATGTCTCATCTTCCCTTACACAACGCCTCATAACCTAATCTGGACTTGTGTAAAATAAGAAATCTGAAATCCAAGAGAAGTTAAATCTTTTTTCTACAAGCAGTCTCTTTTCTTTAGGTGAGAAATGTGCGGGTGTCTTGTTGGCTGCAATATAGTTGGCTATGTCAGCATACCATGGGCTATTAGAAATAATGGAAAATAGATGCTCATATGGAAATGCATCATTAATGACATCACTATTGTCTTCTATTGGAATCCTTGACAGAAAATCCGCCACCACATTTTCTTTTCCAGGTTTATCAATAATAGTAATATCAAATTCTTGAATTAGTAACAACCATCTTGCTAATCTACCTGTAATGGAGATTTTGTTCATGAGGTACCTGATGGTTGCATGATCAATATGCACAAATATTTGATATCCTATTATATAGTGCCTGAATTTATTAACGGCATAGATGACAACTAACATCTCTTTTTCTGTAACAATATAATTCAGTTCTGGTCCTTGCAAATTTTTACTAATGTAATAAATTGCATTTTCCAAAATTCCTTGCTTCTGCCCCAAAACTGCTCCTATTGCAAAATTAGATGCATCAGTATGAATGTGAAAATGAACTGACCAATTAGGTCCTTTAAGTACAGGGGCTTGAGTTAAGGCTTCTTTTAGTTTAGAAAATGCATCTTCACATTGAACTGTTCATTCAAACTCAACATCCTTTGTTAATAAAGAATACGATGACCCTGCTATTTGACTAAAGCTTGTGATAAATCTACTATAGTACCCTGCATGGCCTAGAAAACTTCTCACATCCTTTTGTTTAACAGGGGCAAGAAGATTAAGTATTACCTCAATTTTAGCTGGATCTACTTGAATACGTGTTTGAGAGATTCGATGCCCCAACACTATTCCTTCCCGCATCATCATAAAACATTTTTCACTATTGAGGGATAGATTGTGATCTTCACATCGCTACAATACTTTTGTCAGATTTTGTAATGCCTCCTTAAATGTAGTTCCATATGTAGTAAAGTCATCCATTTAAATTTCCATACAGTCATGGGATATGTTTGAAAATATACTGAGAACTGCCCTTTGAAAGGTTGCAGGAGCATTACATAAACCAAAAGGAGGGATTGAATAGGCATATGTGCCCCAAGGGGAGGTAAAGGTGGTCTTCTCCTGGTCTTTTGGAGCTATTCTTATCTGGTTATAACCACTAAATTCATCCAAAAATGAAAAGTATTTCTTACCGGCTAGAGAGTCTAACACTTGATCTATAAATGGTAGTAGAAAATGATCCTTTTTAGTAGCAGTATTAAGTTCCCTATAGTCCACACAAACTCTTCATTTTCCTCCTTTCTTGGGAATTATAACTAGAGGAGAAACCCATTGAATATCTGAAATAGGGTAGATGAATCCCGCATGAAGCAATTTTTGCAGTTCCTCTTTAACTATTTCCCTTAAAGCAGGTTTAATCCTTCTCTGAGGCCGTCTAATTGGTTTACAATCCTCTTTGATATAAATTATGTGGGTACACAATGTAGGGTTTAATCCTTTCATGTCTTGATAATCCCATGCAAAATCTTGTTGTTGCGCTTTGAGTAGTTCTATCAATGACAATCTTTGATTTGCTAGCAATTGATCATTGATATTCAGATTTCTCCCTACAACAACTTCTATTGGAATTATTGATTCTGCATTAGATATTTTAGATAGACAAGAAGTTTGAATCAATTGTGGTAACAATGTGTGAAACATATTGATGGCTGTAGGAGAATTTAATAAGCCCTCAGATGGAAGAAGGGTATGCAGAGGACTTACTGATATACCCACTGACTGCGGAGCTGTTCCATAATGATTCCTTATTATGTTAGAAAGTACTGTATCATCCTCTTGAAGGGCTATGAATGGATCCCTTGATAACATCATTAGTTATTGAACAGAGTTAATTTCCTCTGCTTCATCTCCTATATCTGGCCACACTACTCGATCTTGGTCAAGTTGAGGTTGTGCTGGAGAATAGAGTGCAAGTGTTTTAGTAGTAATACCATCTGAAATTGTCATATCTCCAGACCTACAACCTATATATGCATCAGCTGTTGCCAGCCAAGGTCTTCCAAAAATAATTGGATATCCTCCTAATGTTGCCTTGGGAGAAAGGATTATAAAATCAGTAGGGTATTCCCAAGAATCTAATGTGACAACAATATCTTCAATCATTCCTTTAGGCCGAACAGTTGAGCCATTAGCAAGCTGCAGGACTATTGGAGTTGATATGAGATTAGTGATGTTGAGCTTCTGCATGACATCCTTAGTCATCACATTTATTGCTTCTCCCAGGTCTATCAAGGCATTTTTTATTTGAGTTCCATTAATAACTATCTTGACAATAGGGCTACCTGGATCAAAATATCTAGGGACTGTTATTTTTCCCAACATAATATCAGCCAACTCTCCTACTACATGCACTTTTGTTGGATCCTTTTTCTTCCTCCTAGGTTTCTTCAAACAAGCTTCTTTAATAGCTTTGCCATATATGGCAATATCTTTAATAGCTTGGAATAGTGGAATTTTAACACATATATGTTTTAGCTGATCAATAAGATCAAAGGCTATATAATCCTACCACTTAGATACTTCTAATTGTAACCTTTGAGGAAATGGGGGAGTTCTTATAGGGATATTTGGGGTTGGTGATTGCTAAACTTGCTCAAGATTTCCTGCTTTATCAGGCATGGTTTCCTGAGCAGTTTCCTCTATTGGTAACTCTATTATGACTGGAGGAGATGGAGTAGGCAATGTTGTCCCTGATCTCAAATGAATATCACTTATATTGAGAGAATATGCAGGAGAGTTATTAGGATTAGTTGAAAATACTTGCTGTTGCTATTGTGGTTTATTATTTGGATTTGGAACAAGCTGAGTTGGCAATTGAGTTGGCTTGGGTGGAGCAGAATTAGGAGTTGGTGGCATTAAAGAAGGCTATTGGGACTGTTGTTGTGGCTGCAGGAAACCTGGTGACTAGTTTACCCATTGTTGTCCTCCCCTCCATTATGGTGACTGCTGCTAGTTGCCTTGAGGGGGAGACCAATTCCCTTGTGGCTGCTACCATTGAGATGAGGAATTCTGATAATTGGGCCAAGGATTCTAAGAGTTATTCCAAGATTGAGGAGTATAATTTCCAAAATTTTGGGAATATGGTGGTTGCCACTGATTGTTTTGTGCATTGAAGTTCATATAAGGATTAGAAAATGACAATGGGTCATGTGGCATACCTTCTCTTGGAGGCCAAGGCCTTCATTGTGCAACATAAAAAAGTTGTTCATCATCTCCATAAACAGGCTTGAAATCCGGGGAACTCTACTGGTTGTCAATTTTAGCTAACATTTTGCATCTACAATCCTTCTTCTTTTGCCGATAGTGAGGACAAAATTTAGCAAGCATAGCCTCTACCTCCTCATTCTTCTTCTTTGTCTGTAGTGTATCCAATTGGGTAGCCATATTATTAATTATATCTTCTTTAAAATCCTTCAACAGATGAGTTATTTCCATTCTTGAGACTGTTGAAGATGATTTAGCAATTGAAGAACTAGGCCTATAGTGTCTTCCCCTTTTTGCTGCAGCTCGTGAGTATTTTTGACAGATTTGTCTGATGTCATCCCATTGAACTTGAGTAATGTCTCCTCCTCCCATTAGATCTAAGGATTCAACATAGTCATCATTGATGCCCCTTAGAAACATCAACTTCATAGAGTCTTCACTTAAGTTACTATGTTTAGATTTGCTGACACTAAATAAAAACCTTTCCAAATAGTCTTCTAGGCTTTCATCTTCTTTTTGTGTCATTCGGAAGATATCATCACCATGTTGGTCCATTACTCTGCAATAGTCTTTATATTTATCCAAGAATTTTGCCTTCATTACATCACAAGTAGTGATTACATTTCTTCCTAAACTCATAAACCATCTTAAAGAATCTTCTTTCAAAGTAGCACGGAATAACTCGAGTTTATGAGCATCAGAGGTATAATCACAACTTCTGCACATAATATCAAATTCAAACAAAAAGGTGGTTGGATCCTCTATTACCAACCCATGAAATTTTGGAAGTGAAGAGGCTAGTATATTCTTTAAATTTGCATTATCATGCAAGTCAAGAATGGGAAAATCAAATGTTGGATTTATAGGTGGAGGTGGAGGATTTGCTACCATTGATCCCCGATAAATGACTAAAGGTAAAATGTTTTGTTTAGGGGGTTCGTTCAAGAAGTCTAGATCTCCTTCTGACAAATTAAAGTCACTACCAGGTAGCACATAGGTTTCTGTAAAAGGGTTTATTTTAGGCGCTTGATTTGATCTTATATCTTGAGTAGAATGCGAGGGAAGAAATCTTCCTAATGCATCCGTTCTCCTTCTATGCATGCAGATTAATGAAAGAAATTCATAAAGCTAATTAAAAAAACTTAAAGCTAATGGTTTACAACAGATTCTTAGCTTGGCACCATCCCCGACAATGACGCCAAAAATGTTGGTCCTCCCAACTGGAATGGTAACTAAGCGATAAAACACAATTCAGAAATTGAATATCCTTAATTAAATAAATTTTCCTATGGCAAAGGCTCATTTAGTTATCAACCAGGGACGTAAATTTGAAATGGGCTAGCAATGTATGTGCACCAAGTTCATATTGTAACCATTTTATATAACTGTAGGAAAGGAATTCTTCTTAAAGTAAACACACTAAATCTCTAATAAACTAATACTTAATCCTACAACTAGAAATTGCCTTAAACAATTACTATTAAAAGATAAAGTTCTGGCAAGCAACAGGAACTACTCTGATGCTGTGGCTGCAAGAACAGACACAGGAACTGTTTCCTATGGTTGTAGGAACATACAACTGCAGAAAACAACTATAACAAAAGTATGAAAACTAGTTTAAAACATACTAAGGATTACTCACCAAGTGGCCCCCCTTGAGTGAGTATTTCCATTACTTCAAATTACACCTATCTAATCATCCAAAATTACTTGATCTCTTTATTTCATCTTTCCTAGAAAATACATACATAACACCAGAAAACTGTGTATTACAAAATACTATCTTTTTCTCTACTATCCCCGAGAGGAGAGAGATCCCTTTTATTTATAGGAAATCTTATAACAAACTTCTAACTAACTGCCCACATTCCTATGGAATAGGTGAACATAATTTATTTAACAAAAGAAGAAGAAGTCAACACAGGATAGTGGAACAATATCTGTCCTGCAGTTGATAAAATATAGCATGGCCGCCTCCTAGATCTAAGATCCACTAAGAGCAGTTATAAATGTTTCCATTAATCAATCTGCTGAAGAACCGGTCCAATAATCCTAATCATAACTGCATTTTCTTGACTAGGTCTGCATTGTGGTTACACACTTGATGATCTTTTGAACCACCATCTGTCTCCTCCTCACCTTTGCTGACCCTGTATCAAGATGTTAACACACACAACAACATGTGTATATACTAATGCTAACATGATATATCATAAACCATATTTTTAATTAACTTTAGATATTTGCATAGATAGATCATTTAAAACCACTATATGACACCCTTAGGTATAGGTTAAACCAGTTTCAAAAACACTTTAAAGGTATCATCTTAGGAAAACATTATAATCCAAATGTCATTTAATTATAAGGCCTAAGTAGGAGTATTATATAATTTTTTTATAAAAGTAGAGCCATTGTTTAGACTCATCAAATGGATTGGTATTATTCGTACTTGTATAGAGGGCCCTAGATTTTCTATCTTGGTTAATGGATCCTTGTTTGATTTCTTCAAATCTCAATACAATCTTCATCAAGGAGACCCTATTTAACCATTCTTATTTGTGTTGATGGTGGAGGCTCTCAGTTGGTTGATAAAGGCCAATAGGAGGAAGCATATTTGGAGAGGGGTGGTCATCCACGAAGGGTTGGAAGTGGTCTCCCACTCACAATTTGCCGATGACACTATGTTGTTTGGAGAGGCCACGGTGTGGGAAGCTCAGACTATCAAAGATACCTTGGATTTGTATTCGACAACCTCAGGTTAGTACATGAATAAAGATAAGGTAGAAATATTTTTCGTCAACTCGAGCAAGGGGATCCAAAGGAAAATAATGGATACATTGGGCTTCAAAGTTGGGAATTTCCCTGTAAAGTATCAAGGAATTCCTCTCTTTGATGGGAGTAGCAGAAATTAATTTTGGATGGAATTGATAGAGAAATGCAGGGATAAGGCGGTCAATTGGAAGAATAACTGGTTATCGCAGGCTGGCCGGATTGTCATGCTCAAGGTGGTGCTATCAACTATCCCTATATACACAATGTCATGTTTTAGCATCAACAAGGAGTCAGTGAGTAAAATTGAAATTATATTTAGAAGATTTTTATGGGAAGGATCTAAGGATGTGAAGAGGATCCCATCAATCAAGTGGGACACTGTATGTTTGGACAAAATGGAAGGAGGAGCAGGTGTGCAAAATTTGTTCTATTAGAATATGGCGTTGGGAGCTAAGCTTACCTGGAAGATGTTCAAACATACGGAAAAATTATGGTGCAAAATTATGAGACATAAATATTTGGATATAGATGCTCTGGAAAGAATCTTAATGATTGCTAACTCTAGTAGAGGACTATCGATTTGGAAGTTTTTGTGGGAAAGAAGAGGAGTTATCACCGATCATCTTACTTGGAAAATCAGTAATGGAAGGAGAGCAGGTTTTTTATGAGATTCATGGAGTGGGGGGTGGTGTTGGAAGACTTGTTAGCCGACAATGAGAAGGTAGTGAAATTGGAGGATTGTGCAGGTAGAGTTGTGGCATAATACTTCCATAATAATGCTCAGACAAGGGAGTTGGTGGAGTGGAGGCTGGAAGATGGGGGCATTTTGAGGGAAGACAAACAGGAGAGGATTCTCTTAGAACATAGAGGTAGAAAGGTGGTAGTGGGAGCCTTAGAGGATGAGGTCATTTGGTGTGCTACTGCTTCTTGGAAGTACAATGTCAAACTTGGCTATGAAATTTTGAAAAAGAGATTTGAAGGAGGCTGGCTTGCGGGTTTGTATTGGAGTAACAAAGTAGCACCAAGAGCGGGCGATTTTTTATGGATTTCTCTGCATGATAGGATCCTCTCAGGTGAGAGACTTAATTAGATTGGGATAGCTGGTCCAAGCATTTTTTTGTTATGTGCTAAGGAGGAAAAGAGTATGAACCATCTTTTGTTTGGTTGTGAGTTTGCTTCCAAATGTTGGGATTGGTTCATAGAGTTTGATTGACTACATACGGTCAAACCTAGATTGCTATTTAATTTTTTGAGTGGATGACTTGCTTGGGAAAAGCATTCGATGTGGGGGGACATTTGGATTGTGGGCCCATCAATGATTTCTTGGAAGATCTGGAAGGAGAGGAACTTCCAAGTTTTTAGGGATCAAGCTAGGTCGGTTCAAATGGTGATTAAAGATATGAAGAGGAGTATTTGTGAAGTGGTAGTGAGAAAAGTGAAGTGTAAGAAGGTTCAATATTTTTCTAGGTGGGATGAGAAGATTTAGAACAAGTGGGAGTTTTTTAAGGCCCCAGTTGGGTTTACCTTGGGGGGTAAGAGAGATAGGAGGTTGGTGAGATGGAGATCACCAAAGGATGGATGGGTGAAGGTTAATTTTGATGGGGCCGCGAGAGGCAACCCGAGAGAATCCGGATATTGGTGTTTGATCAGAGATGATAGGGGTCACTGTTTATGGGCAATGTATGGGATCCTCTACCAATAATCTCACAGAGATGTAGGCGATGAGGAGAGGTGTACAACTTTGTGTGTCGAAGGGGTTTGATAGGGTGGAAATTGAAGGTGACTCATTGATTTGCATCAACGCCATTAATCAAGGTAGAGTGAATAATTGGAAATTGGATCAATGGGTTCAAGCAATAAGGGGATGGTTGGATAAATTTTCAGATTATATGTTGGCGCATACATTTAGGGAAGGGAACAAAGTCATTGACATGTTAGCTAATTGAGGCATAGATAGTAAATCAGAGGTAGTCCTTGTTGGAGGTGACTATTTGGGAGATCTCACACACGAGATTGATGTGGTGGAGGGCAGAGATATCTCTCCGATTATAAGGCAGGGGATTGGATAGCATCCGCCAGTCCTAGATTTACCTCTCGGAGGATTTGCCAAGGTTCCAGATTGGTTAGATCTTGTGGTAAAGGAAGGATCTTCCGAATTTTGGAGAAGTAGGCGCATTGGTAGGAGATGGATAGATGATTGTGGTGGACAGGGTAGAAGAGTACTGCTATGGCTGTTGTCGGTTATGACAGGTGTTAATGTTGCCTTTTTTTGGATTACGAAGAGGATTAGGATCGATTTGGTAGGATGAATCCAGTGTCTAGATCAGAGGTTTGTACTTCTACTTTGAACGAGAACAAGATATTGAAGAATCTAGAAGGATGTGTCCATAAATAGAAGGGAAGATGGAATAAGAGGCAATCTATTAGAGGAGGATTGGGATTTTTTCAGTGGAGGCAGTTTCTGGGTGTCCTGCAGTGGTAGGTGGTTTCAGGGGGGTAAAATGGTGCATCATTTCGGTGTTAGCTGTATGTGTAGGGAGGAACCTCTTCAAGTGCAATGCAGACGACTCTTTCACACAAATGAAAGAGTTTTTGGAGTGGTGAAGAGACTTGTTGAATGCATCCTAAGTAGTGGCAGGCATTGGTGTGATGTATTTGTTTATGAGGTCATAATTTGCCCGCTGGTGGACATTTTGGATTCTAGGGAGGTATGCATTCAGAGGATAGATGGTTTCATTCGAGTGGTGGATGGACATGCAATAGCCAATGCCATTTTAGAGCAAGAGGTTGAGTAGGGGGTGAGAATTAACCACACCTATTTTAATCTCGCCAACTACGTATCATCGGATTCTAAGGACACAACAGAGGTTGAAGGAGGCTCTGGGTTTGAGGAGGAGGACGAGGAGACCAAGGTAGAGAAGCAAAGGAAAAGATCCTTTATCAAGGAGGCCTGAGAGGTTTATAGGGTGGGAGTCTTAAATAAAAATTTGATTCCATTTCAAAAGATGCCTGGTAGGGGGGATAATTGGCTATCAGTTCCATCCACTGAGGCAGTGGTAGAAATTGGAGAACAATTGGCCATCATTCTGCGGTACTTTTAAGCGGGATGTGAATTATTTTATATTAGTTTCATGGAGGGATGTGCTCTTTAATATAGGGTGGTCTTTTGTTTTTGTGGCCTAATGTAATGAGTAGTGAATCAGATCTATATGTAGAACATAATGTATTGAGGTTTGATATTAATAAAGGGAGCTATCCCCATAAAGATAACACTTACCAAATAAAAAAAATAAAAAAATTAGTCTTGATAGATTTTTTTGCTTTGGGGAAGAGTTTAATAGAAATATAAAAATATAGTAATATCTTAATAATAATATAATATTGATTACAATATCATAATATAATAATAAATTAATATTAATTATAACACAAAAATATAATTATTTTTTACTTGGAATAATAAACAAATATGATATCTTTCGGCATACTTTACCTATATTTATCTAAAGATAGGTATACTAGTATAATTAGTATCTTAATAATTGATTATTATTAATAAAATAATAAGAATGCTATTGTAATAAAATTATAATATTCTAAAGGGTGCATGAGTAGCTGAGTTGGTGTGAAGGTGAGTCGTGAGGTGTAGTGTTAGGCTAATGATCCTGGTGCTATGCAACAACTCCGGTTCAATTCTCACTAGTGTTACCATAAACCTTCTTACTCGTTAATGGGTCTTTGGGGTTAATCTTTCATCAAATAAAGGGGAGGTCATATGAGAGCTACCTAGCAAGGAATGGATAAAGATAAATTTTGATGGTGCTTCTAGAGGAAATCCAGGAATCTTAGGTGTTGGGGTAGTGGTGAGGAATGATGTTGGATCTATACTTTTCAAAGGAGCATGACGTCTACAATATGATTTGAATAATGAAGCAGAGGCTCAGGCGACACTTCTGGCAACCGAGTTGGCTTTAAATATGAAAGTCCAATGACTGCATTTGGAAGGAGACTCTCAGGTGGTCATTAATGCAATTGCTAAAGGCAACACTCCTTGTTGGATATTAAATCAATGAGTGTCTATTATCCGAGAGAAACTCAATTTATTTATGGAATTCTGTGTCTCCCATGTCAGGCGAGGTACAAATGCAGTGGCTGATCTACTCTCTAATATTGGTTGCGACATGGATAGTTATATGGCCAAGTGGTGGAAAGGAGATGGAAGTGTGCGGAGGTGGTCTTAAATGTAGTCCTAATTTGTAGTCTACAATATGCACGCAAAGTAAGCTCCTTTATGGCAAGTACATTGCAAGCTGACGATTTCTCTTTAAAGGGGTAGTTGTCCATGATAGACAACACGTTTTGGAGAGGGTGGCAGAGGCGGCAAATCTGTCGTGCAATCTCATGGCTCTTGCGATATTAATCCTACATTTATTACTCAACTCAAATGACGACGAAGGAAGTTATTTCCTTTGGTTTGCATGTTTGGGGTTGCGTTTCTTTATTATTGCAACTCTTAGTGTTTCTTATGACATTCTTATTGTAGAAGCAGGAGTGAATATATTTTGCAGGTGTTCATGGAAGCAAATTTCACCCTATGTACAAAGAAGAAGCTGGTGCCTTTCCTAGGCAAAGTGTTAGAGAAGAGGATCTAGGGGCTCTTCTGGTACAAGGAGGAGAAGCTATGGAGTGCGACACGTCTTATGCTCATAGAATAGGTGGTGCACATCCACTTCCATTATAGGATGAATATGGAGGTGTATTCCCTGATTCTGGCATGGGCATGTGAGTTTGAGCCGGAGGTGGAGAATATCAAACTCACTTTGACCAAATTGATCGACGGGGAGTATCTGACCAATCTTGACTCCATTATGGAGTGGGTAGTACCCCAGACAAGAATTCACATCAAGGAGGGAGATGATTAGGAGGAGTTGTTGTCCTTTGTTCATGGCCAGAGGATGACATAAAGGAACAATGTCACGAATGAGCTCGCATTCGATGGGGAGCCATGAAGATCTGTGTAAAACTTATTAGGACGGATGAGGTTTTGAAGGCTTTAAAGGTGGTGGCACGGATGGAGGTTGGGAGGGAGCTGAGAGACAGGTTTGAGGAAGGGTGGGCTGTCCAATTGCTGGTGAGTTTGGAAGGAGATCTCGACTTTGGATGCCTGGATTGCATACCAAAGATGAAAAGTGAAGCGGCAACGAGTAAAGCTCTGGTTGGTAAGGTGGAAGGGGAGAAGGATAATCAAAGCGAGAGTGAGTGAGTGGCCATTTGGCCATTGTTTTCTCTTTTCTTTTTTGATATACTATTATTAGTTGTTTTAAATCATATTTCTGTAATATTTGGTGCAGAGATGCACTGGATAGTTTCCTTTTTGGGCTTGCATATGTATGGCTTTAGTATAGGATATGGCCGCAGACATTTTGGGGATGCTGTTAACAACATGCAAATGGTTTATGGATGCTAGTTGATATGCACATCTTTTATTTTTGAATTAATACAATACAAAAATTACCGATAAAAAAACCAAAAAACTATAATATTCTAAAATAATAATATAATATTTTAATATGGCAATAAAAATGATATAATAATAATAAATTAATATTTTATACTAATTTAGGTTATATTATTTTTATAATTATATTAATAATATTATTTTTAAATTATTTTTAATATTATTAGTATATATTTATCATATTTGTGACTAATCATACTCTAATCATAAAAATAACACTAACCACAACCGTTATGGTGCTTTATCCTAAAATTATAATTGTAACCTTAACCTTAATTATAAGTGTTCACTTATGTTTAAGTTTAGGATTTAATTATGATAAGTATATTTTTTTAAACAGTAATGGGCCAAAGCACAAACGCTTTTGACTAGAACTATAAACCAGTGAGACCACATTTTTGAGGGGTCTCATCCTCATATTTGTTCAACATTAACACCCTTATATCTCCCTTTTGTCATCCTATCTATTTCTCCCTTATCACTCCAATATCACACCCACCTTATTCCTCCACTAGTGCAATCACCTGCAATCCACCGAGGCACTCTGCTATGCAGGGCTAGGCAAGCATGGTCACACCTTTGAGACCACATTTTTGAGAGGTCTCATCCTTAGATTTGTTCAACATTAACACCCTTATGTCTCCCTTTTGTCATCCTATATATTTATCCCTTATCACTGCAATATCATGCCCATCTTATCTCTCCACTAGCGCAATCACTATCAATCCACCGAGGCACTCCGCTGGGCAGGGTTGGGCAAGCATAGTCACACCTTATAGTTGCAGGTGTCGACAAGGGAAGTAAAGGGGCAACCAATCAAACACATGAGGAAAAATTTGCCATGGAGTTTGAAGCAGCACAAGCTTGCAAAGTTTCAAACTCAAGACCTTGCTTGGGCAAGGTTCGCAACATTCTATTGCGTTATGGGGTCATCCCTTTAATTATAATACGTATATTATTATTATATTATTTTAATTTTAATTTTAATATATTTATCATCATGTTTATATATTATTATTAATATTAGTATTATCTTATTAATATTGAAATTATTATATTTTTATTATTATAATATTATATTACTATTATATTATTAATTTGTTATACATATATTATATTTATTACATCGAGAGGCGTATTACACTCACATATGGATGTCATAACATTTGTAAATAGAAACTAAATACATTTAATTTGACGTGCTTGTGAGTGTCAATGAAATTAAAATAAATAAACTCAATTTTCATGTAATACAAAAAAAAAACTTAAATTAAGTGTTTGTCATTTAAATTCGATTTTGATAATAAACTCTTTAGAGAGACCTTTTTTGAAAAATGGAAACCATCATTAAATTAAATAAGTAAATTTATTTAAACTTGATTTCCATAATAAGCTCTTCAAAAATCATTACATCATAAATTTTAAGCTAATTAGAATATAACAATGGTCTCATAATTTAAAAATTAAATTAAAATAAATAACGAAAATTAAATTAAAATAAATAGCTCGATTTAAACTCAATTTCCATGTAATAAATTAAATAACTTAAATTAAATAGGATAAAGTAAGTTTAATTAAATTATTTAAATTAAATTAAATAACTTAAATTAAATATCTTTATTTAAGTTAATTAAAATAGTTTAAAATTTAATAATTGTTTAGGAATAAAAAATTAAATTATTGCGAGTGTCAATGAAATTAAAATAAATAATTAAAATTAAGTGCTCTTGATTTAAACTCAATTTCCATGTAATAAATTAAATAACTTAAATTATATAGAATAAAATAAATTAAACTAAATTACTTAAATTCAATTAAATAACTTAAATTAAATTAAATAATTATATTATATTAAATTAAATTGAATATATTATTTTAAGCTACTTAAAATAGCTTTACATTTAATAATTAAAAATTAAATTATTGTGAATGTCAATGAAATTAAAATAAATAACTAAAATGAAATAAATTAAGCACTCTTGATTTAAACTCGATTTCCATGTAATAAATAAAATAAAATAAATTAAAGAGAATGAAATAAATTAAATTAAATTAAAGTACTATAGATATCTTAAATACATATATCTAAAGAAATGCCAAGTGATATCAATTAAAACTATTTTATTTACCTTAAAATTATTTTTTAGTACTTGCGTTACTATTGCAATCGGTTGTCATTGTTTTTTGTTAACTCGTTATTATTAAAATGTTTCTCCACCAATTAAAACTATGATTTTTTTGTTTTGATATATGTTTTTTAATTTTTATAAAGTTAAGATGCATGATTTTTAAGTTTCTAAATTATAGAAACTATTTATCTCCAATCTAATTGGCTTGGAAATTTTACATCTTATTAGCGGATTTTAGGCAATTTTTTAGGTATGTTAAAATAATATTTAGCATATTTAAATTTTCTTATCAAATTTATTTTACACATCCACCAAACAAATATTTAAAAAATTCTAAATCTGTTAAAACTTTATATAAATAAATAAACATATATATAATATAAAAATAAATAAATTAATATTATAGTAATAATATTTATAATAATAAATTAATAATGAAAAAAATTCACAAATCCACTATTAAGAAAATGTTTAGGTAAATTATTAGGTTTTAAAATACAAATAAATGAAATGTGCAGCTTTTACTAATACAAAAAAGTGGCAAAAGTAAATAACATAATAAATTTTATTATTGCATATGAAGTGAATATAATCATATTAAATATGGTTACATAATTATAAATATAAATGTAATAATTTTGTATTTTAAAATAACAATTAATAAAATCAAATGCTCCCTCATCATCCCAAATGCTCCCTCATCATCTGCTCCCCTAGAGCTGACCGGTGCGAATGAAATCCCTGAGGACTACCCCCACACAGACAGGATCCTTCAAATCTTAAAATCCCATGTGGACCTTGTTAAGATTGTTAATCCTGTTATTCCCATGGAGGAAGGTGAAATCCCACTGGTGATGAATCTTAGCCTCTCCCCTAAACCCCTTTCATCCCTAGGTTTGATGTCAAATGGAATCCCCCTCATGCCCTCTGCTACCCCCACCCCCTCATCCTTTCAAGCTTCCATTCCGGTTGAAGCTATGTCTCCCATGGCCGAGGTTAAGCTTTTCACCTCAACCCCTCCTTTCTCCTCTAGTATGGAGGAAAGGCCTGCTCTACCAGGGAACTACCTGACAACATTCCCTCATGTGAAACCTTCACCTCCAGAATCTCCTCGGCCAGGTAATGAATAATGGATAACCCAGAAGAAGAAAGCCAAGGCCAAGAAAGCGGATGTGGGGGGTACTGAAAATAAAGTTAGCAGACCCTCATAAAGGGTCCCGAGACACAATGTTATGGCCAGGGATATTGCAAAGGGCAGGTAACTGACCCTTGATGGAATCAACAAAAGTAAGAAATGAAGTTCCTCTCCTGGAACATAAGGGGTCTGAACAACCCCCATAAGCATTTCGCTATAAAACAACTCATTTTGGAGATGAAAATTGATATTTGCCTTATGCAGGAAGTCAAAATGTCCCACCAAACCTTTGTTGTTGTTGCTGGTAAACTCTGGCTGGGGGCGGCCTTCCTGTATGTTGATGCTTTGGGGGCATCTGGGGGAATTGCCACCCTATGGGACCCCATTAATATTAAAGGTAAGTTTTTCACCAGCTCCCAGAACTTCCTAGCGGTTACTCTCCAACATGGTGAACACTGTTGGCAAATGTCCAACATTTATGCCCCCAACTCCAAGATGGGAAGACAACTTGTATGGGAGGAAATTGCTGATCTCATATTGGCTAACTAGAAGGCCTAGCATATGCTTGCGGGAGACTTTAATTCCCCCCTCTACCCCTCTGAGAAGTGTGGAGGTCTTGCAGATTTTACTGACAGTATGGGAGATCTGGCCAACTTCATCAATGTTTCTAGCCTTATGGATATTGACCTCCATGGCGCTCCTTTCACATGGTCAAACAATAGGAAAGGCAAACACCTAATTCAAGTCAGACTGGATAGATTCCTGGTTTCCACTAACTAAGATATTAGCCATTACTCCTTCTTAAAAACGCTCCCAAGGACTACTTCTGATCACAACCCCCTTCTTTTCCATTGGAAGGATAGACCCTACCAAGGTCCGCCCCCCCTTTTCGCTATGAGATTATGCGGGCTTCTCATCCTGACTTCAGAGATTTGGTTAGGAATTGGTGGGCTACCTAGTCCAAGGGACAACTATGTTTAGAATTGTGGAGAAACTAAAGCTCATTAGCAAGGAAGTCAAAGGCTGGAATAGGACTACCTTCGGGGATATTTTAAAAAAAAAGAAGGATCTGGGCTCCAGACTGGAACAATTTCAGAACATAATGGCTATTGGTAACCCTTCGGACCCCAACTTGATGGAGGAAGAGGACTGCTGTAAGAACTGGAAGGATATCCTCTCTAAGGAGGAAGTGTACTAGAAGCAAAGATCCAGAATTCAGTGGCTGAAGGAAGGGGACAAAAATTCCACCTTCTTCCATAGATCAACCCGCATTCACAAGAGAAGGAACTATGTCAAAAGTATCAAGGATGATTCTAACCAGGAGATCACTAGAGATTCCCTAATTGGACAATATGCTTCTGACTTTTTCACAAAGTTATACACGAGGACTGGAGGAAGGGACATGTCTCTACAAGATAGCCTTGTGAGTAAGCTTCTGACTATCATTGAGGAGGAGGATAACTGTCAACTAACTGTCCCTATCTCTATGGAAGAAGTCTGCCTGACTGTCTTTGCTATGGGGGCTTATAAGGCCTCGGGTCCGGATGGTTTCCCCCCAACATTCTTTCAAGATTACTGGGAAATTGTTAGCTATGATGTCACCAAAGCTGTGCATGATTTCTTTAAGACTGGGAAATTGCTAAAGAAAATCAACAACACTTACATTGTTCTTGTCCCTAAGACTGCAAATCCCAGTTGCATGCAGGATTTCTGCTCCATAAGTCTATGCAATACTATATACAAGATAATCTCCAAGGTCCTTGTGAACAAAATTAAACCCCTCTTGGGGAAATTTATCAGCCCGTCCCAGAAAGGCTTTGTTCTGGGTCACCAAATTTTGGATGCTGCCATTGCCACTCATGAAATAATCCACTCCATGGATAGGAGCAGAATACCAGGTACGGATTTCAAACTCGATATATCAAAAGCATATGACAAAGTTAATTGGGATTTTCTCTTCAAATCTCTCTTAAAGATGGGTTTCAACCAAAAGGTGGTGGATATAATTCAGATATGTGTTACCACGGTCCAATTCTCTATTTTGATTAATGGGACTCCTAGGGGTTGCTTCAAAGCGGAAAAAGTATCTAGCAAGGTGACCCTCTGTCCCCTTACCTTTTTATCATCATTGCTGAAGTCTTGAGCAGAAATGTGGCGGACCTGGTTACCAATGAAAGACTTCAAGGATTCAAAGCTGCTTCCACGCTCCCCCCCTCTAATATCCAACAATTTGTGGATGATACTTTTCTTTTTGGCAAGTCCTCTATCATGGAGGCTAAACAATGGAAGAACCTACTGACTGATTATGCCAAGGCCTCGGGTCAACGTATCAATTATGAGAAGAGTAACCTCTTCTTCTTCAATACTCCTAATGACCTCCAACTCAGAATTCTCTATATCCTTAGGTGCAAATCTGCAGCTCTCTCAGGGACTTACCTTGGTCTCCCTCTTACAATCAAGGAAGTCACTCCCTCTTTTTGGAACACTATCCTTGAATGGATGCAAAAAAAACTTGCTGGATGGAAAGGGAAGTTCCTTAGTAGTGCGGGGAAGCTCCAACTCCTCCCAGCTTCCCTACAGGGGATTCCTGTGTATTCATTGTCCATGTTTAAAATATCAGGTTCCATGGGGGAAAAACTTGAGAAAATCTAAAGAACCTTCCTATGGATGGGCCTAGAGGAGAAAACGTGCATTGCTTTGGTCAATTGGGATAGTGTGTGCTTACCCAGATTTATGGGAGACCTGTGTATAAGAAAAATAAATGACCTGAATAAGGTGCTAATAGCAAAAATTGGTTGGGACCTGGCTAAATGTGAGGCAGACTGGTGTAACATTATTAGAGCAAAGTACCTCGACTAGGAGCAATTCTATTACAATTTGAGTGCGGTCGACCTCCCCCAAGGCTCAAAGTTATGGAATAACGTCCTAAAAAGTAGATTGGTTATTAGAGAAGGATTGAAATGACAACTTGGAAATGGTAGGAAGGTGAGATTCTGGGAAGATGTTTGGGCAGAGGACATGCCCTTGGCTAACACTTGTTTCCACCAACTTATGCACCACCTAAAGGGGCTCTTAGGAGATTGCATAGTTGATTATATGGAACCTGGAAGGGGAGGATGGAAGAACATTGTCCAGGTCTTCAGTAACAGGCCTAACCTAATTCCCATTGCTCAAGACCTTCAGAACACTATGTTGGAAACTAGAATCCCTCTGGCCTCTCATGAAGACAAATTCTTCTGGAAAGAGACCCAATCGGGTACATTCTCAATCAAATCTGCCTATAGACAGCTCCTGAGACCCCCTGCAGATGTCGAATGCTGGAAGAAAATATGGAACCCTCAGTTAATCCCTAAAATTAATTTCTTCTGGTGGTCACTAATGCATGGTAAAACCCTCACTTTGGATAACCTAAAAAAGAGGGGGTTCCATCTCCCCAACAGATGCAACCTATGTAAAGCTAATGAGGAAACTATTGACCACCTGTTTGTCCTCTGCCCCTTTGCTAAACATATGTGGATTAACACTCTCCAGAAATGTGGTATCTATTAGGTCTTCCAAAATGACATTAAACAGTTTGTTTTTGGATGGAATCCCCCCTCCACTAATACATTTGGGGTCAAATTCCGACGGAGGTTTCCGACGGACAAGGAGCATTGTGTGAAAATTTGATTTTTTTATTTTAAAATGCCCGTGTTCATCGGAATTCCGATGACCTCGGGCGTTTTATTAAAAAAAAAAACACAACGCATTTTCATTTTGAAAGCAAACCAAAGCAAGCGGCGACCGTCTTGCCTCCCTACCCCCCCCACCAGAGCGATCTCTGCAGAAGCAAGGTAAGGTTTTTTTGCAATCAAAGGAACTCTTTATTTTTCAATGAAGGGAAACTCATTTTTTTTGCAATCAAGGGCAACTGGTTTTTTTTTGCGAATTAATCCATTTTGTGCATATCCTGCGATCTTAAAATTCCATGAAATGACATCTCTTTGAGGTATTCCGTCATACAATTCACATGCCGTGTGTATGCTACCCCATTTTGCGATTTTTGTTATTGGAGCATTTGCAACTAATTTCTGACAAAAAACCCCCTTAGATTATGCTTTGATGGATGTCCATACCTTGTTCCAAAGCTCCTATTTTGGCACACGCAGGGAGGATGCTGGAAAACATTGCATTGAGATAAACATGACTGTATTTCATGAGGATTTGAACTCAAAGCATTGGCACTATCACTTATGGCTATATTATCTTTTTAAGACACTTTCATAGTGCACTTCATTTGTCCTAATAATGGACTATCATGAGATTCTTAAGAATGGAAATACTCCAAACATTCATGCCCTCTATGTCGTCATTGTGGTTTTCAATCATTGCGACTACATGCTTTTCAAGGACCAAGTAGTGTTCTTTTTTCATTGTTCTACTGTGCTTCTCAAGCTGCACCAACATAGTTTTATTTAATGGCTTTGTTTTGATAGTGATTTCTCCATGGCTTCCACTATCTTTTTCTTGGCACATTCAATGCATTGTCATCTATCACTACTATTTATTGTCCTTTTTACCTTTATTGAGGATGTTCTCATACATGTCATTCACTTTGTCTATGAGTATATCTCAACCAATTCACTGTTGTAAGTAGAAATAAAAGATTAGTCTCATCTCTTTTACTATTTTAGACCTTCATAGTAATCTTTGCAATATATCATTTCCTTCCAATTATATGGAATTTTCTTTTTATGGAATGTGATGAAGGCTTGAGTGTGTCTTCTTGAACTCACTTATTATCAGATCCTCTATGATTACCTTAGATCTTTGTGGCTAAGAATTGTTCTTGATGAACTTATGCTCTTTATTGATTTCTTTTACTACCATTATATTATCCTGAAAAAGGCTTGTTCAATGCTCCCTTAGCATGCATGTGCTCTCTTTGTATTGATCTAGGGCTACTCATTAATGTATCTATGGATTTCCCTTATTCACTATGTTGTGACAGTCATTTGTAGATTTGGGACTATCATCTTTCATAATTTGATGTCTTTAAGATGTGGGTACATTGCTTGACAAGAAAAGCTCAAGCATTTGTGAAGTTCAAAGAGTTTAAACCCCTTGTTGAATGGTCATCGAGTTGTTCTCTAAATGCAAAATGCTCAAGTAAAGGAGAAATTCACTCAAAATGGTTTATCCACAACTAAAAGAAAACAACTAACCACTACATATATGCATCAACAAAACAGTGTTGTATAGAGACCTAATCATGCCTTCATGGATATGTAGATCAAGTTCCTACATTTTGGACAAAAGCAATTCACACAATAATATATTTGTTGAACACACCCACCACAAAGATTTGGTTATGCAATAATATATTTGTTGTTAACTTTATCATGGAGGATTTGGTTATGCTTGTTACAATCAAGGTTTGAGGGCAAGTGCAAGGTAATGAGTCACAAATTTGCGGAAGTCCATGCATTGGAAAACGTGCTCTTATAAACAGGGGCCCGTTTTCAAAAAATGGGGGCCCGTTTATGCTTCGGGCTCTTGAGCTGAAAGGTAACGGGGGTCCGAAGCAAAAATAAACGGGCCCCCATTTTGTTCTAAAACAGGGGCTCGCTTTTAAACAAAACGGGGGCCCGTTTCTAAATCGCATTTTTCCTTTTTTTTCCACAAGCCGCCCTTGTTTGAAAACGGGGGCCCGTTTTGTGGAAGTTGATTCCACAACCCGCCACTTGGCTCAGGATTAGGCCCTGGATAGGCCTGGGATGGCCACACTTGAGACATGGACCTGCAAATTCAAATCTCCATGATTGAAAACACAAATATGAACTTCTGAAATAGTTTACGTGCCTCTAATCAGAGAATTTTTATACGAAATTAAAACCCATTTCAGATTATACTGTCTAGATTCTAAATATGTAAATTTATTTAAAAATTGATTATTTTAACTATTTTCATTTAATTTATACTAAATCGGGTCCATAAATTTGAAATATTAACTAATTTTATTAATTTAATAGCTTTTTTATTTTAAAGAATTTTGGAAAAAAAATTATATGTCATCAGTCTACACAAAATTCTTTTGTTTTAAAAAAAAAAAAATCAAAAAATGTTAAGTTTACATCGAATTATGTGGGTCGTACACGCCAAATTTTTAAAAAGATAATTATGGCCATTAAAAAATAAATTAAAAAAAAATATTAGAAAAAAAAAACCAGAAAAATATGCTCATCAATCTTCAGTGTGTTACAAACCATTTCCCAAAATGGTTTGAGAAAATAATTTTAATTGTGTCAAAAAGTGTGGGTCATACACATGCATGGTATGGTCCTGAAACAAGCATTTTTAAAACATAGTTTTCAGAAGTCCATTCAAAAAGTTATTTTTTATTATGTGGGTATTAAAATAAATTACATATTTGGAAAGTACACTTAAAGGGCTATCTTTTATATTACTGACTTTTTCCAAGATTCAATCTCTAAGTGTTTCAAAATTTAAGCTCAAATGAGACAAAATCTGAAAATCAGGGAAAACACTTCCACTTTTAGGCCAAAAAGTGGACTCATCTTCTTGCACTGACCCTTGACCAAACTAATTCTTAAATATACAAATGAAGAGTGTGGTTGGTTGGTGACTAATTACTCTTTTTTAAACCATTTACAAGATCATATCTAAATCAAGTGTCTCAAGAATTAAGCTACTACTAAGAAGATAGTTTGCCTAAAGCAAATGGGTTTCTTGGGTGGCTATTTATTGTAGATAACTTAGTTCCTTCATGAGAATCAATCAATTTGGAACATGTATAACTCACATTTGTGACATGTCACTAATGCAATTCCTTAGTACTTGTTTGAGTACTATCTCCTCTATTGTTTTCTATCCACTTTTGTGTCCTCCTTAGAACAAATAATAGATTAATGAGAAGGTGGAAAAGGTGGATTCACCTAAGAGGGAGTGGATTTTCCCAATAATATGTTAGATTCTCCCAAGGATGGATGGACTATAAACTTGAAAGGTAGATGATTAAGGATGATGACAAGGTGAATTTTCCTTAGAATGATAGGGTTGATTTTCCTAAGAACAAGTAGATTCATGTAAACTAGAGGATACAAATTTGGACAAAATAATGGAAGGAGACTAAAACTAGATAGATTCACCTAAATGGGAGTGTAGTCATCTAAGGATAGGAAAAATTCACCATTTGTGTAAGAAAGATGGATAAGATAAATGATTTATGTGAAATAGATTCACCTAAGAGAAAGTAGATTCACATAAGGATAGGTGGATTTTCCTAAAGATGAAGAGATAAGACTTAACAAAAAGAGGACTTGGGATGATGACAAGGAGGATTCATTTAAGGATATGGCATATTCACCTAAGGGATAGTGTATTCTCCCAAGAATATGGAAAAATTATTGATTGGTGGAATGACATACTAGATCAAGGAATGATACAAGGGTAGATTCACCTAAATATAGGGTAAATTCAACTAAAAGGGTACCCATGAGATTGTGGTACTGAGTACCTATCTATGGATGGTGTATTTGGATACAAGTATGATGAAACCATGCTTGTGTATGATGAAACAAAGTCCAGATCTCTAATATAGGTCCAACATAATCTCTATTATTTGAGACACCATTTTATTAGCATATCCAATTAGGGTAATTTATGGGTTTAATTATGGATCATGTTGTCTATTTCCATGCACTATTGAACTTATTTGGATGTATTGTGATTATTTTAATTTTGAAGTTATAAATAAATTATGTTTGTACCTTAGAAAGGGTAACTCCAATTGATGTTTGGGCAGTTTATTTGAAAACTTATGGTGATTATTGCCCTATGTTATGTAATGGAGTTATTTTTACACTAAGTAATTAACTAGAAAAATGAATTTGTATTGTTGTACAAGTATGATGAAACCATGCTTGTGTGTTTACATGTTTGTGCATCCTATTGAGAACCAACCTCACTGTTGAGGAACTAAATAAATGTGGTGTTAAGTAGAAGAATGGAAAAATCAAGAAGCTATGGTGACATATTGTGGCATTAGTAGGGATTATCTCTATTGACCACACCTTTCAAAGATAGTATCCCCTAGTTCTCCTCATAGAATGGACCATTGGATGGCTCATAGTGGTATCCTATCCTACATTTATCTTGATGGCATTGCCGATAGTTGGTATGTGGATCTTGGTACGGGTTTCCTCTTACCCTATTATCTTATTTATATCTTTGTTCCAGCATGTGGAGATTGATTTTTGTCATGCTATGATGATTTTCATGTTTGCATGTGTTTTGAAATTATGCAAATAGATATGATGTCACACCATACTTATGTTTTGATATAGTGTAGGTGATGGTTACATGTTGTTGATGGTAGCAATTTGGGTTCAAAGACACAATTCCACACACACACACAAATATTTGAAGATGCATTTTATATTATTCCTTCTTAGTGGTGATTAGTGTTGGAAGATTTGCACACATGTAGAGAGGAACTCATGTTAGATACAATAGGTTGTGTTTGATAACATATGAATGTGCCTCATGATGTATACATATAGCTTTGGTGTGTGACATGCATGCACATTTTTCCATAAGACACATTATTATGTGGCATGTGCCCTACACATGTCTTCTTTGTGAGGCACGTTGCTATGTGCAATGTGGCCCTAGGTGTGTCTTCTCTATGAGGTGTATTGCCATGATATGTTAGGATTTGTAGTGTGCAGGCCACAAATGCATGCATGAGGGACTATTATTATAGTCATGTTTTTTGGGCATGTAGCCTAGGCATGTCTTCTCCATTAGGTACATGGCCATGCCATTTGGGAGTTTTTGTGTTCATGCCACAAATGCACACATGAGGGACTATTATTGGAGTCATGATGAATCTTCACTCTATTTAGCCACAATTTCTAGTCGTATAGTTATGTAATGTGCACTTTTAAGGATTGTGAAGTTTCCTTCAATTATTGATGATCTCTCATCTTTGTTGCATGGGCCAACAATTTTATTTTATCTTGTTTGAATTAGTTTAATCACTATTGTGAGTTTTCTCTATTGTGTAGTTATTGTGGCTATGTTTGATTTTCTATTGGAATTGAACACATTTATTTGACTTATTATTGGTACTATTTTTTCTTTCTTTCAATATTTATGATCTTTGGTAGTTTAGTGAAACTCTTGCTATTTTTAAATGTTGCCTTCTTTGTTGTGATGTGATTCCTCACCAAGATTGACGTAGATAACCTTGGATGAGTGTATATAAGGAATCAAACATTGGGAAAATTTGAGGATAGGGGTAAGTGTTTGTTGTATGGGTAGCTACGATCCACTTGTACATTCTTAGTGATTATTGATGGCTATGTCTTGGAGGTTAATCCCATTAAACAAACAAGGGGGAAGTCATACATAATCGTATGGATCCTCCCCAGTTGTGTGTGGATTCAAGACCATCATGTCATATGGTTCTTGGTTACTTTGTGAGACCATGGCATCCTCTTAGACCAATATGTGAGCCTTGTATTGTTATCCCTGCAATGTGGATGAATAAGTGTATGTTAAAATAAATGCTTTGCATGCCATATAGTTGCATATGAGTTGTTCACATCATCAGATCATGTTTTAGAATATGTGAATTCTTTTATCCATGTGAAGTCGAATGATTGATTATGAAAATGCGTTATACATTGAAGCATAATCTGTAAGATGTTCTCTTCAAGAAAAAATATTTATTCTTTCATAGTGAAATGTTGATGAAATGGGGTCCTAGTCTAGGAAAGTAAACTACAAACTTATACATTCACCATTTCAAAATATTTTATTGGGGAATAGTCAATTTGGTTCAATTTAATTCCTTTAGGAGAGACCAACAATATGATTAATTGTTCCATTTTGATGTGATTGGATATGATTAGATATAATTTCATTGAAGATGCAAGAACTAAGTAAAATTATGCAAAATTGACAAGATTAAGCATAAACAGGCAAATAATAAAGCAAAAAGCTAACATAGAGGTACATATTTGGAAATAAGACTCTAAAATGAACCTAATTAGTCACCTATAGGGAAAATGAGGTTAGAGATAATCTACCTATATGGAAAGTGGTTAAACTCTACCTCTAAGTGGCGCATCTTGAGCATTGTCGGTATATGGGCATTGATGGCATATTATATCTGGTTCTATCATTTTTGTGGGTGCAAAATTAACAAGGCAAAATAGTATTAGTGGGATCATGATCTCATCAAAATGGTTTTGGCTTTGCATTTATGATAGCACATTGATCACACCTTACAAAAGGTTCCAATCTCATACATAACATCCCAAAGTAAGGTCAATAATGATGTAACTTAATGCTTAAACTGGAGTTTTGGGTAGTGATATACCGATCATTTCCATGATTGATGCTTAAACTGGAGTTCTGGGTAGTCATATACCCATGGCATAGGGTAGGGGTGACCTGCAAACAATTCTAGTTCTAGATGCCTGTTTCCTTGGTGTATAACTTGTCAAAATTAGATCGATTGGCTACAGGTCTGCCATACAGTTTCCAACTTATCACCAGTGAAAATACAAGAACCAAGGCTTAGAATACTCAAAAATGTCTCTCAGAAAGTCTGCAACAGGCAAACTGTTAGTAAGAATTTGCAGACACAATGCTCAGAAATTCACACAATCAACTACATTAAATACATTCCCTATTAAGTTCAATGTTTTAAGATGAAAAAGAAGAGTTAAATGGTTTTGGTTCAATTTGCAATTTTTGTGAAGCTTTTGCACTGAAGTTTCCATAGCCTGATTTTTTTGCCTCTGAAGAAAGACCATGTCAGATAATATCAGCGAAGAACAAAATAAGGAGACAATTGCTAGATTATGGTTGATGCTCTGCAAAAAGGATTAGAAAATCTGTTTGATGGCAACACACACAAGAGCACAAGAAACAAACATTAGTGTTAGCAACAAAAGATTATCCTAAACAGGCATATCAAGAGAGATATTAAGCATGAAATAGAAAACATATAAACATAGAATAAAATAGCTAATCAAGATGCTCATAGTTACTCCTCCCTTGTTCCTCTCCTCTCCAAGTCCCAAATGAGTGTAGCTCTCAGCTTTTAGCACTAGCCATGGATGCCATATGGAGATTCAAGATGGTTGAATATGATAAGAAAATGCTATGCAAGTGTAGATAGTGATGCTATAAGAAAGCTCTATGCTAATGCCAGTATAACAACGATACTCTAATGCTTCCTCTTTTGCTTGAGGAGAAGGGTTCTATTTATAGAAGAAATGGGGAAATGAAGGGTTAAGATTGAGCAATCTTAACAAGGGTTAGGATTGAAAGATATTCAATCCATGTGAGACTTTCAGCCCAATCCCATGTTGACAAGTGTCACCATGAGGAGGCTTGAGAGGAGAGATAAGGAGCATTAAATGCTTGAGGGGACATGATGGTTACCCTAGTCAAATAAATAAATGCTTTGAAGAGACACATGGGTTACATGAGGGTTAAGTTAGGGGTCAAAGTCCTTAACCATGGGTGCAAGTGGAATTAACCATTAATGGTCATATAAGAGCCATAAGTGGTTTGGAAGACTTTAGAGGTTAATTTGTTGAACACACAAATCATTAATTGCTTTTCAAAGACTTTGGAGTCTTTGAGAAGTGACTCCAATTTGCTTAGGAATGTGACAATATTTAGGGGATGGATTAGGTTAATTAGGAAAGGTTTAGAAGAATCTAGAAGGGGTTTAGGCATGCAAGTGGATTTTGTAGGAAAATACAAGTGGGAGGAATTTTGGTATTTTCAATTAAAATAAAATCATTTATTTCAATTAAATGGTGTAATTTGCATTTGGATAAATATTCAAATAAATATTAATTTATTTAAATGAGAAAAAGGAAGATAAAGCATTAAAATGCTTGAAGACTTTGAGGGAAACCATTAAAGGCTTGAAGACTTTAAGGGAAGCAATTAAAGTCTTAAGAAGACTTTAAGGGAAGCCATTAAGTTTGAAGACTTTAAGGGAAACCATTAAAGGCTTAAGAAGACTTTAAAGGAGACCATTAAAGGCTTAAGAAGACTATAGAAGGAAGCCATCAAGTTTGAAGACTTTAAAGCTATTAAGTTTGAAGACTTTAAGGGAAACCATTAAAGGTTTGAGAAGACTCTAGAAGGAAGCCATTAAGTTTGAAGACTTTAAGGGAAACCATTAAAGGTTTCAAGTGGGTGAGGATAAATAGGATTTTAAATAAATAATTTTTTTATTTAAAATAGTTGTGCAACTTGCATTTGTAGGAAAATGCAAGTGGGTGGAGGATAAAGGTGATTTAAATAAATAATTTATTTAAAATAGTTGTGCAACTTGCATTTGTAGGAAAATACAAGTGGGTGGAGGATAAAGGTGATTTAAATAAATAATTTATTTAAAATAGTTGTGCAACTTGCATTTGTAGGAAAATACAAGTGGGTGGAGGATAAAGCTGATTTAAATAAATGTTAATTTATTTAAATGTGAGAGGTGGGATTTTGGGGGAATTTAAATAAATATTAATCTATTTAAATGTGAGAGAAGATTTAATTAAATAAATATGATTTATTTATTTAATTAATGGTCTGAATTTGGTTAAGTGAATTAAATCAAATAAATTGAATAATTTATTTAATTAATAGGAGAAGAGGGTTAAGATGAATTAATTAAATATATTAATTTAATTAATTATTGATTGATGGTTAAATAATCAAATAAATACTAAGTATTCATTTAATTAAGTGGACAGATTTATGTGACTACATTTGCCCCTCTTTGAGACGGTGTGGTTTTATCGCGTTGTTTCAAAGAAAGAAAAATAGGTGTGAAGAAATATGCCCCATAAATATAAATTTAATGGGTGGTATGCCCCCTCGAGAGATGGGCCGATTTTTTTTGAAAAATCGGGCGACCTCTCGAAAAAGAATGAAAAGTGGAGTTGAGGTAGAATAGAAGAAATTAGAACTAATGATGAAAGAATGGGAGAAAATGGAGTGAATATGAAGAAACAACAAGCCAGCGAGTACCCTGAGGTCATGCAAGAGATACATAGTAGATGTAGTGTGGGGTTTGGATTGATGCTATACAATTGATCAAAATTGGTTGGACAATCTAGTGCAATCGGTTTAATTGCCCCGGTCAAGTCAAAGCGTGACAGTTGATGTCAGTTGGTCGCTTGGACATGATAAAGTCTGAGTAAGTGAATCAAAGTGACCTGATGTGACTTAGACAATTGATGTAATTGCCCGATGAAGTCGAGGTATATGAAACAAAATACAAGTTGAGATGTAGACAATTGATGTAATTGTCCGTTGGATTGTGTTTGATTGGTTGATCAATTGATAGTGTGTGCGTGTGATGGATGGTTGTGGGGAATCATGGCAACCCCGTTGAGACTAGGTCATTATGATAAAGGCCTGTTGTAGTCTAGGATTACCATGATCGATTACCTGTTGAGACCTGAAGATACTTGATTAGAGTATCTGTTGATAGTCTAGGTGTATGGGAGTCGATGTATCTGTGTAGACAGAGTAACTGGCTTAATTTTGTGGATGAGTGAGGCTGGGAAGTGATGAAGGGATTAGGATGATGTTGATGATCAAGATAGGGAGGGTGAGGGGGGATTCATTGTTAGATAGAAGATATGGAGGACTAGGACCGAGTCCTATGGAAGAAGATGAGCAAAATAGAGTATGCATTATTATGACTATGTATGCATGATATGCAACTATTATGAATGTATGGATGGGTGGAATGCAACGGAATGCAATATATACATATGCGATGAGATGATGCTCCATAGTGCTCTATTTTCATCATTGAGCTTTTAAAATGTTGTAAGAAAATACAAGCAACTTGACATAAAGATTCAAGATGACCTGTGTATTCCTTACATGAATTTTGATATAGCAAGTTAATACAAGCAACTTGATATAATCGATCAAGTTGACCAGAGTATTGCTTGCAAAACAGACAAGGATTATCTCCTTTCATGCATGATTTGGATCGTCCTCCTTGATCTTAGATTGATCATATCCTGAGACAAGTGCATACCGTAATAAGAGATAAAACCTTTATCCAGTTTGGATGAGGTAGGAGGAACCAAAGAAAGAGCATTGTACCTGCAAACAAACAGTATATACATAAAGAATAAAGAATATGGATCCTTGGTAATGGTTCATGCTCATATGGTCGAGGTATACGCTGTAGTCAGCAAGCCGTAGTGATCTATGACTGTATTTTTGGCTATGATCACATAGCTTAGTGAACTTCCCACGTAGACACCATTAGTACATGCCCTAAAACTTCATTGGAAATAATGCGCAAACAATACAAAATAATGCTGAAAGATCCTGATACAGATAAACGAATGTTTGTACTCACAAATCAACCAAGTATTTGATAGCTTAACATAATTTTCTTGTCAAAGAAAATGTCACTTTTGTCTTTGTTTTGGTAAGGAAGGATGCATCCTTGCTAAAGACAATTCTGATTTGTTGATGTTGATTGTGTGGTGTGATTGATAAATGGTCATCGTGTGAGTATTTTGTCAATGTTTGTTTTTGTATCTGTGCGAATGAGTATGTACAAGATGTTGCCATTGTTTTGTGTGATTTTCAATGATTTTTCGTTGTTTGTGGATTTTGTGAGACATTTTTGAATGTTTTTGGATTTTGTGAGACATTTTTGAATGTTTTAGCCAATGAATCACCAGTAATGTAGAATCCACTTCCATCAACTAGATTTTAAGGGCATTGCCCCCAAGTTGGACATGACTATGAAAAAGTGGGATGCCAGACGCATGAAGTACTTTCTTTGATTATAGATCAAATAACAAGCCATGGCTTAGATGGATGGGTGTGTGTATGCATGAATGTGATCGCAATGAGCCTGAAAGATACTGAGCCATTATCTTTAAGAGTGGCGCCTGTTTGCCAAGTTTTCACCATCGCACTTACCCAAGGTGCCACCAGAGTGGTTGTTCACCGTTTGGATGCATGATTTTTCTTTACTTTTTTGATTTTTTTTTTTTGATGTTTTTTTTTTTTTTTTTCTTTAGGTCATTTTATCTGGATGTTTTTGGTATTTTCTGGTATGCAGGGGAGCCTGATGCTTTGTACAGCTTAGGTATAAAACCGCTTGAGGTGCATGTTGTTGATTGGATCTGCGAGCGGTTCTCCTTCTGAAGTAGCCAACTGATATGGCCCAGACCCGAATACAACAGTGACAACATATGGGCCCAGCCAGTTTGATTCAAACTTGCCCTGATGTTCTTTGTTTGGTTGGTTGCAAGGATTCTCTCAAAGAACAAGATCACCTACCTCAAATGTACGAGGTCTAACTCAGTGATTGTAGCTTCTGCTCATGCGCTGCTGATAGGCTTTGAGATGGTTGTATGCAGCTTGTCGCTTCTCATCAAGTAACTCTAAGTCTTGGAGGCATGAGACTCTATACGCTTCATCATCTATTAGATTGTGCAAGGAAACCCGTAGTGATGGGATCTCGACTTCAATAGGTAAAATAGCTTCTGCACCATAGACCAATGAGTAGGGAGTTGCCCCTGTAGGGGTTCAAATGCTAGTTTGATATGCCCATAGTGCTGGATTCAATTGAACATGCCAATCACGACTGACATCATTGACTGTCTTCTTTAGGATCCTCAATATATTTTTATTGGATGCTTCGGCCTGACCATTGCCTTGTGGGTAGTAGGGAGTGGAAAAGCGGTGTTGGATATGAAATTTCTCACAAAGCTCACGGACATCTTGATTTTTGAAAGGAAGACCGTTATCTATGATGATGGACATGGGCACACCATACCGACAGATGATGTAGTTGAGGATGAATGAGGCGATCTGCTTGCCGATGACTTACGTAAGTGGAACAGCTTTGATCCACTTTGTGAAATATTCGGTGGCAGTAATAATGAATTTATGGCCATTGGATGAAGATGGATGGATTTTACCCACAAGGTCAAGACCCCATTGACAAAAAGGCCATGGTGTTGTGATTGGTTGCAATTCTTGTGCCGGTGCATGTATCAGGTCGCCATGAACTTGGCATTTCTTGCACTTTCTGACAAAGTAGTATGAGTCTTTTTCCATAGATGGCCAATAGTATCCATTGTGCAGGAGTTTCTTGGCTAGTGACAGACCACTTGCACGGGTTCCACAAATTCCTTCATGTAGCTCTTCCAAGGCCTTTGTTATCTCATCTTGTTCGAGACATCGAAGGAGAGTACTATCAAGACTGCATCGGTATAGGGTTTCGGCAATAATGGTATATCAAGCAGTTTGGCGAATGAAGGTTTTACGTTGGTTATTCGATTGGTTGGGAGGAAGGGTGTGATCATGAAGATAGGTGTAGAATTCACCATACCATGGGGATTCAGAACCGACAAGGCGACATATCATTTCGGATTCGGGGATATCATAAGCGAGAATCCAAAGTTGTTCTACCAAGAACTCGTAGCGTGTTGAATTTTGTGGAAGATCTAGGAGAGATGCGATGATAGCCATAGCGTCAGCAACTTGATTCTGATCTCTAAGTATCTTCTCAAAGGAAATTGTAGTAAATGATGACTTTAGATTGTCCACCATTTTCTTGTATGGCATGAGTTTATCATCCTTTGTCTGATATTCATCAGTTGCTTGTCGAATGACCAGTTGTGAGTCACCATATACTTGTAGTTCTTGTAATTTCCATTGTACGACTAGCCTGAGTCCTGTGATCAAGGCCTCATATTCTGCTATGTTGTTAGTGCATGGAAATGTGAGCCTGTAAGACTTCAGGATGCTGTCACCTTGAGGTGTGATAAACAGAATGCCTGCCCCCGAGCCATGCTTAGTGTATGAACCATCAAAGTATAGTTTCCATGGTTGTGCTATTGTGATCATGAATATCTCTTCATCTGGAAAATTGGAAATGAGAGGATGATCGCCTATGAGTGGTGCATTGGCCAATTGATCTGCAATAACTTGACCTTTGATAGCTTTACGGTCTACATACTCGATGTCAAATTCACTTAGAATCATCACCCATTTGGCCAAGTGGCCTGTCAATGCTGCTTTGCTGAGTAAATACTTGAGTGGATCAATCTTTGCAATGAGTTGTACCTTGTGTGTTAACAGATAGTGCCTCAGTTTAGTGGCTGCCAGGATTACTGCTAGGCAAGCTCGCTCAATAGGTGTGTAATTGAGTTCATAGCCCACCAGTGTGCGAGAGATGTAGTAAACAACACACTCTTTTCCTTCCATATTATGTTGTGCTAGTAGTACACCCAATGCTGTACTTGTCGCTGAGATATAGAGTAACAACGGTCTACTTGGATCTGGTGGGATCAGCAATGGCGTATTCATGAGATAGTCTTTAAGCGTCTGAAATTCTTGTTGGCATCGGGCATCCCACTGAAAGCGGATGTTCTTGTGTAGCAGGTGTGTGAATGGGTGACACTTATCAGCTAGTTGTGCGATGAATCTGCAGATAGATTGGAGCCGTCCTTGTAGTGTCCTTAGCTGACTGATATTCTTTGGAGGTGGCATGTCCATGATTGCCTTAACCTTTGCTGGATCGACCTCAATGCCTTTGCTTGAGACAATGTATCCTAGAATTTTCCTGGAGGTTACTCCAAAGACACATTTCTTTGGGTTGAGTTGAACATGATATTGTTCCAGTCTATCAAAGATTCTCTCTAATATGTCCAAATGACCTTCTCTAGTGAGTGATTTTGCTAGTAAGTCATCCACATAATCTTCCATCATAGTATGCATCATGTCATGGAAGATGGTGGTCAGTGCTCTTTGATAGGTCGCTCCTGCATTCTTTAGATCGAAAGGCATTACATTCCAGCAATATGTGCCCCATGGACATGTGAAGGTTGTCTTATGTTGATCTTTATCTGATTGTATCCTGAAAAGCCATCCATAAGTGAAAGCATGGCATGTCCTGCTGTCAGATCCACTATGATGTCGATATTTGGTAGGGGGAAGTCATCCTTAGGACATGCCTTATTCAGATCTCTGAAGTCAGTACAAATGCAGATGCCCCCTTTGGTTTGCTGACAGGCACAATGTTGGAGATCCAATATGCATAATCAATTGGTCTAATGAATCCAACATCTAAGAGTTTCTTGAGTTCTGTTTTGACTAGCACTGCAATCTGGGGATGCATCTTACGAAGCTTCTGCTTGACAGGTTTGGCTCCTTCTGCTACGGTGAGGTGATGCATGACTAAATCAGGATCAAGCACAGGCATGTCTGCATATGACCATGCAAAGTTGATCTGACGCTTCTGGAAGAACTCTATAAATTTAGGCCATTCCTCTAGAGTGAGAAGAGATGCCAGATGTATGAGATGAGGATTTTCAGGAGTCCCCACATTGTATTCTTTGGTTTCCTCGATGAGAATCATTGATTGTTCCTATTGTGCATTAGCAGGGAGAATGTCAAACCCTTCATCCTCAGGCGCCTCAAAGAGGTTTTCACCATTGGATACGCTCTTTTTTTTTACTTTTGTCGGATCAAACAGTGCCACAGTGTGGTTTTCACTGGAAGATCCATGTTTTATTGTTATTTTTTTGCAGCTGAAAGGTTTGGCATCCGCCCCGAAGTATGCTGCGCTATTAAGTTCAATGGCGAATCTAGCTTTGTGATCCCCGCTTGGTAGGTTATCCCTTAATTCCAAAAAGTCAATGATGGCCTCATCGTTTTGGAAGAAGTCAAGACATGGAGGATTTGGTTGGTTCCATTCGATGAGTTCAGGGTGGATAATGTGCATTACTTCATCGATTAGGTTAAGTGCATTAGATGTATCAGTGAGGGTCAAGACATTATGGTGAAGGTCGTTAATGGTACTCTCCCTGTTAGAATCAGGCGTAGGATGAGACGTAGGGTCTGTGGAAGATGTTTCCAATTCAGGAACCCAAGTGGTCTTTATCTGTGCTTCTCTGTAAATAGGGACGTCTTTGCGTGGGGGAGGTGGTGATGCATCTTCCTCATCTGAAGTGTTAAGCTATACAGAATCAAATTCCCACTCATGTGAGTCGGTCTCTGAGTCACTTTCCAGCATCCGATTACTATACCATACTGGGATGTCTTTTGAATTAAATACTGCAAATGTGATTGGTTGATGTACCTTTGTAGTGATAGGTGCTGCAGGGAGGTTGATGGGGATAAAAGAATATGGTACAGGGAGTATCGGCAGTGTTGACTCAGTGGTTTCTACTAGAATTGGTGGTGCCATAGATGCTGCTGCGGGTTTTGATATAGTTGCTGCTGCTAATGGTACAATTGATGTGATGGCTGCTGCGGATTGGATTACTGGTTTGCTTGGTGGGATGAATGGTGTTGGTGATGGTTGTGTTGGGGTTTTGAGTCTTGATGGGGCAGTTGGGATGGTGCTTGATGCTGCTTTAATAATAAAAGGTGTCTTTTTTGCAGTAGGCTAACATAATGGTTTGCTAAGTTGTCCTTTGAATTTGAGTTTAGGAAATATCTCTTTTTCAAAGCCTAGGCCTGTATTACCTTTGGGCTTTAATTCCGGTAGCAGAGGTTCATGTCGTCCTTGTTTGAAACATCCCAAAGCACTCTGACCATCATACCCCATTCTTTGCATAATGAGGAGACCTTTGCCATATTGATCCATAGGAAGCTTAACTTGTGGTATATCAGTGGTGATGGGATCTTTATAGATCCATTCCGCTAAGTCCTCATCTTGGTTTTCTTCTTCTTGACTCTTTCCAAGGATGAAAGGCATCAAAGCACATGCTAGCGTGATTAGTGGTTACTGGAGTAACTGTTGTGGTTTACCATGTGTTCTAGGAGAAGTGGGCATTTGTCCCACACAAAAGAGTTGACTCAAGTTGTATTCCCCAGGACCTTCCTCTGCTATTTTCATCTTAAGCTTTTCTTGCTTTGGTATAGTGGTGTTCGAACTGGAAAGAGAGGCGGGACTTATATATGATGTGGAGGAAATGGCTTCTCTATTATTAGGAACGGTAATCTTTGGTTGATGGCTGATATTATGGCAATACGCAAAGGGATTTGCATCGCCCAGGATTGTGATCTCTACACCATTATGTGGGAACTTGATACATTGATGGTAGGTAGATGGAACGACTTTCATGGCATGTATCCAAGGTCTTCCTAACAATAGATTGTATGGCAGAGGAAGGTCCAGAACCTGACAGATGATGTGTTTTACCACAGGGCCCACTCGGATTGGTAGTACCATAGCTCCTTTGGATGAACGCTCTGCATCATCATAGGCTTTGATTGTGATCTTTTTGCAAGGATCTACTGACTCTACCGCATATCCCAATGCTGTGACCAACTGTAGTGTACAAATATTCAGGCCTGCTCCATTATCGATCAAGACTCACTTGATCCTATGCTGGTTAATAAATCCTTTGATGTGGAGTGAGGCATTATGAGGTTGCTGGAAGGAAGAGTTGTCACTTTCAGAAAAAGTGAGACAAGGTGATGACTTTAGATTTCCAACCATGGCTTGAAATTGGTCTGTATTCAGATTTGCAGGGACTGACGCCTCTTGGAGTGCTTGATCCAAGATAGTTTTATGAGATGGTGATAGGCGCAATAGCTCTAAAATGGATATAAGCGCAGGTGTTTTATCTAATTGTTCCACAAGATTGTACTGCTTTGGTATGGAGGTGGTGCCTTTTGGAGCCACCTTTATGGTAACTTTACCGCGACGCGTAACAACATTGCAATTTGAGTTGGGATTTTTGAAGGTTATAGTTGCAATTTGTTCACTGGCATCATACAGATGATTTACAGTGTAATTATATGCAGCCTGTGTATAATCAGTGGTATCAGTGCTTCACCTGGAAGTGGAAGGACCCCTTTGATCTTGTGATGGAAGTGGATTTTTGAACATCAGATGATCATTATTCATTGTTTTTGGGTCATGCCCTTCAATTTCAATTTCTCCTCAGTCAATAAGATCCTGAATAAGATCTTTCAATCGGTGACAATTACTTGTCTTGTGTCCCCTCCCTTGGTGGAAATCACAGTGTTCAGTATCCCTCCACCATGCCGGTTTGACCTGAGGCTCATAGTTTGATAGTTTAGGTAGAGTGACCAAATTTTGAGAAATGAGTTGTCGCAATACTGTTTCAATGGGTTCCCCTAAGGGAGTGTATGTGCATTTCTGTTTTTGCTGATGAGGTCTTGGTTCATCATGAGATGTGATGCGACCTTGATTCGAAGGAACATTTGTGTTGTTCTGAGGTGGAGGATTTTGTCCTGCAAATCGAACCACAGGTTGTGCATTTTGGATAGTCTGGGCATCCACAACCCCATCATTGACGATATTCTTGTTTTTGTTCCAGAAGCTTGGTTTATCACTATTGAAGCGTGGGCGAGGACCATCTTTTGATTCATTATAGATTTTGATCAGTCCTTTCTTGATGAGGGCCCGCTCACATTTCAAACCCTTGGTGATCATATCATTAAAAGAGTCCGTGTCTTTGACATCCAGGTGAAATTCCATTTCTTCGTTTAAGTTGGAAATGAATATTTCCACTAGTTCTCGTTCAGGTAACTGAAGAGAACGTCTGCTAGACATTTGGCGCCGTCATTGCAGGAATACTGAGAATAGTTCACTTGGTTTTTGTTTGGTGTTGCACAGATCAACCATGGTGATGTCGTGTTCAATGTTATGAGAGTAATGAGCTAGGAACTTCTGGATAAGTTCCTCAAATGTTCTAATGCCACCTGATAGTCGGGAAAACCATGATGTGGTTGTTCCTCCCAAGCTTTGGGGAAAAAGGCACATTAGGTATGTGTCTTCATATGCTACTTCGAGACAAGCGGAATGAAATTCTCTGACATGATCACGGGGATCTCCCTTTCCTCTATATTTTTCAAATTTGGGTGTTTCGAATCCTCGTGGAAAGGGTGGCATATAAAGATTCCTATCGAAAGGATAGGGACAGATGTCATTGAGTGAGAATTGGTTAGTTTTGACACCACTATGAATTTGTTGGGCGAGATTCGCGACTTGTTGCCGCAACATCTCCATTTCATTTGGAGGAGGAGGTGGTGGGTTACCTCGAGGAATGTTATATCTGATGGGATCTCTACCTCTTTCCTCTTCATGACGACTTTGTCTTTTTGATGCTTGTCTTAATTAGGCAAGATCAAAGTCAGAGGGGAGTTTTGCTCCTTCTTGAGCGAGCTTTAAAAAGTGAGCATCCGCATTGCTCCTGAGTATTTCATCAAAAAGTCTGTTAAAGAGAGGGTTATGCTGGGCCCTTTCTATTGTTGCAGGAGTAGGAGTACTTGGGTTTTCATCATTCGCATTTCCTCCAAGTGCTTCTTGAAATTCATTGAGATTTTCCTCTTCTTTTTCTTCCATTTCTATTTCTTGTTGCCTTGACCGTGATCAGGTTTGAGCCATTTTGCTTATGATTCTTTGTTGAAGTTGTGTGAAGATGATGATGAGTTGTTGATGAAATGAGAGATTGATGGTTGGTGAATTGTGTTGCATGTAGATCTCTAGCACTTTTAAGGTAGATGTAACCAAAATTCCTTCTTTGAATTGCTTGCTTGTTTGATAAGTTTTGATGTGGTAAGGTGTAGAGAAATCTGAGATGTGTTATAGATTGAACTACCTAGTAATGAGAGGATTCACTCATGAACTAGTTTTAACCTGCGTAGATGTGTCTCTTAGGATGAGCTTATCCTAGATGTAGAAACAATCTAAAAAGTGATGTGATGTGTTTGATTCAAGAAATTATCTAAAAAGGGATCTTGGGACAAGAACCTCTTAATGTTTTGAGAGTTGGAACGAATTGATGATGAAGTGATGATGGATGAGTAAGATAATGGATGAAATGTTTTAACTTCAATAAAAGCTTTGTGTCACGAATGGAACAAATTCTACCTCTTCCCTTTCGAGTGTTGGTGGCATTTCTCGAGCTATGTTGTATGTGATACAAACGTTTGGGAAAAAGTTGGGATTAATCTTGCCTCCTTGGTTTTTGTGATAACTCAAAGCTCTATATTGCATAAAAGCTCTGCGGTTCAATGACTCTGAATCAAATTTGTTTGTTTTGCGTTGAAGGTAGAGATGCATGTGACGTAGAAAAATTCTATGGGAAAAAAAGATTTGTCTATTTAGATAGAAGAATTTTCTCCTTTTGATCAAAGCCTTTGAGCTTAATGGTCTTCTTTTCAAGTTGATATTCTGATGACACTTCTTCTTTCGCAAGATGTGAAGAATGGTCATAAAATTTGACTCTTTGTTGTTTGCACTTTGTTTTTGATGTGTTGGGTTGTTTTGAGAAATGTTTGGTTGGATGAATACTTTGTTTTTGGAAGTGATTTTTCTGATTTTTCTTTGACAAGAAAACAAAGCAAGCTCACAAACACAAGAATGTTGCCTAAAAAAGGCACAAATGAGTATGGGTCTAGATCAACCCAATCCTTGGACTTGTATATGACCCTTCCTTTAGATGTATTTTAAGGTGTATTTCCAAAGCTTGAAGTCAACTTAATTTGCACTTGGTCTTGACTAAAACAAACACACTTCAAACACTTTTTATCCCTAAGGTCAAATGGCCAATTGTGATAAATTTAGCCCACATCTTGATATTTCTTCGACTTTGGTACTACATACCTTATGAATCCCACCTTGGTAGGTAAGGATGTGATATACTAAGTCTTGCACAAGCATAACAAATAGATGATCCCTATGATGGGGGAGTCACCACTTTTATCAAGCCACAAGTGACTTTTCAAAAAGCTATGTTTCTACTCAAGGAAATATGTATGGTGAGTATCTTGGGAGCAAAACCATCTATGCTCTTGCACTAAATTATATCGCAAATATCCTCAATCAATAGAATGAGTGGGCTACTACTTAAAGATGTTTAGTCATGTTCGATGTTTTTGGACATAAGTTCATTCTACAGTGACTCACTTAAGAGCCTTGTAACTAGTGGTGGGGCCCATTTGTCCTTTCGGCCAGTTACACTATAGGAACAACTATACCCAAGGCTACAACTTTCCCTCACACCTGATTTCTATAGCGGCTCGAAGGATTTACCGCTCGAGGTCGTTCCCAAGAGTATCGATCCCTTGGCAGGCCTCTCTTAAAAAGATAAAATTTGAGTGTTACTAACACTTTTCTCTTGCACCTAGGACCACCAGAGTCAAGGGAGAGGATAGTGTGTGTGTTAGAAGTAGGACCACTCGACCAACTCTTTTGCACAAGTGTGCCAAACACAAAATTCACTTGTTCCTTTTAACTTGTCATCACAATGATTTTCTATCTATTTGGAGATGTTGCTCCAACAATCATGGTGTTCTTTTTAATTTTCAAAGGCAATTGTTTGAGTAAACTAGAATTTGAAAATCCTGGTTAACTTAATGAAAAACACATTTGCATGAAGTAAAATTGCTTTAAAAATGAGACAAGTTGATTGTGAATTTTATTTGCACAAAAAATGGAAGTGTGGATTGTGAGTTTTAGCTTGATGCAAGAAATAAAATTTGCCTTGTTGATTTTAAGCACCAAAAGAATTTGTTCCTAACTTTGCAAAAAAATAAATTTGTGTGTTTGTTTTTGTGATTCTTTTTAACTTTGAACAAATGTGATTCTTTTTAGAGCTCTAAATGAAAGATGTGGTTCTTTTTAAAACTCCAAATGAATGTGTAGTTGATTTTAACCGAAAAGGAAAATGAATTTATTTTATCCTAACTTGAAAGACGAAGTTAGAAATATGAACAAATTTATTTCCTCAGCTAAAATTGCTAAAAAATCCTACTGTAGGGGTTAGTTAAAACCTGCACAAAAGATAATTAGTTAGAAAAATCCGCATATTTTGGTGAGCTTCTACAAGCCTAAAATTTTTGGTTTTCGGTTACAAGGAATTTTCTTACAACTCTCTGTTACAATAGCTCTACTCTGTGTGAAAATAGAAGTGCTATTTAACATGAAAGAGCAACAATATAGACAATAGCGCTAAAATATCAATTTGTGAAGGTGCTAAATTGAGAACAAAAATGCAAGAGAATGACTTGTGTGTCAATTAAAACATTCAAAAGTTAGTAGTCTTCAAAATGATTGCTCTTTGATTCACGTCGGGTTCACCAAATGATGCTCTGCAAAAAGGATTAGAAAATCTGTTTGATGGCAACACACACAAGAGCACAAGAAACAAACGTTAGTGTTAGCAACAAAAGATTATCCTAAAGAGGCATATCAAGAGAGATATTAAGCATGAAATAGAAACCATATAAACATAGAATAAAATAGCTAATCAAGATGCTCATAGTTACTCCTCCCTTGTTCCTCTCCTCTCCAAGTCCCAAATGAGTGTAGCTCTCAACTTTTAGCACTAGCCATGGATGCCATATGGAGATTCAAGATGGTTGAATATGATAAGAAAATGCTATGCAAGTGTAGATAGTGATGCTATGAGAAAGCTCTATGCTAATGCCAGTATAACAACAATACTCTAATGCTTCCTCTTTTGCTTGAGGAGAAGGGTTCTATTTATAGAAGAAATGGGGAAATGAAGGGTTAAGATTGAGCAATCTTAACAAGGGTTAGGATTGAAAGATATTCAATCCATGTGAGACTTTCAACCCAATCCCATGTTGACAAGTGTCACCATGAGGAGGCTTGAGAGGAGAGATAAGGAGCATTAAATGCTTGAGGGGACATGATGGTTACCCTAGTCAAAGAAATAAATGCTTTGAAGAGACACATGGGTTACATGAGGGTTAAGTTAGGGGTCAAAGTCCTTAACCATGGGTGCAAGTGGATTTAACCATTAATGGTCATGTAAGAGCCATAAGTGGTTTGGAAGACTTTAGAGGTTAATTTGTTGAACACACAAATCATTAATTGCTTTTCAAAGACTTTGGAGTCTTTGAGAAGTGACTCCAATTTGCTTAGGAATGTGACAATATTTAGGAGATGGATTAGGTTAATTAGGAAAGGTTTAGAAGAATCTAGAAGGGGTTTAGGCATGCAAGTGGATTTTGTAGGAAAATGCAAGTGGGAGGAATTTTGGTATTTTCAATTAAAATAAAATCATTTATTTCAATTAAATGGTGTAATTTGCATTTGGATAAATATTCAAATAAATATTAATTTATTTAAATGAGAAAAAGGAAGATAAAGCATTAAAATGCTTGAAGACTTTGAGGGAAACCATTAAAGGCTTGAAGACTTTAAGGGAAACAATTAAAGTCTTAAGAAGACTTTAAGGGAAGCCATTAAGTTTGAAGACTTTAAGGGAAACCATTAAAGGCTTAAGAAGACTTTAAGGGAGACCATTAAAGGCTTAAGAAGACTATAGAAGGAAGCCATCAAGTTTGAAGACTTTAAAGCTATTAAGTTTGAAGACTTTAAGGGAAACCATTAAAGGTTTGAGAAGACTCTAGAAGGAAGCCATTAAGTTTGAAGACTTTAAGGGAAACCATTAAAGGTTTGAGAAGACTCTAGAAGGAAGCCATTAAGTTTGAAGACTTTAAGGGAAACCATTAAAGGTTTCAAGTGGGTGAGGATAAATAGGATTTTAAATAAATAATTTTTTTATTTAAAATAGTTGTGCAACTTGCATTTGTAGGAAAATGCAAGTGGGTGGAGGATAAAGGTGATTTAAATAAATAATTTATTTAAAATAGTTGTGCAACTTGCATTTGTAGGAAAATACAAGTGGGTGGAGGATAAAGGTGATTTAAATAAATGTTAATTTATTTAAATGTGAGAGGTGGGATTTTGGGGGAATTTAAATAAATATTAATTTATTTAAATGTGAGAGAATATTTAATTAAATAAATATGATTTATTTATTTAATTAATGGTCTGAATTTGGTTAAGTGAATTAAATCAAATAAATTGAATAATTTATTTAATTAATAGGAGAAGAGGGTTAAGATGAATTAATTAAATATATTAATTTAATTAATTATTGATTGATGGTTAAATAATCAAATAAATACTAAATATTCATTTAATTAAGTGGACAAATTTATGTGACTACAATGGTCTAACTTGAAAAGAAAAGGTGATGGGAAATGTTATTGTCCCTGCAAAATTTGTAAGGGCTTAAAGACTAGAAGACTTCTAATCAAAACAACTAAGAAACATTGTAGGCAGTATGGTCACATTAAAGGGGGACATGATTATCATCCACTGGTAAGTTGTTCATTATATCGTTTTAACAATTTATATACATAAGAAATCACTTGATAATGAGATCATGATCATGGTTTATTTATGTTGATCATTTTTATATAGGTCGAGCACCCTAGGGCACATGATATGGACCAACACAACCCGTAGAATATGGTTTTCGAAGTGGAGGAACATGGAGGTGTGAATATCGAAGCTGAAGATAATTATCCCATGGAAGATGACGATCATGCACCAGAAAACACAATTGAAGATGATGGTACAAATACATTTATCCATGACACATTTAGTACTGGCACAACTGATCATGATGATCTGGATGACCTTGATGTTCATGATTTACCTCTTCTTGAGAAGGCATATGAGCCCCTTTACAAAGGCTCCCAAACAACTCTTCTCTCTATTGTATTGTTGTTGGTGAACTTGAAGGTTATGAATGGTTTATCCAACATAACAATCTCACGTATGTTAAGGTGTGTCATACATCTCATTACAGTTAATAAATGGTGAATCATGTACCATTAATATTCTTTATATTAACACCTCAAACTTTTTTTTTCCTGTAGATTGATAGGTGAGTTTTTCTTACCACCATCAAATATTCTACCTTGCTCATATCAAGAATTATTTGCCATTATGAAAGATATTGGAATGGAGTATCAAACAATAGATGCTTGTCCCAATGATCATATTATATATCATAAACAACATGAATTTGGAACAGAATGTCCTGAATGTCATATCAGTAGATATCGAATAGATCAAATAAGAAAAAAGGTGCCTCGCAAGGTTCTTCGTTATATTCTCATTATTCCACGTATGCAACGATTATTCAGGTGCACTAGCTTGGCACAATTTATGGATTACCATGCACGCAATAGAAGTCGAGATGACATTATTCGAATGCCTGCGGATGGTTCAACATTTATGGACATAGAGGAAAAGTGGTCACACTTTAAAGAAGAACCTCGTAATCTCAGGCTTTCATTGGCAGCGGACGATGTCAATCCATTTGGAGAGTTGAGATCTATTTACTCGGTGTGGCCTATTTTTGTTATCAACAATAATATTCCTCCATGGATGTCAATAAAGAGGGAGCACATAATGTTGGCAATGATTGTTCCAGGTATTTTATCATTTAATAGTCATCTACATTTAATTATAAATATTGCAGTAAAATGGTCATAATAATTATGTAATGTTTTTGTTCATTCCACTAGGCAAGTACCAAGTTAAAGATATGAATGTATATATTGAGCCTCTTATCGACGAGTTGCTGGAGTTATGGAATGGTGTGACCATGTATGACATCTCTAGACCAATAGGACAAAGATAATTTCAATTCCATGCAATGCTTGTATGGACAATATATGATGCCCCAGGGCTAACACATTTTTGTGGTATGTTATAGTGTTCAAGTTGCACATGATAATTATAATTATAAAAATTAACAGATTTAATAGAATTATACATTATCTTGTAGGTCATCAAACAAAGGGAAAATTTGCATGTCTAGTTTGTGGTCCAAAGATGAAATCCCGTCATTCAAAAAGTTTAGGAAAGTAGGTGTTTGATGAGTATAGGCCCTTCCTTCACAAAAATCATAAGTACCAGAATACTGAAAAACATCTTTTCAATGGGAAAGAAGAGACTACATCAAAGCCACGAAGAATGACTCCTCACTTATGGAAGTTGGAATATAATAGAATTAATCATCAAGGTAATGTCATTCCATCTAATGGTTTATGTTTGGAATTTGAATTTTTCTATCGTGTTTTGTTTACTGATGATGTAATTGATGATACTGAAGGTCGTCAAGGCATGGATGAACACCTTCGAAAGGGACTAAAAAGTTATCCTAGACAATTTAGTAGGTTTCCTTACTACAAGCAGCTACAAATTGTGCATTTGTTTGATACAATGCATATTGGAAAGAATATAACAAAGACATTATGGAAAATATTGGATGGAAGGCGTGACAAAGAAAAAATTGTCAAAATTTTTAGTGACATTGTGGAATCCAATCATGCAATGAAAAATGTCATTCAATCAAATAGCAATGGAGATTAGATTAATATAAGTGCCCTTCCTTGGTTATTAATGGAGTAGCAAAGCAATTCTATAAAAGAAGTCATACGAAAAATTTGATTTCCCACAGGATTTGCTGCGAACATAAACAATCTCATATCAAAGAAGAGTGAATTTGGGCCAGGGATGAAAACGCATGATTGGCATACCTTCATTAAGGTAATTCACATTCTTGTGTATTTACTATATATTTGTATACTACGCATGTAATTTTCATTGTATTATGTTAGAAAACAATGAAAAGATCATTTTATAATTGTTGCAATACGTTCTACCTCTATCTCTCCCAGACCACTTTGACAATAATATCAAGCAAGTCATATATGATCTTGGAAAATACATGAGGTAAGTAGTGATGTTTGTTCAATTTGTTGTATAGATATTATATTTTCCATTTGTTTTACTTGTTATGCAATATATTGTATATTATTTTGTAAAGTCTCGTTTATATATTTTTGCGTCTTCAATCTCTTTTAGGTGGTTGTCATCTAAAGAAATCCACAAGGAAGATATAAAATATTGGAAGAGAAAAAGCCCTCATCTAATGTGTGAAATGCAAAAGTTTCTACCTTCAACTTTTTTGAATGCACAAGAACACTACCTCATACACCGACTTGAGGAGATCAAATTGTGTGGACCTGTACACACTAGGTCAATATGGATGGTTGAGAGGCACTTGAAATTTTTGAAGGCTTTGGTTCGACAAAGAGCACATCCTGAGGGTTCTATGGTGGAGGGATATATGGTATACCAAACTATGGTGTACATTACTGAATATCTTCCTAAGTTTGCAACAAAAATCCACGTAGATCACATTTGGGATCCCAACCCCATTAATAAATTCGAAGGGGAGCACTTGATGGGGAAAGGTAGATTGAAGAAAGTGAGAGGTAATTATAAGATGTTATTTTAGTAAATTAATTCTTTATCTTCTAAATAAATCAGTTGTAAGTGGTCTACTAATTATTTGTATAGTTGGTTGGGAGTGGGATGCGCTACATTTGTATATTGCAAACAATCTTTATTGGATGACGGTGTGGATTGAACGATGTCAACATTCTGGTCGCATATTAACATGGGATGGTGTCGCTTCATTGGTTAAAGAAGCTCATCGTAATGGAGATTCCAATGTTACACAAAGGGAAATTGATTTAGCATATGGTTTAAGAGATCAACAGGTACGTATAATTTTATTAATCACCCATATGTTTATCAACTCATGATGCAATAATTTTAATATGTTAGACATATTGCAGGTCAAACACCACAAGGCTATGTGCTGCAATGGTCATAAATTTCACATCAAACAGTTAGATGACACGAAGAAAACTTGTGATTCTGGGATAACTGCAGTCTTTGAGGTGACCAATATTTCATCTAGAAACGACATACATCCTCAAGAGTCTCAAAATCGATACTATGGCATTTTGGATGATATACTTGAGTGTGACTTTAACTCCTTCAAATTAGTTCTGTTCATCGTCAAATGGTATAGGCTATTAATGAATAAAAATGATCCTAATAGAACTGTTATCAAACATGATAATGGATTTACAATGGTTAATACAAGGTTGTTTGAACGAGTTGGGGATGAGCCCTATGTTCTTCCAAGTCAATGTGAGCAGGTATTTTACTCGGAGGTTCCACATAAACCGGGTTGGTCATTTGTTGTTAGACATGATCCAAGAGGAAGGCTGATAATGTATAATGTGATGGAAGAAGAAGATACCGAAGAAGTAGAAGATGATATAGATGATGATCACGATCGACAGTTAGTCGATGATGTTCCTGATGGAAATGTACATGAAGAAGAAGCTGATGATGATGATGATGCTGCTGCTGATGATGATGGTGATGGTGATGGTGATGGTGATGGTGATGGTGATGGTGATGATGATGACGATGACGAACACAATGACGACGACGACGACGACGACGATGATGACGACGACGACGACGAAGATGATGATGATGATGATGATGATGATGATGAGTTGGATGAAGAAGAAGATCAATGACATGAATGAAATGTATGAGATGCGATTATTATATTATCTATTTAATATTGATATCTTGATAGAAATTGATTTGACTTATATGGTTACATAAATAATTCATATGTTTTGAATTCTAATGCCATTACTTAATTAATTCATGATGCACCTCTAGCTATGTGATAGATGGTGATTTAAAATACATATGTGATGGATTACATGCTTATGATGATACATGTGACATTTTTTGAACTTTGTGTTTATTTATGGAATGTGGACTACTTATTAGCTATGTGATGGATGGTGATTTATGATACGTATGTGATGGATTACATGTTTATGATGATACATATGTGATTCTTATGATGCTCAATTACATATATGATGATACATATGTGATGCTTATGATGCTTATGATACTGCAGTATTTATTGTTTATCAAATTACAAATGTAATGCTTATGATGCTCAATTGTTGGTGCAGGAACCTGAACCCCTTTGACGAGGATCCTGCACAATCTCATGGATCAATAGGTATAAGTCAATACACCTTATAGAAATAATATATTTTTTAAAAATTACAAGAAAAACAAACTTCCTTAGTTTTTCAAACCTCAACATTAGCAGCAAATCTAATACAGTTATCAACACTTGAGGCCCCAGTTGGACTTACTCAAATTTTAATCTCAACATCAACTTTATGGCTAACTTCTTCATCAATATTACCCTCATTTGCAAAATATCTCTCTCATTACCAACTAACTCTCTCATTTGATGGTGCACAAGTATCACCAAATAGGTATTTGTCAGATGTGTCTTCCTCGAGTGAGGGAAATGCAAGAATAGAAGAGGAAAGTGAGACATGTAGTAGATCTCAAATAGGGAGATCAACTAGAGGTCAAAAGATTAGAAGAAAATTCAATAAACGCATGGAATTTTTTCTTGCTCAAGGGGGGTCATATTCTTATGACGATGAGACCAAAGGCGACATTGGGGTGCCCTTGAGGTACAAACATCTACTGAAAGAATGTGTACCCAAGGAACTTCCTCCAATAAACACTGATTTTTGTGTTAATGAGAGGATATATCGCATAGCACCTTTGTCGTTACATGGTTTGGGCCTATTTTCCATGGACAGCATAAAGGTCTGTTACAACAAAGTTGCTGAATTGATGGAGTTTGTTGGACATTGTTACAATTATAATGATTGGATGCAAATTGTTCGATATAACAAAAGTATGTGTAGGTATGCGTTGTCAGCTAATTATATACAACAAAAATATAATGATCAAAGTAAATGAGTGGCTGTATACATTGATGGAAGACCAAAAGCAACAAGGAATATTGCAGGTTTTATAAATAGTACACGACTTGGGTCAACTAATAAGAAACCCAATTGCATATTTGAGGCACGTGAGGGAAATTGTGTGTTTGTACGTGCGATAAAATTAATAAGTGTAGGGGAAGAGCTGCTAATTGATTACAATTTGAATCGTATAGATACAAACAAAGTTACTATCATGGGGGTGGTACGTACTATATATATACCATTTAAGCCAACTTCTAATTAATGAATCCAATAAACCATTGTATTATTAAGTTTTTTTGCTAAGTCTATTGGTTTCATTTCGCTAACGTTTTTATATTTTTTCTTTGTCACAGGGCCACATGGATCCATCACATAGCATAGATAGGGGTGTAGGTCCTGACACTTCTACGGAGCAGGTAAACCTCATTGTAATTGTACAAATTAGATAGAAGCAAACTGTTACATTATGATCTTTTCTTGAGTGTTTTGAAGTAATTTTGATAGTGTTAATTATATTCTTGTCACAGACGGATGTTCGAGATAAGGGAAAGGAACCTGTAGTACCTCAACACCTCCATAGGAATGTGGGGCACTCGACAGTGTTATGCGCTGATGACATCACACTTAGCGCAAACCCTATACAATTGGTACAAACGAATATTATAAAAATTAGCCAAGAGACTGTTGATTTGGCAACCATAAGCCCTCAGACTGATGAGATAACAGAGAGGGTGCAACTATTGTTGCGGACAGTGGAAAACTTGCAAGTAAGCAGTAATGAAAGCTTTAATCATAACAAAAGTTCAATAATGGTTTATATTTTTTTCTCTTTTATGTCATTAACTAAAACATGTATGTGTTGTTTTTACAGAAATTTATAAGGGCTCATCATCCTGGTGGCGATGATTAGGGTATTGCGGGTAGTTCAGGTGATGACCATGTTCTATATATTAAAACCACTCCTTTGGACTTGTGAACTTTCTTTTTTAATGTTTTATATATTTAATGTATTACTCTTCAGGTGTTGACATGGGTCCAAGGTCAACCCCAACTGTATTGCCAACTGCAATGTTGACAACACGTAGCATGCAGACATTGTCTGTTGCACTGACTTGTGTTGACCTGCCCACTGGTGGTAGATCCCTCTTTTTCTCTCTCTTTCATTATGTGTTTATTACCCTTGAAGTGTTCTTTCTTGGAGGCATTTCATAGTGGATTCATTTACTGTGGTAGGAGATGCACATGAGGATGCACCAGAGGTGACTACTGGTGATAACATACCATCATTTCCTGGATCTTCCCATATTGCTAGTATGGGAACGTTGTAGGCCACATTGGTGGTGAGCGACAAAGAATTGATTCCCTTGAAGATATAGAAAGTTCCAGGTACTTTAAAATTATTATTATATATAGTCTAATTGTAATTTACTTACTGATCACTCATTTTGGACTAATGATCCCATGTTTTTTTTGCAGGAAATGATATTTTTTTATAAAAATCTTAATGACATTACATTGCAGATATTTGGGCCCACCATACGTAAAAGGTGGAACATCATACGTGAACTAACCCTTATCCAATATTTTGATTTCATATCATTGCTAGAATAGTTTTCCTTTTATCCATTTCTTGAACTATATCAAAGGTAGCTTCAATTTCTTTCTAAATCTAACAGGTTTGTTTTTGCTTTAAAGGTGGAATGACCAAGAAAAAAAGTTAAAAGATGAACTGACAAACCGTATGGTAGGGTTGTTTGGAAATGACACATTCGACAAGACTAAGCTCTTGAAAAAAGTTGGCACATATCTAAAGTATGTGAGGGACCAATACAGGACACATTTAGAGAAGAACGTAAAGTATGAGCGTCCCCCCATGATTCCAGAGAGGGAGTGGAAGGACCTGATTTTGGATGCAAAGGAGAGAATTGAAAGGAAAAAAGGAAATACACCACCAGATGCCAGAAGAAGGTATGTGATACTATTAAGAATGTGAATATGTATTAATTATTAATTATATTTATATAATCTAACATATTTCAAACTTTTCATAGATTGAGTGACACGTCAAAGGCAACCAAGGCAATACAAGAAAAGAATGGGCAACACAAACTTGGCTCTGGTGGTTATATGAAACTTGCCACACGAATTGTAAGAATCAGTAAATTAAGTATCACATCAAAATATTTATAAATTGTAAACAATTTTTTTTGATCAAACAATACAAGCAAAATTCACAATACTAAGCAAAAATGCAGGGCTCTGAATTCAATAGAGCACCCACAGAAGATGACAAGAGAATTGGCTACCAACAAGGCTATATAGCTGTGGCTGAACGGCTACAAGAATTTAGTGGGCAAACACGAGATTCTGATGCATCTGTCACAATGGTAAATAAGCTAAATGAAAATTATTTCAAATTGAATACTTAACCAATAATCTATTTGATGTTAAGTTTCAACATAAAGTGACTATATTTTTTTTTAAATAAGCAAGCAATGATAACACTGCGCATGACATTGGAATGCAGCATGATAATCGTGGAACAAAACCTGTACATGAAGGTTCAGATGTGCATCCTAGTAGTGGAGGTATTCATTTGCTATTCAAATTTTTTTATGTAATTATTAATACAATTAAACATCTTAAATTGAAAATTAGTGCAGTAATTAATGTAACCTTTATTGTTAATATTTTAGAGCATGTAGTCAGTGGTGACCAAGTGGAGCATGATCCGGGTAGACAACATCAGGAACGTGATGTTCCCCAATCAGGTAAAGAGGACCACTGTTATTCCTTTAAACAAATTTAATTGCAATTGGTGTATTGATTAATGTAATGCTTCGTATTTCAACTCCAGAGGATCTAGAGGGTGTTCAGCATGTCGAGGTTGAGGCTAGACAAAATGATGTGGAAGATGATGTGGCCCCATCAGGTAAAGAGTGTAACGGTTGTGTTCTTTAAATTAATGAAATACTTGTAACAATAATAAAAAAATGTTTTGAATTTAACCCAATTCTTTGTTATTGCAGAGGACCCCCCTTTGGTTCAACATCCTCGTCCTTTGTATAGGACTAGGGATACATCAAGAGCACGAGAAGAGGGTAGAACATCTGAAGATGGGGGAAATGATGAAGAAGACGATGCTCCACTTAGACTTTACATAGCTTCAAAAAAAAAACAAAGAAAGAAATGATTGTAATCTACCTTATTTGATAATGACTGATTTTTATGTGTTAATGAATGTTCATGAATGATATGTGTTGATGATTATTGATGAATGTTGCATGTTAATAAAAGTTAATGAATTTTATGTGTTAATGAACGTTATGTGATAATGAATGAATGTTATATTTTAATAATGGATGAAAGAATGAATGAAAGAATGAATGAATGTTAGATGTTAACGGGGAATTTAGAGTGATGTTGGGGGGGGGGGGGGAGGGGCCAAATGAGCTTCCACCTTCACGTGGTTGGCCCTGTTAAGTAGAGAATATTAAACTATTCTCGAAACAAAGCAAAGCTCAATAAGATAACACACTTTTCAATATTTCATTATGTTGCATAGTTAATCTTATTGAATAATGTACGTATATTGAATCTTAATTGCAGGGTCCAACAAAGCCAACACGAACAACACCATGGTGCGACTGCAAAAGTTGTGAATATGCCTCATCATGAATAAAGCTGAATTAGCGCATTCTTTGTAAAATCTCAAATGCTCTATACTTTGGAAGTTTTGAAATTTTTATGATCATATTGGTCCCCTGCCTAAAAGCTTTTTTCCTTGATTTGTTTGTGATACACATTGAGAGATTTTTGTTTTCCTTTTATTTATGCATGTCTTAACCATTCTCCACATGCTTCCCATTCTTATTTAGATTGTTGTACTTTTACATATGTTGGAATCTGTAGTTCCATGTACATGTTTTCTATGTTCTTTGTAACTGTATGAAAAGGTGTAAAATGTGGGTATAGTCCAAAATCTTGATTACCAACAAGCTATTTTTGTTTAATAGTTTCAGTGTTTGTATAATTGAAACCGTTTAACCCTTTTAACATGTTTCATAGCAAACCTGCACTTTGTATGCAATCTTATTGTTACAGTTCAATTACTGAGGTGATGTGATTTTCAAAAGTATTTCGACGAAAACAAAATTGGTTTTCATTTATGTATTTTATTAAAATTTTAGAGTTTCCTCGTGAACATTTAAACTTAGAAGGATTTAAAAATTCAATACAAGAGCAATGGACATAATTTCTGGAGATAGAACTGAAACCCTCTCCCATGACTTTAGATTGTTTCCATGCTCTCTAGGCTAGTAGCATTTAGACACAAAACATAGGTCTTCTAAATTCTGTCCCAACATTAATTAGTTCCTTTCTCTTCTTTTTCATCCTTTTGGAAAGAGAATTGGAAATTGTTAGGAACGAACATCTTCCTAGGTGATTTGTTAAAATACAATGGGGAACTCAATCAAATTTTAATTCACTTCGTTTTAAGTTATTATCACAATTCATTGAATTATACTTACAAAAGGCTTATATTTCCAAGGTAAAATATCAGTATCTTTCTTGGGTGATATTAGATAGAAGGGTCTTTTGGCTTATACAAAATCACCCTCTCATTGTATTCAAAGTAGATGCGTAGCAAAGCTAGATGTATCAACCGTTAAATCATAAACAAACACATGCTCAAAAATTGTGTTACCAAGTACGCTTGGAACCTAGCCTGTAACTAACTAGTTCATATTAGATATTGTTTGGGTATGGTATTCAATTCTATTAGAATCTACAAAATAAATATTAACCTAGAAATTAATGTAAGTGATAACATTTTTAAAATTGTTAAATATAAATGATAATAAAATCAAAATAGCATAACATAGTTGATTTCATAAGAGAGAAAATGAAAAAGTTCACAATATCTTCACTCGATATCCAAGATTTTTAATCCATGAGGATGAAGATGAGGATGAGATAGAAAACCAAAAGACAAGGAATTGTTTATCCAAGTTTCCAAATTTTTGAGGATAAGGAAAAAAACATAATCCTATGAAAGAAGGAGAATGTGCAAGTCATTATCTCAAGTTAAAATAAATTACTTAAGTAAACTAAACAAACAAATGCAATATCATACTTACGATAAAACATATCCACTTGGTGAATAAAATGGTACATTGGCACACCCCCTTAAGTGCAATTGAGGTAAGAAGAAATGGGTCACAAGGTTAGGTATCCATGTAAAATATGAAATAACCCCAAATTATGAAGAGAGTGTACCCTCTCGAAGTAGAGACTAGAAAATCCATAGGACAAAACTCCATCCCAAGTGACATATGTGAAGGATAATATAGACCCACCCCATCCCCTAAAGTTGGTGCCTCCACAAAGAAGAGAGAAAAGCAATGCAAAATGTTGAATGGTGAATGTTGTAGTAGGTTCATTTGCAACAAATGATGCACCTTCCTTTCACAATATGGAAATCTTGAGTTGTCAAATTGTTGAATTACCATTCAAGTGTAATGTAGAAATGAATTCAGATGTATGGTTTTTGCAGCGACTCACGTGTCTTGATGTTGATGTTAAGTTGTGATTGTTCCATAGAAGATTCAGGGACTACAATCATTGAAGTGTGAGACCTTAATTAATGTGAAATAGAATGTGTCATGTTGCATGATATGGTGGGGATAGAACAAGTGAATTTACAATGGGAGACGACGTAACTCGATGGGCATTGTCATCAATGAGAAGACAAATATTCTCAATTGTTTCATCAATATTTGAAAGGTGAGAGTCCACAAATAGATGTGAAATGTTTAAGTAGGCCTCACAATGAAGTGGATCTCAAAGACACACAGAATCCTATATAGAGAATCATTGAGAGCCCTTGAAGAAGCAAATTTGAACTTCCATGAAGCAATACATGATGGAGTAATATCTTGCAAGAGGAAATCAAAGTCATTATGGTGTCATCTAGATCTGAAATGTGGTCTACTTTTCAAAAAAGTAAAGATGCTTGATAGGAATGTGTCCTAGTGGGGTGAATCTAGAAGACATATAATCCTATTGCAAAGAATCATGGAAAGTTCTAGAAGAAGCAACTTTTAATTCTGAAGTAGCAACATGTATAAGAGATGTTCTCATTTGTAGATGGAGTATCAAGAGGAGGATCACTAGTCCATGGACCATGTCATTGTTGTTAAATACCTACGTTTTTGTTCATAGTCACTTGGTGTAGGAATGAATTCAATGAGACAGGGTAGAAGATCCTACATAATGTAATTTTTCACTATCCCTTGTTTTGAGTACAAATGGTTCTCTGAATTTATCTTGACAATAGAATGTCGGAATTTAATACCATAATCCATGATGAAAAGTGCCAAAAATGGAAATTTATCTTAGTTCGCAATTACAAAATGCTTTTGTATAGGCCTCTCGAAGATTAAGTACATCAAATCAAGACTTTATAAATTGAGTGTATGTATTAGCAATCTTCCAAATTGTTCAATGGTCTCCAAACCTTGTCAATTTTTTATTTTTATTTTAACTCAAATATGTATGGTATAGGCATATCATTGGTTGTGTGATTTTTTTTCCCTTAAATGCTTCTACGACCAAAAGAGACAAGTTTTACATGAAAATGGGGTCTTATGGGCCTTTTTGACACAATGGTAGGTTCTTTAGACCTAAAAATGCCCCTAAAACTAGTCGATTGCCTTAAGTTACAAACAAATCCTTGTTTGTGAGCATGCTTCTTGATCTCCAATTTTGGTGGAATGAAAGATAATATTGAATTTCTCAAGCCTTTTGGATGCTTCGAAACCACCAAAAAAAAGCTACTTTGATCATTGAAATGTTGTAGTGACTTGGATAAAAAAAGAAAACTAAGTCTAAACTTTAGAATTTAGTTTTTTCTTGTCAAATTGTTTTCAATTTTCAAATCATCCAAGGATGCAAGAGGAGTATATTTTGTTATGACAAGATAAAAAAAAAAATTAGAATCTTTTGAAACCATTGAAACATGGGGACTGTCATGCCCAACTTTTGGGCACGAACGGAATTTTTTTTTTTTTTTTAAAATACTTAACTAATTAATGACCTACTTAACTAATATAATCAACTAAGTGCGATTATCCTAAATAAAATAATGCATTTTGGGTTGGGTCATAACTATATTTGTATAAAACGGGTAATTAAACTCAATTGGGAAACATGGTTTACTAAGTTATCAACGAGCTAATATTTCTCCAAAAAGGGTAATCACTAAGCTTCATTAATAAATAATTAAAATCTCAAGTATAACGTTTAATCTCAATTTAAACGTTCTAAAATTTATCTTATCTTTCTTAACCCGCTAGGATTTCTAAGTTTAATTAACCTCGTCATTAAAACACTTTATTAAAATAAAAACCTCATGGAATAAAAATACTTTATAACCTTAGACTTAATTGGCCCTCTTGGCCCTACAAGGAACGTAGTGTTTACACCCCTTTATTTTAAATCTAATCTACCTAAGTATTTTTAAAATCCTTTTATAAAAAAATCCTTCTACATTTGTCAAATATTGTAAGACTTAGTTTAACAACTAACAAATTTAATTCCTATTAAATATCATTTTAAGACTACATTTATATATATATATATATATATATATATATATATATATACACACACATATATATATATGTTTTATATAATTATTTATATATTTACTTATAACCTCATATATGTGAGTTTTTGATTATAATCCAAAAAGGAGGGAGGGGGAGTGGAACTTTTATTCTCTATTTTTTTAAAAATTTCCCCCCCTCCACCACACACATGTTTATTTAAATTGTGTGAGTGTTGCCCTAACCCGAAAACTAGGGTTAGGGCGAACATGTTAATGCCAAACTTCCTTTTTTTTTTTTGTGTGTTGGTTTCAATAGCTGGGCGGATGGCGAAGGGAGGGCCGAGCGGAGGAAACCCAACAAGCCAAGCGCCGTTGTTTATTTTCACGCAGGTGCGGGGGAAACGCGAGCCACCGCGGGGTTTGCGGGAGGAAAGGGGAGACGGTGCTGGGGGACGAACCGGCAGCGTGGGCCACCACCGGCTGCGGTCGGCGCCGCCCGCAGGCTGCGGCTCCCCGCAGGCTGCGGATGTCGCCGCCCACAGTCTGCGGGTGCTGTAGGCTGCGGCCGCCGCCACCCGGGTGCTGCGGCCCCCGCGAGAACATCGCACAGTTCCTTTGTTAAACGTTTCTTTGGCTATGAGTTAAAACAGGGTTTAAAACCCTCGAAAGTTTATAATATGGTTTTTACATTAATTTCTTGGGTTATTTCAAATGCGAAATCTTTATCTTATGTAGTTTTCTGTGTGTATATATATATAAGGATATGGCAGAAACAAAAAGACACAGTTTTAACTTGAAATAAGCAGGTTTCATTTTCAATAAATAAATGATATATATATATATATATATATATATATATATATATATATATATATATATATATATATAAGGCATTATGTATGGTTTCTTGAGAAATAACCAGAATTTATTTACAATGTAAAAATCATATATATATATATATATATATGTATGTATGTTTTTTTTTTTTTGTTTGAATGATCTAGATAGGAGATTAATCAGTTTTCCCCTCCTTCACTAAGTTTTATATTAGATCTGTAAAATCATCACTTTCTCTTTTTTTTTTATATGAACAAATTTTAAAGGGGAATGAGTAAAATATATATATATTTGTGTAATACCATTTTTTACTTATTTAAGTATCTTTTGAATGCTTAAAGAACCCTCCTATATTTATTGCAGATTGATTAATGAGAAAAGAACATATATATTTTTTTGAAAACAACTAACAATGCATTCTCTTTTAGCAACTAATAATGCAACCTTTTTGGGTAACAAAATAAACCTAAATCTAAATGTAATATTTTCTTTTCTTGTAACAAAATACTGAAACTAATTGCTAAGTGTATTTTTTTTGAAAGGAATAAACTACTATAACAAGTTTCATTTTCTGCAATAAATGGGGAGAATAAATGGCAGTTTCTAATTTAATTTGCAGCAGCATAATATCATAAAGCACATATAGCAATAATTTCCATTTTCTTGTAGAAATCATAATAAATGCATTTGCTTTTCTTTCTTTTGTAAAACATGAAAATCTACATGCAATCTAGTGCATTGCTTTCTTCATTTGCAAACTAACTAGAGTAGGAAAGACATTATGTATTTCATTAGCAAGGTAGATACAAAATTATTATGGATACAAAATAAACATGAATACAAATGGGATGAAATCCCAACAATGTTTTTCTCTACATAGTAACTTGAATATAATACAACACTTTCTCTTTCTTGAAAGTAAATACTACACATGCTCACTTTGCTTCTTTTATACAAACTACTACATTGAATCTATCCTTTTCTTTTTTTCTTTTGAAACACTTTTCTGCAACACAAAACAGCAACATAGTCCTTTAATCCTTCTTTTCCCATCCCATGCTACCTGCAATAAAAACACATCTTGACCATGGAGAGCTCACCTCCCAGCCTAGGCTTACTAGAAGCCACCCCCGAGCTTGGAGAACCAAGCACTAGACGGGTTACAAACAAGAAAACCCCACAACAAACATAGGAAGACACTTAACATTTCAAATTTCCCTTCCCAAGCTACACTTTCACCACATTCATGGTGACTCTTCCATGGGTGGAAGTGGACCAAGTACCAATGGGGAGATTTGCAAGCCAAATACAACACAAGCCACCTCATGGCAATACAAATGCAACAAAATACTTCCACAATCCTTATGCCCCCCCAAAAAGGCTCAAGGCCATATTTACTCCCCTTATGACCCCCAAATGCATACACAAAGCTATGCAACAAGGGCCACAAAGGACTCCCTTGAGATCACTCTCCATAAGGAGAGCCTCTCACCCAAGGCTGTCATACTCCTTCCACCCCAAGATCTTCCTACCCTCCCAAGAGTAGGAGATCTTGGACACTCCCAAAAACAACAAGAACACAAAACAAAAACACATAGAAAAGAAAACTACACATTCTTTACTTCCACAAAAACTTCATAAAACACTTTCTTTACAAACATCTCTTTTCTACAACAAAACAACATAACTAACACATACAACATAAACAAGAGGAGATAAGAAGAAACCAACCTTATTCTGCCAATAGGTATGCTAAAATTAGTTGGGGATGCGCTACCCAATTCCACACTAACTTTCTCCAAATTCCACCAAAAGTGCTATTCTCCTACCAACTTTTCAAATCAAGCATAATCTCCAAGAATGGAGAGTGGGTGATTACTCACTAAGTCCCCAATTCTTGCCTAAGAAGGCCTCTCACACACTTCCCAACCCCTTGGGTGAGGTGTGAGTTCCCATTGGTTGCCCTTCCCAAACTCTTACACCTTACCAAAATAGGAAAGGGAAAAGGTGGAAGAAGATGGGGAAGAGAGTTTGACATCAAAAGAGAAGGTTCTCTATCCTAGGAGGAACTTTCTAAGTTGAATTTTCGTTCATCTTGGAAACACCACTTTTTGAAGTGACTAAATAGTCACATGGGAGAAGCCACATGTTGCAAAATACCCCTAACCCATAGGTATACCCTTTGGACCCTTGGAAAAGCCTTAAAACTGACCCTAGGAGTCCATTAAACCCTTTGGAAACCCAACTGAAGTTTACCTACGGGTCAAACTTGAGTTGACCACTCCCAAGACTCCCTACCCAAGGCAAATTTGGGACCACACTCATGTTTTGAATGGCTTTGGTAGAAACAAAACTCCCTCCAAGAGACAAGTCAAAATCAATGACACTTAATCAGCACATGTGTCAAGTGACACAATAAAAATACAATATAAAAATCACACATGGAATTTGTCTCTTGTAGGATTACACATATACATATAAATTAATTTTAACACTCAAGCATCATACACTTCACAAATAAAATACATTACAATGGGGTGTTGTCTCTCCAAATAGACAACTCCCGGCTTAACAAACGTACATTGGTCTAGGCTTGGTTCTCCATATAAATTCCATGGTCACATGGATAATCTTCCTGCGCATCTCAATTAACACATTAGTAATTCCAAAAATCACACTTATACATAATCAAATACATGGATTTCATTGTACATCAAGCACTCATACATTTGACAACAATAATTCAATATCTCATTCGTTTCAAATTCAATTTCACATAAGCAATTAACATAATTTCCCAAAATTGAACCATTCATAAATAAGCATCATTTTTCTATCATCAAAATGAAGTCCTGCAAATTTCCAATAATGACATTCACCATCATAATGTAATTCTATTCTAGTAACATATCTAAAGTTTCATAATCATCATGCATGAAATAAAGCATCAACATATGTCAGTGTGATCCAAATCATGGAATCATATAAGTTCTAAGTCCATAAAGCATAAAATAAAGCATCCATAATAGTCTCAATATGCAAATAACTGAAAATGTCAAACTGAATCGGGGTAGGGCCTCACAGGGACCCCTTCCCCCCCTCCAAAATCCCTATTTTTTCAGGATGCAATACTTAGGGGAAACATCCCCTTGCCGCACCACTTAGGGACGTCCTAGGGACTCCAAGGAGTCTCTTAACCATCTTGAGGATGCCTATGAGTCTCCCATGGCCCCCAATTAGAAACTCCAATTCTAAACAAAAATGGTGAAATTATTGTGAAAATGTCATCCGTATTAAAGGTTTGGCAATGCCCCCTAACCTTGATGGGGGCTTTGCCCCAAAACCCCCACAAGGGGCACTACCCATTGACCCCAAACCTCTACCCACCATTCTTATTGTTAATGCAATAATTTCCATTTTTTTTATGTTGACTAGTTTAAACACTTAGTATGCCAAAGTTTCATCTGCAATTCTTATACTTATTCTTAGTTTGTTCCCAAAGTTCCAAAACTCTACCACCATTGTTAATGTTCAAATTTCAATGCAATCATTGACATATTTTTAATGTTTATTATAAAATTTACATAGTGTGGCAAAGTTTTATTTACAGTTGTTATACTTATTCTATACACATCCTTTTATAATTAATTTTTTAAGTTGTATATATATTTGCATCCCACCTCGCCCCCTTCATCATCCCCCTGTCGTCCCCAAACTTAAGCCCTTGGTATGTTAAGATATGAAAGCTCACAATAGTTTCATTTGATATGTTAATCGAGGAAAAACCTACAATATATAGCTTCCAAGATTCCAAATCCATGAGGATCATGAAGAGGTAGAAAACCAAAAAAAGAAATTGCTTATCCAAGTTTCCAAATTTGTGACAAGGAAACAGTAGAATCTCAATCAAAGAAGGAGAATGTGCAACTCATTATCTTATTCTACCTAAGTAAAAATATTACCTAATTAAGTTTTTTAATAGTGGAATATCACACTTAGGATAAAACATATCCAAGGTCAATAAAATATTACATTGATAGGCTTCTTTGGTTGCTCTAAAAGTGGTGCCTTATGAATTATGTTCTTGGATACTAAAGTTTCCAAATTCTGGGCACTCTTGATAGCTTCTCGTAGAGATTGTGATTCGAAGGCTTTAACCAAACCTTTCAATGGTTTCTATTGATGTGTTTTTTATGCACTAAACAACACAAAATAAAATACTAAGTATTCTATCCTCTCTTGAACAAAATCCTCCCAAGTGCTAAACTACGTGATCAAATGGGATGACTCCAAGATTCTAATAGTCAGGTCTTGACTTTATATTGCAGATAGACTCAATGATTGTGATGTGATATCTGCTGGAATCACAAGGGGGACTTACGTTCCTTGGGTCAAGACCTATCCATTCTCATGTTTCATGATTGATTTACACTCCATGATTTAGGTCATCCTTGAGCAACATCTCGACTTAGCCAAATTTTGTTTTTTGTACCCTAATTCTTTAATTTTGACCCCTTACTAGCATTGCCTTAGGTTTTATTGAAATTCTTGCTTCTCTAGCATGGGCACATTTCTAGGGTTCATTCGCACAAATTGCTCTTGATGAGCAAGATAGTTTCATGACCATGACTTAAACAAAAATTTAACTTAGTCAAATTATCTCCTCCAAACTTCTATGAGTTCATCGCCTTCATTCTTCATCATTTGGATGTCTTTTGTCATTGGAAGGTAATTCTTGACCACCATACCTCAATCTTGACCTATGCTACCCTAAAACCCTAGAACCTAGTCATGTTTACAATTGAGATCTTGGTGACTTGATCACTTAATACAGCTTAATCATGCAGGTCTCATCTAACTCTGACTCCAACACTTAAGCAAATCAACCCTAGCAACCAAGTACTTTGGGAAATATCTTGCAACTTGACAACATGGGTAATGATGGAGGAATGGAAGGTGAGACCTATAGAGGTGAGAGAGAGAGAGAGGGTAAGAGGAAGAGATAATGACCTGGAGAGGGTAGAGAAAGAGAAGTAGAGAGGGAGAGAAGAAGAGAGGGATGGAGAAAGAGACCTAGAGAGGGGAGAGAGAAGAGAGATAGTAGAGAGGGATAGAGAAGAGAGATAGAAGAGAGATACCAATGTCAATCTTTTTCTATAAATTTTTTTTTTCTGAAAAATCGGCCTATCATTGGAATTCCAACAATAGGCCGAGATCGCGACGGTCTTCTTTTGGGGTATGAGCATCCATGGCAGCCATCGGAAAGGTTGGAGGTGATGTCAGAATTGCGATGACCACAAGGATAGTCAGAAATTTTGACACAAAGTTTTTGACGGCTTTTTTTGTTGGTAGTGCGACAAAATTGTGTCGAAATCCCGATGATTTGCCGTTGAAATTTTGACCCGAATGTACTAGGGCTCCTGTCACCCCCTCATCATTCAATTATGGAGACAAATACCGCCGCACATATGCTGGGCCTTATGGAGAGAAAGAAACAACAAAATCTTTCGAGATACTGAAACTCCTCCTGATAGTGTTGCCCACAGTTGCTTTAAGATGATCTTTGAAAACATTGCGGTGACAAAATGGAAAACCCCTCCTAACCCCGCTAATTGGATGGAGAAGAAAATTGCTGAAAGATGGAAGCTCTCCCCTGGTTTTGAAATCTTCAACAACAATGCCAATAAAAAAAGGAAGATGACCAAATGGTCAACCCCAAAATTTCACTGGTATAAGTTGAACTTTGATGGTTTAGCCCAAAATACCTATCAAGAAGGGGGTGGAAGCATCCGCGACCATTTGGGGAACACTGTGGCAGCCTACGCGGGCAACCTAAAGAACAATATTGTCACCCAAGCGGAGGGAATGACCCTCCTATGGGGGTTGAAATTTGCTAACTCCATAGGAATTAAAGAACTAGAAATTGAAGGAGACTCTGAGATTATTGTGGAAGCGATGAAAGGAAGATTTAATGCTGATTGGAGAGTGGAACCCATTTTGAGGGATGTCAGTAGCTTTCTGGCCAACTTGGATGGCTTCACCATTCGACATATCTTTAGAGAAAGAAACAAAGCTGCCGATTCTATGGCGGTACCAGGAAGGTTGCAAAATGGCTTATGATGTTGGAGGGACCCTACTCTACTGCCGGTCACCACCAAGGGGATCTTGGAGGGGGAAAAAGCCTTTGTCTAAGATGGAACCATTTTATCCACCCAAAGATGAAGGAAACCAACTTTCAACTTTTAAGTTGGGATGGGAATCTCGCCCATTATGAACTTGGATGACCATGTATCCAAGGCAAGCTTAGTCACCACTCTCATAAGGGATGGATTTATGATGACAATACAGATATCGGGAATGATTATTCCCTAATTATTACCCGGACGGAGCCAACTGGAGATGATAAAGGTGAAGGAAGGGAAAGGTCAAATCACACTGGCTCGATTGAAGGTCTGTACGTTACTAGTAGATTTCCGATTTTTGATATGTACTCAGACATAAGAGATAATAATCATCCTGATTATTACGTCCTCTTATCTTGTGTTCGACACAAATTTTATATCAACTCTGCCTCAATTCTGCTTCATCTCTGTATTTTTGCTGGGAGGACTCATATTCACTCTGTTAAGCTGGAGGAACCAAGATTGGGGGGGGGGGACAGGCTTAGACTAGAACTCAATAAAGTGGATGATTTCAGAGCAAAACTGACAGTGTGGTTCGTCTGTTCGGAGGGCAGAATTGATAAGTTCATGAAAAGTATGAAGTGTAACAATGAAAGATTCTCCAAACAATTTGTGATTTCCTAGGAAGATAGAAGAGTGACCATGGGAGGAATCTCATTTGAAGTCAGTGAAGAGGTCATAGCCCAGATGACGAGTCTTTCTATGGTGGGAAGAAAATGGAAAAAGAAGAGCCGTATTGCGGATACTGTATACACCTAAAAATGGTCTGAAGATAATTAATTAAATAAGCAATTATTTAATTAATCTCCCTCCCCAATTTAATTAAATTCACTAAGCAATTTGATTAAACTCCCCATTCATCTACTTTTAATAAATCTAAGGATTTACTTAATAGGTTGATTTCACCCCTTTAATTAATTAATTCAAATAAATTAATTCCCCCCATCAACAACATTTCTTCTAGATCTTTAATTAATTAAAACAAATCAATTATGAGTTGTTGATATTAATTAGCCTTTTCCTATTATTTGAATTTTTAAATTCAAATTCTCCTAACTTCTACCACTCCTAAACCTAACCATTCCTAAACTTAACCCATTCTACCTACCACCATGTCTCCTTTCATCCAACATCTTCTAGAACCTTGTGACACTTGTCACTAAGTGTTCCCTTTCATCTAACCTCTTCTAGAAGCCTCTTGACACTTGTCACCATAGAGATGACAAATGTTCCCTTTAATCCAACCCTCTTTGCCAACCTCCTCCAATTTAACCATTGATATCTTCAGATCAATCTTGACCGTTGATTCTTGCCATCTCACCTCTAGCCTTGGAAATCCTATAAATAGACCTCATTTTGGAGCACAAAGGGTCCCAATTTCATATCATTCTTGCACATCATTTGATTCATCCCATCTCATTTTTCATCTTATGCATTGTTGCTATAGGCATCTAGCTTTTAGTTTATCATTCTTAGCAATGTTATCATGCTCAATTTTAGCTTAATTGCATCTTAATCTTAGCTCATTTTCTATATCAATCATGAACTCATATAGCTTAATCATGCCATTCTTGCTAAATCATGCATCTTAATCATTCAAATCCTCCATCTAAGTGTAGTCAAGTCACTGGAATATGCATAATCAGATCTGAGAGCATTTTCATACTCGCATTTACTAGGAGGCAATAAGTCGATTAGCTATTGTTTTACATTTCATTGTTTCAATTTACTAACCATTGCTTGTAATGATTTATTGAGTGCATTGTGGTTGCAGGTACAGGTACACTTCACAAAGCACGACATTTTGGCGCCCATCGTGGGGCTGAAATCATCTCTTTTGGCCTCTTAATCTTCAACAAACTTCATCTCTGTCCGGCTCTGTTTCAGAAATTCGTACGAGTTGCTTTTCCCTCTCATACAAAATTCCTTTCAGCCTAGGATGACATGCAATCCTAACTCATATTAGGTGATTCTTATGACGTACGACATCATTTTACGCATTGCAAGATAGCTTATCTTGTGTCATACAAGATCCTTTTCATTGTCGTATAAGAGCTAAATATTTATTGTACGAGTTTTGCTTTAGAATTTTCTGATTCATTCTAGTTCATTCCTATGTCATACGAGCCTATTTGTATTCCTATGCAAAATCTAACTTTGTGTCATACTAACGGGAAATTAGTTTCGTACGAGTCTCTGGTTCTGTGATTTTTAACAAGACTGCATGTTAGGGTTTTTTGATTTTAATCCGAACTTCACTAATGCTAACTCTAACTGGTTTGTGAGATTTTTGGCAGCCTAATTCTTTTCTGCAAGATGATTGATGAAGAAACTCTTGTCAAAGACAAATTTCAAAAACACAATCATGACTACTAATGGATCTATTTTGCAGGTTGCCTATGAATTCAACTAAATTTCATGTATTCATTAAAGTTTTCTAGGAACGCTTCAATTTTGCTAAAGGAAATGAACAATCATGTATTTCATGTCTTTGATGATAGGTGAGTATGCTCTCACCTTTCTTAGGTGATCAGAAAGCTAGACTCATCTTTTACTTTCATTAGTGCATTTCTTTAGCAGGCTTGCCCTCTCGTGGAGTAATAACTCTTAGCCATTAAGGCCGGTGAGAGGGGAACAACCTAAGTGGGAACGGCTAATGCCAAGTAATCCAACCCACTCAACGATAGTGCTCAGGAATAGCTCTCCTCCGTACCTTTGGGTATATCAAACCTTAGTTTTCAAGGCTGGGAGACCTCTTAATTGAGTTTATACCCCGACGCGCCGAATAGATCCCTTACTAGTGCCAGTTAAAATAGAAGCTACCCGATTCACCTCCGAAAGGGTGATAATCTTTGTGCAAGAGAGATAGTAACTCTCCCAAGACACTTGCCATATCATTCCCCCATTAGCATTTGGAGTCGGATAATACGACGTTGAGAATCCATTGCGTGAGACTCAATGACCGTATTCTGATTAGATATTGGGTGTGTACCTAAGTCAGCAAGCAAAGGTTTTCATTCTCAGCCAACTTCCTTAGGGTTTATCTTGATTGGAGTCATTTATCACATCATGTGTTTGCTATGTATTCATCCCTAAATCGACAAATTAGACATCCAAAAACTGGAAGACATAAGCAAAACATTAAACTTCAGTTATAAAAAATTCAACCAAACAAACATTTTTATCTTTGTCTAGTTATTTGTCGTATGAGTTAGGATTTCTATCGTACGAACTTGTTTGGATTAAATCTTGTTTCATGCTACACAACATTCTGTGTCATACAAGTCAGCTGTTTTGTCGTATGGTTCAGAAAAGTGTTGCGTATGAGCATCTGCTTTTTACATAAAAACTTCTACTTTTTCGTACAAACTCATATCTTGTGTCGTTATAAGCTACATATCTTGTCGTACAAAACTCTGCATTTGTCAGTCCAGAGCTATGTCTTACATGCCTGTTTCAGATTTATCATTTCTGCCTGATCAATTTGCAGTAAACATAAACACCTGTTATCTGTTAGTCTGTTCTTAGATTGTCCGCTTGGTTTGATTGGTCAAATTATCATCCATCAAAATCAGACTTTAGAAAATAAACACCTTAAGATTTTCAAAGTTCTTACCCTCAACAAGTTCAAGATCTAAACATCTCAAAGTGCATTATCACCCTCTTTGATAAACTGACATTCAAACATAGTTTCTCATTAGGATCAATCAGCCTTTATTACGAAACTGAAACGTTTGGTTAGGATAACCTTGTCCCACATCATAGGGTATATCATTCCTACTGGACTTGGTTCTTATCAAATCATCATCATTGCACTCCTAAACCGAAGATCGAAAAACTTGCAAACTTTTAAACACTTGAATTATCTTTGCATGTCCTATCATTCTAGCGTATCTACATTGACAGTTGATCACTTACTCAAAACAAATTTTGGACAATCGAACCCCTGAAACAGAAACAAAAACATTTAAAATAGTTGAAGATCATATCAACATGGAATACCAAAGCAAAATACAAGTAACAAGCCAACATATCAGAGCAATCAAACAAGTTCAAAATCAAAATCCAACTATGTTAAAACCTCACAAGGATTTAAATACATCTCAAAAGAAAGGTGGCTCTTTTATGCACCTCTTAAAGAGATCCCTAAAGGATTTGGCTAAAGAAGATCAAAATTGTACACCTATGTCTAGCAATGGCTCATCCCCCCATAAGAAAATTGACTCTCCAAAGGCATCTATTCCTACACCTCTTGAAAGCTTGCAAGAATCTTCCATAGCAACATCACCAAAGAATACATCCAAAACAAAAGTTCCCCAAGGGATATCCATAATTGCCATCAAACCTATTTCAGAGGATCCTATTCAAAGCTCATCTCCTTCATATCCAAGCATTGATTCATTGCAAAATCCCCATAACGCTCTCTTGCAAATTGAAGTCCTCATTCATAGAATGCTTGTTAAACGAGTCCTAATAGATGGGGGAGCTGGCTTAAAAATTTGCTCTATGAATCCTGTCCATGCTCTAGGCTATTCAGAAGATGCAGTTGATCCCTTGAAAAAGATCAAAATCAAAGCATATGGTGAAGAAGAATATTACTCTAAGGGAATTGTGGTATTACCCCTCAGAGTGGGACCTTTGCAAAAAGATACACTATGCCAAGTTCTAGACATGGAATTACCATACAACATACTCTTGGGAAAACCATGGATACATGATATGAAAGCTATACCATCAACATGTCATCAATGCCTGAAATTTTTCTACAATGGGTAGGAAATCACAATATCAGCAGACTCAAATCCATTACAGTGTTGTAGTAATCTGAAATCAGCTCAAGAGGTCATTGTTTCACATAACAGAGAGGTAGTAGCTTCAAGCACACAATCCAAGGAACAATCATTCGCATCAATTTTATCAAACATGGAAAAACAAATACAGCTAAGAGATCAAGGGACCAGAGAATATTTGCTATCATGGAAAAACAAACTAGAGCAACTTGAAATTGAAAGGGAAGAAGAAGATGTAGAAATCAATGTAGTTCACATGTATGCAGGAAAAACGTTAGGAACTAGCCTACTTGAATCAGAATCACATTTAGTTGACATGGACTTAACAGAGGACGATCAGGAGTTTCTTATGTGAGGTCATTCTAACGAGAGTATCTTTCTAGACATGGAAATACATATTGAAAGCTCTGATATCTCTATCATGACCCCTAATATCTTTGACATAATCCAACTTGAAGATCCTTTATCGTTAATCTATCCTGAACCTATGGATTGGGAAAATGAAGGACATACTACCATTGATACCTTTCCTAATGACCAGGCCATATCCTTATATCTTAATGAAATCATACCCACAACAACTTTCACCAGGGATTCCGCTAATGTATCTTCCAGTCAAGTGGGTGTTAAATCTCCTAGTCGCAAAAGTGAAAATCAAGAAAACAACATCAGGTCTAATGTTGAAAACCATTTATTGGCAACATTAGACCATGAAAAAGTAAAAACAAAGGACACATCTAATGGTGAAAACCTCCTCGAGGCGCTAGAAGATGGGAGATTTGACACCTTACCTGAATGTTATCAAGAGAAGTTATCTACCATAATAGCACCAATAGAGGTAGTTATCATTGGCACAACTGATATACATCCAGCAATCTGTCTATCAGAACTAGCAAGACAAAAATACTTGAAACCATTCAAAAGATGGCAAGTCAATTTTACCTGTTCATATACAGACGTTCTAGGGTTTGATCCATATCTTACAATATATCACCCAAATATTAGTCCAGGAGCAGGCATCAATAATAGAACACAACACAGATCAGGAGTAGGAATTCTATTCATCACGCCACAAGGGCATACAATTCTGAAAGCATACAAATTAAGCTTTCTGTGCACAAACAATATAGCAGAGTATGAAGCATTGGTAATAGGTATCAAAATGGCTGTAGAATGGAACATTAAACAACTTCAGGTCTTTGGAGACTCTCAGCTTGTCATTAATCAAATCAATGATGAATATCAAATAAAAGATGACAAACTCATGCCTTACAAAAAGATGATTGATGATTTTAAGAAGTACTTTGTAGAAATAACTTTTGAACAAATCCCAAGAAATGATAACAAAGCAGCATACGCCATGGCTACACTTTCTTCTCTATTATAGACACAAGAAAATCAACAACGTTATGAATTCCTGGTTGAAGAGTTGTTTCATCTCGCCTATAATTGTCCTGATTCCCAAACCATCTATCAACTTATTGGACATGATTCCTCCCACTATGGCCAAACTTACACATACCTCAAAGACAACATGTTACCTCTAGACTTATCAAAGAATCAAAAGAGAAACTTTATTCTCCAATCCTCCCATTATACTCTCGTCGCAGATACCCTATTTAAACGAGGTCTAGATGGTACTCTCTTAAGATGTCTCAAACAAGAAGAATCTGAGAAGGCCTTACATGAAGTCCATAATGACATTTGTGGCACTCATTCAAGTGGTCTAACCTTTCAAAAAAACTCATATGCTTGGGCTATTATTGGCCGACTATGGAACGAGATTCTTTTCAGATAGCAAGAACATGCAAACAATGTCAGATCCATGGTAATCTGATTCATGCACCAACACAAGAACTTCATGCTTTAGCAACATCTTGGCCTTTTTGCCAATGGGGTCTTGATATGGTAGGAAAGATAAATCCTACTTCATCTAATGGTCATAAATTCATCTTGGTAGCTACAGAATATTTTACAAAATGGATTGATGTGGTACCTCTCATCAACATCACAAGAAAACAAATTGCTGCATTTATCTTGAATGATATCATCTGTCGCTATGGAATACCAATGACCATTATCACTGATAATGAGCGACCATTTAAGAATCATGATGTACAAGAGTTATGTGAGAAGTTCAAAATCCAGCATAGATTCTCCACACCATATTACCCATAGGGAAATGGGTAGGCAGAAGCATCTAACAAAACTATTCTGAAAATCCTCAAAAAGACAGTGAATGATGCTGGGAAAGATTGGCATATTCAACTAAACCTTGCTCTATGGGCCTACCACACTAGTATCCGCACACCGATAGGTGCCACACCTTTCTCTCTTGTATATGGATCAGAAGCCATATTGCCAATCGAAGTAGAGATACCCTCTCTACGCGTATCACTAAAAGGTCTCATCCCAGAAGAAAAACAAAGAGTATCTAGATTGCAAGAGTTAGAACTAATTCATGAATGAAGACAAAATGCCTTTGATCATTTAAAGGTATATCAACAAAGAATGTGTTGGAGCTATAATCATAAGGTTAAACCATGAATCTTTCAAGTGGGAGAACTAGTGCTAAAGGAAAATCCATGCAACTAGGCAGATCGAGAAAAGAAAGGAAAGTTTGAACCAAACTGGTTAGGTCCATTTGTGGTCACAACAGTATTCAAGTCAGGAGCATATCAATTATCAACATAGGACGGAGATCAGCTTGAGGAACCTATCAATAACATGCATCTGAAAAAGTTTTATGTTTAAAAAAGTTAGAAAAAATAAAAAAAAGTGAAAAATAAAAAAAATAAAAAAAGTGAAAAATCAGAAAAATAAAAAAAAAAGTGAAAAAGCAGAAAAAAGAAACAGTGAAAAAAGCAAAAAAAAAAGAAAGAAAAAAATCAAATATGAGAAAAAGTGCAATAAAAACAGATGGTGAAAACCTGGCAAACAGGCACTATCTGTCAGCTAGCTCTTCCATCTATTAGTTCATGCATTTTTCCGCTTGCATCCATTCATCTTCCATCAGTGCTATTCATATCCATCACAAGCCTTTGTACATATTCGAGCATCACAACTGCTCTCTCACCATGGTTTGGATCATTGGATATATCATAATGACTTTGTTTCTAGGCTGGGGCAAAATCCTGCACTTAGCTGGGGGCAAAACTCTCGATCATTTTGAGATTAATCAAACAGGTAGAACAAATAGTTAGACAACTCTTATCAAGCGGAAAACTGAGACACATCCAACATTGAACATGAGATCAAACTATCAACTATCAAGCTATCACGAAATCAATCTAAGCACATCACACACTTTTCAGTGGATGATATATTTTTGGATAATGATTGTAACATGATTGTTCAACTTTTCTATATTGCTTTTCGCTATCATGATTTCTGAGTGACTCCAGGATGTCATTGACTAGAGGAAAAAGGAAGAAACATGATATTTTTCTTGTCTGCTATCTGAAAATTAATCATTAATATGTGCAAATTTTTCTCAGGACATGATCATCGAAGTATCATTGAAGACATTTCCGATTTGCGTATTGAAATGATTAATACTGTCTGTTTGACGCAAGCAACACTCAGGTCATCTTGGTTCAATTATACCTCGATGCTTGTGCTAACTTGCTATATCAAAATCCAGGAAAGAAGTTCTTAGGTCATCATGGTTTAATTATACCATTGATGTTTGCACTCACTTCCCACATTTCAAAAGCTCAATGATGACAAAAATGCAAAATAATCTAGTGACTAGTCCGGTCGTTCCATTGCATTTTCATTGCATTTTAGCTTGCATTTCATTCTTGCATGGATCCTACAAGCTCCTTTTATCCAAGGTTAAATCTATCGCAAGAATAATCAAAGTATCATCACAAGTGTATACACATTCAGAATGATGATTCATATTTCTCTCATGTTATTATCGACCTAGCCCAAATCTTATGTTATTAATCTCCCTCCCCAATTTAATTAAATTCACTAAGCAATTTGATTAAACTCCCCATTCATCTACTTATTAATAAATCCAAGGATTTACTTAATAGGTTCATTTCACCCCTTTAATTAATTAATTCAAATTAATTAATTCCCCCCATCAAAATCATTTCTTCTAAATCCTTTAATTAATTAAAACAAATCAATTATGAGTTGTTGAGATTAATTAGCTTTTTCCTATTATTTGAATTTTTAAATTCAAATTCTCCTAACTTCTACCACTCCTAAACTTAACCCATTCTACCTACCACCATGTCCCCTTTCATCCAACATCTTCTAGAACCTTGTGACACTTGTCACTAAGTGTTCCTTTTCATCTAACCTCTTCTAGAAGCCTCTTGACACTTGTCACCATAGAGATGACATATGTTACCTTTAATCCAACCCCCTTTGCCAACCTCCTCCAATTTAACCATTGATATCTTCAGATCAATCTTGACCGTTGATTCTTGCCACCTCACCCCTAGCCTTGGAAATCCTATAAATAGACCTCATTTTGGAGCACAAAGGGTCCCAATTTCATATCATTCTTTCATATCATTTGATTCATCCCATCTCATTTTTCATCTTATGCATTGTTGCTATAGGCATCTAGCTTTTAGTTTATCATTCTTAGCAATGTTATCATGCTCAATTTTAGCTTAATTGCATCTTAATCTTAGCTCATTTTCTAGATCAGTCATGAACTCATATAGCTTAATAATGCCATTCTTGCTAAATCATGCATCTTAATCATTCAAATCCTCCATCTAAGTGTAGTCAAGTCACTGGAATATGCATAATCAGATCTGAGAGCATTTTCATACTCGCATTTATTAGGAGGCAATAAGTCGATTAGCTATGGTTTTACATTTCATTATTTCAATTTACTAACCATTGCTTGTAATGATTTATTGAGTGCATTGTGGTTGCAGGTACAGGTACACTTCACAAAGCACGACAGATACCACCAGCTTGAACTAGTTCTTCCACGAGGGCAAAAACCAGCGGATTCAACAGGGAGGAACTCCCTCCCCTGTGGGATGAGGTCTGTTATGTTGTGATGAAGTATTTCACGCTGGAGGGAAGGTATGGTATCTTCTATTACTACCATCTCCCTTTCCTTAACCATTTGAGAAACAAAGACTTTATTTCTATTCCATTTTTCTTGTTGCATTCCCTAGACGCTAATGTTAAGGACATTGCTGAAGCTAAGAAAAAAGGGAAGGATTTCCCAATCCTCCACCAAGGCCTGATTCTTCACCTGTACAACTTCCATCTTGCCCTCTGCCCGCCCTGCTCCATCTCTGTCTAGAATGTGACTAGTACTAGCCCTTTGACCCACCCTTCTGCAAAAAATGATGCTAGCCCCCCTCGACTCCTGGAAATTGGCTCTTGCATCAAGAAAACTAAAAAACACTCCCCTGAGGAGGTTATAACTCCTAAGAAAGTCATAATCCAGGAGGTCGATTTTGACATGGATATTACTGATGAGGCCAATACCACCAGCCGTTCCAACAGGCTTGCCTATAAACCCTTGGAAAAATCCTTGAGAGACCCCTCCTCTTTGCATGACACTAATACTTACATCCTGACTGGTAATGTGGTCTCGCTCCACCATAACCCGACCCCTCACTCTGTTAGCTCCACCCAGGCTTCTGAAAGCCCAACGTCTTCGAAGAGTCTGGAGCCTGCAAATTTCCCCTCCCCGACTTTCAGATTGGATAAAATGATGGTTGTCGAGGAGGCGAGTAGCATAAAAGAGGAGGAAAACAACCTAGCAGAGCTCAAGAAAAATATGGAGGCCCTTTCGGTTAATGTGCAGGATATCACCAGCAGACTGGAGGCGGCAGAGTCCAAAATGCATGATGTTTCCAAATTTGCGCTAAATGTTATGCGCTACTCGGCTACCACTCTGTGCCTCATGCAGGAAAGTGTGTCCAAAGGTAAAGGCAAGGATGACAAGGACTACAAGGCCCTGTTCAAATTCCTCACCAAGGAATGGGCAAGAAAGCTCCTCCCCAAGAGGAGCCATGGAAAAAAGAAGTATTGCTCTGAATGCGGAGGGATATTGGTTTTTTGTTTATGATTAGAAGCCTATGGGCGGATAGGTTTAGCCGATGCTTTTATTTTAGTTTCCATGTTTATTGCCCTGCGTGAAAAATATCTAAAACTATGCTTATTACTACTTTAACTCTGATAAACTCTTGTAGAATGATAGTTGTTTTTGATAGAGGCAAAAGGCTGTAACTTTGCTGTTTATATGTGGTCAGTGGTCCTGCCACTGATCTTCTTAATGTTCCTATGGGTTAGCCCCCTTGCATTTTGGCTGCTTTTTAATATAAAAAACAATTAATAAGTTAATATTATATTTTTAATAAATAAATTTATATAAGATATAATTTAGCCTTTTAATTTAAAATTATTCTAATTTATCATTATAAGTATTTTAATCAATTAAACTATAAATTTAACTAAAATAAATTATTTTTTGATTTATAATTATTTAAATTTTTTAACTAAATAATTACTAGTTAAGATTATTATAATTGAAATAATTAGTTTTATTCTTAATTTTTTATAATAACAAAACTATAGTTATAATTTTACTTATTATTAATCATTAGAAATTAGATAATAATTATGATCATCACTGTTCAATAATTAAATAAATACATAAAAATATTTATATGTTTAAAAACTATTCAATTTTAAAAAATGATATAAATAATTTTAATCTTTAAAATAATAATAATTATTATTTTTACCTAAATTAAATAACTCAAAATAATTCTTATATATTTTAAAAATTAAAAATAAAAATAAAATAGCTCTTAAAAAAATAATTGTTGTGCACGAATAAATATTATAATACTAATAAAAAAGTGAGAAAAGTGAATGACATGGTAAGGTGAATATAATCATATTAAATTGGGTTATGTAATTATAAATATAATGATTTTAATATAGAAGATACAAATTACATACATTAAGAAATAAAACCAAAAGGAGGGGAAATCTTTCAATCCTAGAATAACACATTAATAGTTGACCCAGAACAACGGGGAATAACTGTACAAAATTTATATCCATAACATTTAGAAGTGAGGAGGCCAAAACAAACTTGTTGTTGATTGCCTTGTGTTTACAAGCTGTTATGCAGGTCTTGCTTGATATTTAGGTGCAACACCCTTTTATTTCTTAAGTTTTTAATCTTTTTAGTTCATGTTCTTCTTTACCCTTTACCTCTACAAGTTATTAGTATAGGTGCTAACCAAATAGAACCAACTAGGAGCCGACCTTAACCGGAGGTTCAGTCCAGTTATAGGTAATACCGTAATTACAATCCCAATTCTCTAATTGGATAATCTGGATGAGATAACTTATACTCCATTCAAAGATTCTTCAAATGGGCTAGCTCCGAAGGTTGAGAAAAAGAAGCTAGATGGCCATGGGGATTAATTTCTGGATGTAAAATTATTATAATTTACGATCATACGTATTTTGATCAATTATATTATAACTCTAGTTTTAATGAATTATTTTTTTAATTTATAATCATTTGATAATTTTAACTAAATAATTATTAATTAAGATTATTATAATCTTAATAATGAATTATAATCATCAAAATTATGTGGGGATGCGCTTGCTGCAGATTTTGGTGGTGAGCTCGGGTTTATGTTGGAGATAGCAACCTGCAATTTTGTCGATGGGTAGATTCACTGCTTGTTTTGGCCGGTTCGAGTGGGATGCAATCGTGATTGTCATCTTCACAAGTTTTCCCTTGGTTGGCTCAGTAGCTAGTTGGTGGTTTGGCTGGCTTCGATCCCTCAATGTGTTTGTTCATTTTACCAGAGACCAGAAGTTTTGTTGGAGGTTGGTCTGTCTTCACAACTGGTAATGGAAGGAGACATGGAGTGGACCTATCTTTCTTCTTGGAACATCTTTTCAGATCAAACTCATTTTGCAATTTTAATTCCATGTATTCGGGCTGTAATGTATTATCTTGGCTTCATACTATGGAAGCATTAGTAGCCTAAGGGGCAGTTGTTTTTTGCATCCTAGTATGAAGGGTGTCCCTTTTTTCTTTCAAGTCTTTTCCTTCTATGTTGTAATCTCTCTTTTATTATAATTAATATATTATAGGCCTTGGCGTTTTGCCTAAAAAAAATAAAAAAATAATGAATTATAATCTTAATTTTCTATAATAATTAAATTATAATTATAATTTTAGTTATTATTAAATATTATCATTATCATTAAAGTTAAAATTAAGATTTAATAGTAATTATGGTTATAACTATTCAATAATTAAATTACAATACTAAAAGGGCAAGTACTAGCCACTACGTGGCACTTGTTTCACTTTAAATTATATTTGCTACATAGAAAAATATTTAAATTATATTGTATCTACATTATTTTTTTTTCTCGAATACAATTTTTTTTTCAATAATTGACATCTAGTTTTCTATATTTAAAATTTTAAACTTCTTATCATTGTTAAAAAAAATCATAAAAAATAAATATTTATTAAATATATTTAAAAAAAAAAATTGTAATTATGAAATGGTAGAGTTTTTAAAAATATCTTTGTTTTTTATTTTATATTTATACATTATCTAAAACTTATAATTTTGATGAGGGCATATTTCATTTTATATGGTGTTAATTTTAAAAATATTAAACTTATAATTAATATTAATATTTTAACATGTGAATGGTTGCCAAATTTAAGCTAAAAGATAAAAGTTAATATTAACACACTCATGCCATTTCACTCTACCCCTTGTTGCCATTGTAGAATGCCTCTTGACATTACTAATTAATTGAATTAAATTAAATTAAATAACTTATTTTAAGTTAATTAAAATTAAATAATTATTTAAAAATTTAAAAATAAATTAAATTATAATTAAATAAAATAAAATAAATTAAATTAAATAACTTAAATAATTAAAATTAAATTGAAAATAAAAAATGGTGAGCGTAAGAGTAAGGGTAGGTGCAGGCGTAGGTTTAAATAGCGAGAAAGATTGGAGAGCAGGTGAATTTGGAGGAAGATGGTGGACTGCATCAAAGGAGAAAGATTTAAGAAAATTGGTGTAGAATAATTGCAAGCAAAAGTATCACATGCCACAATGGGTGTATGACAGTGGTTGATGGGTGGACAAGAGCATCGCTCACAATCAAGCATGGAATCCAAGAGTGAAATTATGCAGGGCATGGGGCATTTATTCCTTACTCCATTGGCAATAATGAAATTCAACTGGCATGGTTTCAAGAATGAATGCAATGGCACTAGATAATCAAAAGTGGAGAAGCAGGATAGCTAGACCCTTGCCTAATCTGGTTCAGAGGAATGGGTGGCTCGGGAAAGGTTATAAGCAAAAAATTGTGAATGATGGACCTAATAGGAGCAGGGATGCAAGCGACAATCAGTCGGTGGGAGTACAACATAGAAGGGCTACGCTTGCACCCAAAGGAGCTACCTAGGGAGCCAAAAGAAAATAGATTCCAAAGAAAAATCCACAAGATGGCACGTTATTTAGCCCCTCAAACAATAGAAGTAAAGTTATAACAATTGTTGCGAGTTACCTGAAACCCCGATGGGATCATCTCGATGTGTGTGGGATCCTTGTGAAGTGGACGGGGGATGATGCTTCAAAATATCGAATCCATGATTGTTTACCAATTATTTTGAGGGTCAGGTACGTGCTAAAGCCTTGGATAACAATTTTTTTTTGCTTGATTGCGTCGATTAGAAATTAAAGAAGAAAATTCTATATGGGGAGCCTTTTTTTTTATGGTTTATGCTTCTATAAAATAAATTGGGAATCAAACTTTAATTCTGATAAGCATATCCCTTAGAAAATTTACACTGGATTAAGGTACCAAATCTGCCCTTTGAGTACTGGAGTGAAGAAACCCTAGGAAAAATAGGAGAAACCTTAGGAACATTTATTGGTTTCAAAGAACATTTTTTCCTTGGTAGATCAGATGAAGTCAAGGTCTTGGTAGAAATTAACACGAACTTGAGATATCTAGATAACCTGGAAATCCTCATAGATAAGGGAAAATGGTTTCAAAAGATAATTGTGGATAATAAAAGTGGCAAATGCATTCTGAGAAAAGGATATATAGCGAGTTGTTCTAAAGGAATGGTCAAGGCAGTCGATCTCTCCTTTGTTGCACCGGATGGTCCCAATTTGATCCAACTAGTGAGAGAATTTTTTAACACTAGGTTCTTATAATAAGGAAACCTAGGAGGATGATGGAAATAAAAAATTAAGGTCAGTGAGAGAGTTCGCAAGTGACACAATGGAAAAGGAATTGGTTTTGGCAAGGCCAGACCAGGATAATCTTAGAATCTTAATGAAGGACATATAAGCTTTAAGAAAAGAGGTCAGGGATAATCTGCTAGCCTAATTTGATTAAGTGCAAAACCCTTGTGGGTGTTCGAATAAGCTTTAAGGGTTTGGTTGTACCTGATATATCCAATGTGGGATTGAATCCATTTGATATGGTGGAGGTTGGCCAAATAAGTGATGTAAGGAAAGATATTCTAGTAATCAATGAGTGCTTCAGTATTTGATCCTCTAGGATACCTTTTAGAGAGGAGGAAATAGCAGAGAAATAGAGGTTAATCCAGAAGATAATGGAATTAGATGACCAAGAGCTTTAGGAGGGGGGGGGAGGAAGTCTTTGAAACAAACCAAGTTGTAAAGGTTTCAGAGGCAATGGATGTGGATCATGGTATATCACAAAGTGCAACTAATCGAGCAAGTTTCCTCATTGTGGAAAGATCACTGGTATTAGAAGTGGTAGGAAGTCTCCATAGGAATTAAGATCAAAAGATGGTAAGGTAGAGGGTCGAGCCAAGATTACATCACTCCTAGAACTAGGGAAGGGAACTCCCCTTCCCTAGGGGCCATGGTGCAGGAGCACCTGATAGACTATATGCCTCTATGAGGCCATCTTGTTATTTTTGGTTGAGTTATAGGTTTTGATCATGTAATAAGGTCATTTTAAGACCATTTATGTATGTTTTGATTCATGATAGGTCATTAGGGGGTATTTTGTGAAAGTTGTCAAATCTTGTAAATGTTGTCAAATTGTAAAATTGCAAAAATGGGAATATGAAAAGTCATAAGTTGTAAACGAGGAAAGTTGATTGGTTGTAAAAATTGGAATTGGTTGCAAAGGCATAAATATGGCCTCCCAATTTGAACTTATGTGTGGAAGAAGTTTGGTAATGGAAGAAAACTTGTTTTGAAGCCATCGCATACTAGTTTTCTGTGTTGTTTATTTCTACAAATAGTCTACTATTTTGTTTGGTACGACCTGGTATAGAATGATACATATCTAAACCTTATATGGTTGGAAAGATAAATTAAATATTTTCATTTTATTTTGGTTTGGTGAATAATTATATGAAGATTTGCAGAAGTTATGATCATTTTTGTAAGTGTAGGTATGAATTTGCCCCAGGGTTACCAGTTTTGGAATTTTTTTGATAACTTTACTTCCCATCGTTGGATCTTACTAATAATTGGAGGAAAAGTCTGTATCTAGGTTTTCTTAAATCTCATTGAAGCAATTTTCTTAATTATTTGTTTTGAAAAAGTAGTGAGTGATTGTTTGTCTGGTTTCTTCATGTTTTACAAAAAAATAGGCCTAATTAGAAGGACAATCAATTTTTGAGGGGTTATGTACAAAACAACCTACCATGGTTTTGAGATATGTTAAATAAAACACCAATGGGTATCTGAAACTACTTTTTTATTTTTGTTATAATTTTGACCTTGAAAGTTATGAAGAAAAGACATCGTTTGGAAGACTACTAGCTAGTTGAAGGCTTGTAAGAGAAACCCACCCTTTTGTGTGTTTTGGGCATTGACGTATTGGTTAATTTAGAGTGTTTTTATCTTGTTAACCTTACCTATGCATCAATTGGTATCAAAGCCCAAATATCTGGGCAAGTGAAGAAGTTTTGGAGTTTTGTGTTTGTCTTTTGCAGGTTGAAGAGAGAACCTGGATGCCAAGAGACTATGCCCAGCGAAAAGAAAGACATAGGCCCAAGGTGAGGTATCAAAGACAAGTGGAAGCAAGGTGAAAGAGACTTGTTTGAAGAAGGATAAATGTATTTTTTGAATAGATACTTGCACGATGAGGGTTGATCAAAGAAGATATAAGAAAAGAAAAGAGAGGAAAGTGAGATGAAGAAGGAAAAAGAGAAGGAAAGGCAATTAGATGTTGAACAAGAGTTGAGAGAGTTGAGGAAAGCCTTGGAAGAAATGGGAAAAAGACATGAACTTGAGATGCGATAGTTGCTTGTGAGAGAAAACCAATTGCATGGTTGGCATTTACCAATCAAAAAGAAGGTTACATGACCTATTAGAAAGATTGTTCAAAGAAGGAAGAGACAAGCAAGACCAACATCAATAAGGAAGAGGTAAGAAATGAAATGGTAAGTATACCTATGACTATTTTGACATCAAGCATTGAAAAAGACAAGGTAAACATAGCAGTGGATGAGTCTCCATGCCATTTTCAGTTATTTGAGTCTAATGTTCAAGATGAGCAAGTGGAAAGGCATGTTGATGTTGATATAAATGATCAAGTTGGTGTTGATAATAAGTTTCTAGTGAAGATGTTACAAATTTATTTGTTAATGAGGTATATGAAGATTTTCAAGGGTATTATTCAGATTGTGCTAATGGTGAATATGTTTCTCTTTGTATGATGAAGACATAAATGATGATGCTATTGAGGTATATGCACAAGAAATAGAATTTTGGAACTTGAAAGCTGAAAGGATGCTGAATAGGAGATGGTATAAGAAAAAGAAGAGGAAGAAGGACCTAGGGACAAATGAAAAGATGAATTGGAAGACCAAGAAGAAGGAGCATATGCGCATTTAAGAGGACTTGAATTTTCTTTTCTCTGGGAGTTTGGTGCAGGAGCACCTAATAGACTATATGCCTCCATGAGGCCATTTTGTTATTTTGGGTTGAGTTATAGGTTTTGATCATGTAATAAAGTAATTTGAGGATAATTTATGTATGTTTTCATTCACGATAGGTCATTAGGGGGTATTTTGTGAAAGTTGTCAAATCCTGTAAATGTTGTCAAATTGTAAAATTGTAAAAATGCAAGAATGGGAATATGAAGAGTCATAAGTTGTAAATGAGGGAAGTTGGTTGGTTGTAAAAATTGGAATTGGTTGCAAAGGAATAAATATGGCCTCCCAATTAAAACTGATGTGTGGAAGAAGTTTGGAAATGGAAGAAAACTTGTTTTGAAGCCATTGCATACTAGTTTTCTGTGTGTTTTTTTTCTTTTTCTTTTTCTTTCTGCAAATAGTCTACTATTTTGTTTTGTACGGCCTGGTACAAAATTATAAAGATCTAAAACTTATATAGTTGGAAAGATAAATGAACCACCTTTAATTTTATTTTTGTTTGGTTCAATTTTATGAATATTTGTAGAAGTTATGATCATTTTTGTAAGTGCAGGTTTGAATCTGCCCTAGGGTTACCAGTTTTGGAAAAACTTTGATAACTTTACTTCCCACCATTGGATCTTGCTAAGAATTGGAGGGAAAGTCTGTATATATATTTTATTCAATCTCATGGAAGATATTTTATTAATTATTTGTTTTGAAAAAGTTATGAGTGTCTGTTTGTTTGATTTCTTCATGTTTTGCAAAAAATTAGGCCTAATTGGAAAAATGATAGTCAATTTTTGAGGGTTTTCATACAAAACAACCTACCTTGGTTTTTAGATATGTTAAATAAAAAAAAAATGGATATCTAAAAATACTTTTACATTTTTTTTTTGTCATATTGGCCTTGAAATTTATGAAGAAAAGATACCGTTTGGAAGGCTACTAGCTAGTTGAAGGCTTGTATGAGAAACCCACCCTTTTGTGTGTTTTGGGTATAGAGTTCTAGGTTAATTTAGAGTGTTTTTATCTTATTAACCTTACCTCTACATCAAGACATGAGGCTCTTAACGTGGAATAATATGGGCCTAAGCACCCCTAACAAGCAACACTTGGTCAAGCACAAGTGTTTTGTGATTAATGCTAATTTGGTATTAATTCAAGAGACCAAAATGACCAAGGAAAAGGTACATTCATACATAAAAAATCCTCAAAAATTGGAAAGGCGAAGCATCTCATGCAGAAGGTGCCTTTGAAGGATTAGCTATTGTCTGGAAGAGCAGTGTGGTGGTCTTTGATATGATAGAAGCAATAATATTTTGGATGGCTAGTAGGATTCAAAGCATCAACTCTAGTTTGAAGTTTATTATTGTTAATGTATACAGGCCCATCCTGAATGTTAAAAAAAGAGAAGTTTGGGCATAATTAGATAATTTCATTTTGAATATCTCAATGACACAGATAATTTTTGGAGTTGATTTTAATGTGATCCTTCATATATCAAATAGGTTTGGTGGTATTCTTGGGCTGGGCCAATCACATGTGGAGTTTAAGGAGTCGGTGGGAAGAAATGATCTCCTAGAGATAGCTACAAAACAAGGGAAATTCACTTGGAATAATAGAAGAGTGGGATTTAGTTATATTGTTGAAAAATTGGACAGATTCTTTCTATATGGGGACCTTGCAACACTAAATCAAGATTTGAGAGCTACCATCATACCATGCTCAAGCTCAGATCATTATCTAGTGGCTTTGGACTTTTTTGGGGAAGCCAAACTGTTCAGATGCCCCTTTAGATTTGAGAAAATATGGATGAGAGATAAGGATTTCTTTTCCAATGTTAGCCAGTGGTGAACAGAGGGGTAGTTCTTGGGCTCCAAGTTGTTTTGTGTAGTTTCAAAATTGAAGAGTGTTAAGCAAAAGTTATTGGAATGGAATAGAGAGCATTTAAAAGATATTTTTAAAGAGAAGCTTAGGATTGAGGAGGAGTTGGGGCAACTTAATGAGTAGGTTATTGCTGAGGGAATGGACCGGAGGAAAAAAGGCTCCTATCAGAGTATGAAGATATTTTGGCCAAAGAGGACATTCATTAGAGACAAAAATCTTGATAAGTTTGGTTGGATGCAGGGGATAAAAACAATAAATTCTTTCATAATACCACAAAATAGAGGCGATCACATAATAGAATCATCAAAATTTTAAAAAGAGAGGGTAACTATATTGAGGAACCTAAGAAAATTGTTGGAAGTGCGGTTAAATACTTTCAAGATATCCTTAATAACTACGAGGGTTTAGATCAAAGACATTAGGAATACATTATAAGAAATATTCCCCTTCTAGTGAGAGAAGATCATAATTATATGTTGAATGAGAAATTTTCAAAGGAGGAGGTGGAGCTCACACTCAATCAAATGCACCTAGACAAGGCCTCTAGATTGGATGGGTTTCCCACATATTTTTTTCAAAAATACTGGCAAATAATTGGGGAGCAGGTGATAGAGGTGCTGGAAGTGGCAAGACATGCTGGTAGGTTCCTCAGGGAGATCAACAATACATTCATAACATTGATCCCCAAAAAGGAGAATATAAAAAACTGGGGTGACTTTCAACCAATATCTTTGTGCAATGCACTATACAAATTGATGGCCAAAATTACGGCTAACAACCTTAAAATAATTTTGCCAATGATCATTTCAAAAGAGCAAACTGGCTTTGTCCCAAACAAATCCATTTTAGATGGTGTCATCATAGCCCAAGAGGAAATTCATTCAATTCATATTAATAATATTCTAAGTATGCTCATCAAACTTGACATAAAAAAAGCTTATGATAAAGCTGACTAGAGATTCCTTTGCAAATGTCTTGTGGCATTTGGTTTTAGTAATCAATGGGTTAATTGGACATATAGCTGCATTTTGAGCCCTAGATTTTTAGTCCTAGTAAGCAATGCTCTAGAGGGGTTTTTTGAGGCATCTAGAGTTTTAAGACAGGGGGATCTTCTCTCCCCTTTTCTTTTTATAATAATGGTGGAAGCCTTAGGTATATCAATCACACAACCTAGGATAAGGGGGAAGTTCAAATGCATCAGGATTTCCAATGGACTGGATCTCCTAACTCATCAACAATTTGTAGACGACACCTTACTTATAGGGGCTAGGAAGTGGAATGAGGCCAGACAACCCGAAGCTTTGTTAGACAAATATGACAAAGCATTAGGACAAAGTGTAAGTAAAGATAAATAAACTATCTATTTTTTTAATACTGATGAGAGAACTGAAGCAAATATTTATCGTATTTTAGGATATAATATAGGCAAGTTCTGTTGTCCCGGCTTAGGTATCTCATTAGACAAAAGGTTTAGAAATAAGAAGCTATGGGACACTCTCAAGGAAAATATGGAAAAATGGTTGTCATCTTAGAAGGGTAAGTGGTTGTCATGGGCTGGTAGACTGGTATTGTTGAAAATCATCCTATCAACGTTGCCCATATATCTATTTTCTTGCTTAGCTCTTCCCTGTGGAGTAATTAGAACATAGTTCAGTGCATGAGAAAATTTTATTAGCAAGGGCTTGAAGAAAAAAAGAAGTTTTCTATGATCTCATGGAAAAAGATGTGTAGAGCTGATGATGAGGGGGGTGTAGGAATTTAGAATCTAATTTGGTAGAACAAGGCCTTGGGAGCCAAACTTGCTTGGAAAATGTACACACATCCTCAACTAAAATGGATCAAAATCTTACGAAATAAATATCTAGGTAGTGAGGAGCCCAACAACATATTTTGATCTGAGACCCCTCCCAAGGGTTCAAAGGTATAGAACTTCATCTTAGATTGTAGACTAGTCATCCAAAAGCTTCTTTCTTGGGATACTGTAGAGGGTCGATCAACCCTATTTTGGGAAGACTCCTGGGGGGGCTATCCTACCATAGACAAGCCAATGAATACAAATAGAATCAAACCTTATTTGAAACAACATTGGGGAGCCTTTGTCAGAGATTATGTGAATCTTGAGGAGGATCCCTTATTTCGTGGGTGGAACTAGAAAGAGATGGGTGGATTATAGGTTAATGAAGATGATCTTGGAGAACTAAGACAAATTTTGAAAGATAGAGTAATTAACTCATAACAAGATCAAACCAACTGGTTTGGGCGAAATACAAATCGATTCAATATAATACCAAAGACGGTTATAAGGCAATAAGTACAAATAATAAATTGGAGGTTCTCATTCTTCCAATGAAACCGCATTGGGATAAACAGTTTTTGCATTTAAGCAAGGGTATTTGCATGGGCAGCCATTCAAGGAAGGATATTGATGGCATGATTCTTCAAGAGAGTGGGTTATGAAGGCCCTTCTAGATGCATGCTTTTCTTGAGGGTGGAAGAGTAAGTCAATCATATTCTCTTGGGTTGTCCTTATGCTCAACAATGTTGGCAATGGTTATGTGCAAAGTTTGGTTGGACAACAGTCCTTCCTAATGACATCCTCTCCCTATTCACAAGTTGTTCGGATCTTTATAAAAAAAAACCTTTTTTTATAACCTATAGTTATGTAGACCTTCAATTTTAATATAGGAGCTCTGGAAGGAAAGGAATAGATGAATCTTCAAGGAAACTCAAATGGAGGTTGAGAAGTTGTGGGCTAAAATAGGAGCCTCTATTGTTGAATGGGATAATCAAGCTAGGAAAAAATGATTTGGTCGAAAAATTCTTGCATTTTTTGGTCTGGGAGGCATGGAAAGTAATTTGATGAGAGCATAGGCAAGATGGACTCTCCCCAAATATGGATGGTATAAATTGAATTTTGATGGGGCAACCCATGGAAATATAGGGGGTGGCCTAGGTAGGTTGCATAGTTTATGATTGGGAAGCTCAGTTAGTGGTAGATATGGATTCTTCATTGGGTGTCTCAACCAATAATGAAGTTGGAATTTAGGCCCTTGTCAATGGTTTAATCTTGTGCAAGAAGATAGGGATAAAAAAGTTGATATATAAGGTAACTTTGCATTGGTGGTTAATATATTAATATTAAGGACTAAAAGCACCTTGAATTGAAAACTAAATGGCTTGCTTGAGCGAGGCCTAGTTGACAATTTCAATGATTTCACCATCAACCATATCTATAGTGAAATTAACCAGGAAGTGGATAAATTGGTTAATTTGGGAGCAGATGGGAAAAACCATAGAATCATTTGAGGAATGGATTTAGCCTCGTAGCAAAGATATGGTGTGCCACATGGCAAGATTAAAAGTGATCATTTTTTCTTATGGTATAGTTGGCATGATCACTTCAATTGAGTCAGTTTAAATCCTTGGTGACTCAACATGATCACACATGTACTTCAAATGTGGATGAAACTTTGAAATGTGGTCATTTCAAGTTTCATGCTTAAGATAGAATTACACTCCTAACAATACTTCATCGAGTAGGCGACAAAATACAGTAGGCAAATAAGCTTATTTAATCTTCAGTATGACACTTAATTCGTGGGAGGAAATAACGGCTCTGTATAATGATGATATTTGTAGTGATTTCAGAAATTGTGATTGAGAGACTTGACATTTTCATTTCATGTGAGTTAGTGGAATTTTGGGTTGTTAGATTTAAGAAGGGTTTGCCTTTAGCATTTCTACACAAGTTATTTTTTGTGAATATTTGCTTCTCTTCTTGCGAATCTTTACGTCTCACATCATGTAGCGTTAGATGTCTTTTATAAGGGAGATTAAACACAAGCGTTGGCGTGAACTCCTCAACCCAATTGATGATTTTGTGATTCATGTGTTAAGTAGATCATTGGTGAAGAATGCATCATGATGAATAATTTATACAAAGTGAATTGCGATATCCCAATGGTATTTGTGTCCATCCTTCTGGTAATAGGTGAATCTAAGTTCATGGCTCTGCAATTATTTCGTGGAATGTTCAATGAAGAGTTTCTTGGCGGTTTGAACCTTGTAGTGGGGAATATAGATGAGAACCTTATGGTTCCTTACCCGGTGGATTACTATGCCCAAAGTGGACCAAGAGATGTCGCCGTGACAACAATGTGGTGGCAAAATGCCCTATTCTCTCTATGCATGATGCAAGTTTTTTCGAGGAAAGGAAGCCCATTATTGCAAGAAATATTGATTTCTTACAGAAATGGCTTGGTTTGAAGGCAACCAGAGGTGAGGATTGGTGAAAGGAGTACTTGATTGTAGAAGGGTATGATCCATTAGTGATCAAGGAATGTGGTGTGGAATTATAATAGGAGGAAGGAAGATTCGTTGAGCCTAAGAGGTCTGCCATGGAGACGAAGAGAGGCCCTAGACTGGCTATTGAGACGACAGGGACTTTCTCTTCTCTTGAGAGGCAGACCTTATTCCACATGGTGAATGCATCTTTTTGGACTAGAGCCTACTTGGGCAGAAGAAAAAGAGTAGATGGTAATGATCCTATACAGTTTCAGCGTCAAATATGTTTTGGTTATGCATGGATTTTGGGTTCTCTTCCATATTTTAGATAGATAGCTGTAGTCCACTGCAAAGGATTTTGATCTTAACCCCAGAATATGATTTTGTAGCTTAACTCGGTCTCTAATGTTAATAATTTACTATTCGGTTAGTTCATGCTAAATCTCTCCTCCATTTTTTGTCCATTGGAGGATATATGGTGAATATGTATTTACAGTGGTATGGTGGTGACCCTATGCCATTTTGTAAATGGTTAGGTAGTATGGTGGTCTAGCCTGGAGCACAACTCGACCTTGTTATCATACTTATGTACTTGTTCTGATTATTAATACAATATCGACATATGCCGATTATATAACTTAAATGAATTAAATTAAATAACTAAAATAAATTAAATTGAATAGCCAAATTATTGTTGATAACTAATGCTCAATTTAAGTTTGACCACAAGTGAAACCCATGCTCCTGCCATGCAAATCTATCTTCAACAATGCATAATTTTTTTTTAGTTAGATCTATAGTTTTAGTTTAGAATATTTCAGTCTTATATTAATTTTTTGATCTGTTGTTATAGTTTTTTAATCTTCAAAATAAATTCCTATATTTAGTTTCTCAAGTTTAGTAATTTGTTTATTCCTTAAAGGCTATAAATTGCTTTTTTGATGAAAGAATTCTATATATATTCCTTTAACCTATGTGCTTTTTGTTTAAATTAAATTAAATTAAATTACTTAATTAAATTAAATTAAATAATTGAAATGAAATTTAAATTAAATTAAATAACTTAAATGAAACAAATTAAATAATTAAAATAAAATAAATTGAATAGCCAACTTATTGTTGATAACTAAAGCTCAATCTGAGTTTGACCACAAGTGAAACCCTTACTCTTGCCATGCAAATCTCTCTTCAATAATGCATAATTTTTTCATAGTTAGATATGTAGTTCTAAATAGTCTAGAATATTTTAGTCTTATATTAATTTTTTTGATCTGTTGTTATAGTTTTTTGAATAATATATGCAAAATTTCATGAATAGTTATCTTCAAAATAAATTCCTATATTTAGTTTTTCAAGTTCAACAATTTATTTGTTCATTGAAGGCTACAAATTTATTTTTTTGAAGATAAAGAATTCTATATATATATATATCCATTCAACCTCTGTGTTTTTTAATTCATGTCAAGCCCAAAAATTTATGATGAGAAAAATTGAACATTTTTTTAATATACTATATAACAACACTGTTGGATTATTGGGGAGACTGTTGGATTTGGTTGATAATTGTTGTTGCTAGGATATATTGTTGTCATTGATGTCAACATATTCCTGTGAGTTATCTGGATGAGTTTGAGAAGAGTTTTTGATCTGGTTTTGTAGTTTGGTTTTCCTGATCACTATTTTGTAGAATCCGGTATTTCCCCTGGTATATTCCGGTGTGATCAGATCTTGTGCTGAGACTTTGGATTATTGTTTGGGATGATCTTGTGTATCTTTATTTCAGATGTTTCATGATTTGGTGCTCCAAAAGTTATCTTTCCTCATGACAATTGCTGATTGGTTGTGTTCTTGAGCTTTGAGACATTGACCGATGCCGATTTGAAAAGAGGTGTTGGTGCAACTATTCTGGATGATTCTAACGTGCTTTTTGGTGTTTCCTAGTCATACCCTATTTGTTTTAGCGATCCGCATTGATCGTTGTGCGAGTTTTTGGTGATTTCTATGAACTGGTGATGATTTGCGTGTTATGCAATATTTTTGGTGGTGTAGCATGTTGCAGTTGATCTTGGCATGATTTCCGGTGGAGTTGAGCATTTGGGAATTTGAACTAGGTCCATGCCATGTAATGTAAATCATAATATTGGTTCAGTGGTCGATCTTTGTATCGTGCAATGCAATTTTTGTAATTGTGAGTTGAGGGTTGAGGGTTTAGCCGACCTTGTTATCAAGGTTGATGATTTGCATATATAAGAGAGATGCTTATATATTTTAGGTGTAGGTACTATGTTTGCATTATCAGAGAGAGGTGAATGTGCGAACAAGGATATATCATTCGATGAAGTATTGTGGTAAGATTTGTGTTGCAGAGTAGACAACTGTGCTTAACCGAAACTGTCATTAGAAATTTGTAGATGCTATCATTGTAGTTCATTCCTTCCAGATTGTAGTCCGAATCATATTGTAAGTTAGTGAGACTTCCCTGAGGGTTGTAGCCTGCAGGGCATATATCTTTTGAGAAGTGAGCTCTAGGAAATATGCCTGAATGCATGTGCATTCCCCATTGTAATTTTTTCACATACTACTGCAGAGTATCATCTTACTGTGGGTAGGTTCCCACTGTGGTTTTTCCCTTAACTAGATTTTCCATGTCAAAAATATTGGTGTTGTGTGTTGTGCTGTTAATTTGTTTATCTATTTTTTGCTGTGGTCTATCAGTTTATGTTTTGGAGTTTAATTTACTATGATCTGGTGAAGACTGATTCACCCCCCTCTTCTCAGTCAACATAAAAAATGTGTTTTTGAGTACTCCTTGTTTTTCTAGACTTCACTCTGGTGGCTGACGATATTTTTTAGCCAAAATTGATGAAACAAAAAGAGATTTTTAAGGACATTCTCAGTTTTCCAATAATATAAGGTTTGCCTTATTTGTACTTTAATAAATAATTATTATTTATTTTCTAATCGAATTCTGACTAAAGTCCTGATTGGAAGGTTGATTGAAAAATACCCATAACTTTCAAATGGTATCACATTTTTTGAATCTGAAACATGTGTCACATTATATGCTTCGTCTAATATAGGATAAAAAATAATAATTTGAATTTTACAAATTTTAGACCAAGTTAAGGTGGTCAGATGTACGAGTTTTTGAATTTCTGAAGAAGTTGTAGTAAAAAAATCATAATTAATTATTTACTTCAAAAAAAATTACAAAAAAATGTCACATCTAGATATGAGTCTACTACTTATGTATAAAAATCTTATAAAAAATAATTATGATTTGATTGTGGTTAGAGTGGTCAGACATACACCTACTTCTTATATTTTTCCTGAAATTTTAGTACTACTGCATTGAAATTTCAAAATTTTGTCAAATAGATTTTTTTTTAAGAAAATAACTAGTAGCTTAGAAACTAAATTCAATTTGCTACAAATTCTCTTCTTACATATTTTAAAAATAATGTTCATAACTTATTCAAATTTTTACGTCAAGTTGCCTAACTCTTGTTTTCTGAAATTTCATTGCCACTTAAGGGCCTGTTTTGGCCCACCATGATCCTGCACATACCCATAGCTACTAGACCATCAAGAGGAATATCTTAAGAAGTGGGGATGCATTAGCCAAAATTACGTTCAAGAATTGTACTCTCTTCCTACTTGAGTAGGGTTCTTTTAGCCCAAAATAATTAGGGAGATTGCGGTGTCAAATTTTAATTTATTTACATTTCATGGTTGAGGGATATTTTAATTTATTACATTTTTCTCCCCAAACAAGTAGGTCAATAAATTTGTAATAAGAATAAAGTATTTCATTTAATACTCTAGTTAGCTAAATGTGAATTATTTATAAACTATATTATTATGGCTTGGGCTGTGTTATAGCAACATGACTAATTTGTCTCCATATATTGAATTAGTCAAAAAATGGTACTTGTGAAGCCTTCCTTGAAAGTGTCGTGTAATTGCATTCCTAATCCTATTAGACTATCAATCCTCCATTGTGTGTGAAAGAGTTTCCATGTCAACACTCATTATATTATTATTTTCCCACTCTTAGGTGAAAAGTCAATAATAATGCTACATGTACAAAACATACAAGGCAATACATTTCATTAGCATGATCAAGCATGTGGTGTTTATTAGCAACAATCAAGAAGGAGGACTAAGAGGGGGAGGGGGTGAATCAGGCTTCACCGGATCACAATAAATTAAATTCCAAAACATAAACTAATAGACCACAACAACAAATAGATAAGAAAATTAATAGCACAACACACAACACCAATATTTTGACCTAGAAAACCCGGTTAAGAGAAAAACCACGGTGAGAACCTACCCACAGTAAGATGATACTCTGTAGTATTATGTAAACATATTACAACGGGGAATGCACATGCATTCAGGCACACTGCCTAGAGCTCACTTCTCAAAAGGTATATGCCTGAAAGGCTACAACCCTTAGGGAAGTCTCATTGACTTACAATATGATTCACACTACAATCTAGAAGGAATAAACTACAATGATAACATCTACAAATGCCTGATGACAATTCTGGTTAAGCACAATTATCTACTCTACAACACCAATCTCACCACAACACTTCGTTGAATGATATATCCTTGTTCGCACATTCACTTCTCTCTGATAATGCATACACAATACCGACACCTAAATTACATAAGCATCTCTCCTATATATACAAATCATCAACCTTGATAACAAGGTCGGCTAAACCCTTAACCCTCAACTCACAACTACAAAAATTACACTGCGTGATACAAAGATTGACCACCAGACCAATATTATGATTTACATTATATAGCATGGACCTAATTCAAATTCATAAATGATTACATCCACTAGAAATACCACCAAGATCAACCGCAACACGCTAGACCACCAGAAATACCGCATAACATGCAAATCATCACCGGTTCATAGAAATCACCAAAAACTCGCACACCGATCAATGCAGATCACCAAAATAAATAGGACATGACTAGGAAATACCAACAAGCATGTTAGAATCATCCGGAATAGTTGCAACAATACCTCTTTTCAAATCTTCAATGGTCAACGTCTCAAAGCTCAAGAACACAACCAATCAACAACTGTCACGAGGAAAGATAACTTGTGGAGCACCAAATCATGAAACATATGAAACAAAGATATAAAAGATCATACCAAACAATAATCCAAAGTCTTAGTACAAGATCTAATCACACCGGAATATAGCGGAGGAAATACTGGATTCTACAAAACAATGATCAACAAAACCAAACTACAAAATTGGATAAAAAACTCTTCCCAAACTCACAGGAATATGTTGACATCAATGACAACAACATATCCTAGCAGCAATAATGATCAACCAAATCCAACAGTCTCCCCAATAATCTAACAATCTCCCCCTTTGGCATTGATGGCAACATATGAATGTGAAAAACAACCAATGCAAAGAAAGAAGATATCACCCGAAAACTCCCCCTAAGATCAAGATAGATAAAGTAGTTTTTTACAAGAACTCTCTCCCCCTTTGACAATAATGCCAAAGATCTCGAAAAAAGAAAACCAAACTCTCTCCCCCTAAAACACAAACTAGAGGAGCAACACCAACTCATCAATCTAGATAAAAGAATAAGGCTCTACATTCATTGGATCGATGCAACTCAATGCACCTAGTTCTCATCAAGAGGGGTGGATACACCTAAATTATCTCTCAAATAGACAAATGCATCTGCAGGCAAAGACTTAGTGAAAATATAAGCGATTTGTTCCTTTGTAGATACATATTTCAACTTCACCATCTGTTCACTGACTTGCTCTCTCAAGTAATTATATTTAATTGATATATGCTTAGTCTTTGAATATTGCACCAGATTTTTTAGACATGTTTATATCACTAGAATTATCATGACATATAATAGTAGGATCATCATAAATAACTCTGACATCTTTCAACATTTGCTTGATCCAAACTATCTAAGTGCAATTACTAGCAACAACAATATACTCAGCTTCAGCACTAGATAAATAAGTTGAATCTTATTTCTTGCTAGCCTGATGGATTTTCATTTTCTGATGATGGAGACATGGTATGTAAGTTGAAGAAAGCACTTTATGGATTGAAACAAGCTCCTAGAGCCTGATATGCTAGTTTAGACAAATACTTGCTAAAATTGGGATTTATCAAAGGTGCTGCTGATAGTAATATGTACTTCAAGATTGAAAGTGATAACATTTTGATTGTTGAAGTCTTTGTTGATGAAACTATCTTTGGTGATGATGATATCAGTATGAAGTTTTTCGGTGATAAGCAAAAACAATTTGAGATTTCTATGATTGGTGAGATGAAATTTTTCTTAGGTTTGTAGATTGCATAGATAGAAAAGGGTATCTTTATATCTCGAACTAAGTACGTGAAGGAATTACTGAAGAAGTTTGGATTAGATAATTCCAAACCGATTGGAACTCCTATGGTGACTGGTTGTAAGTTTTCTAAAAATGATGAATCTCCTAAAGCTAATCAAAGTTTGTACAGATCTATGGTTGGTGGACTGCTATATCTTACTCAGACTAGGAGTGACATTATGCATGCTGTGTGTATGGCTGCTAGATATCAAGTTGATCCAAATGAGAGTCATGTCACTGCTATTATAAGAATATTCAGATATCTAAAGGGAACTGAGGATTATGGTTTATGGTATCAAATAATGATGATTTCATGTTGTGTGATTACACTGATGCAGATTGGGCTGGTGATATTGATGACTAGAAGATTACTACAGGTGGAACATTCTTTTTAGGTAAGAAGTTGGTTTCATGGGCTAGCAAGAAACAAGATTCAATATCTTTATCTACTGCTAAATCTGAGTACATTGCTGCTGCTAGTAATTGCACTCAAATAGTTTGAATGAAACAAATGTTGAAAGATATCAGAGTTATTTATGACGAGCCTACTATTATATACTATGATAATTCCAATACTATAAACATGTCAAAGAATATAGTGCACCATTCAAAGACAACATATATCAATTAAATATAATTACTTGAGAGAGCAAGTCAATGAATAGATGGTGAAGTTGGAATATGTATCTACAAAGGAACAAATTGCTAATAATTTCACTAAGCATTTACTTGCAGATACATGGTTCATTATTTTCTACTTCGCAAGTTATCTTTCCTCGTGACAGTTACTGATTGGTTGTGTTCTTGAGCTTTGAGTTTTTGACTGATGCAGATTTGAAAAGAGGTGTTGGTGCAACTATTTCAGATGATTCTAACATGCTTGCTGGTGTTTTCTAGTCATGTTCTATTTGTTTTGGCATTCCACATTGATCATTGTGCGAGTTTTTGGTGATTTCTATGAATCGGTGATGATTTGTGTGTTATGTCGTATTTATGGTGGTGTAGTTTGTTGTGGTTGATCCTTGCGTGATTTTTGATGGAGTTGAGCATTTGGGAATTTTATTTAGGTCCATGCTATGTAATGTAAATCATAATATTGGTCCAGTGGTCGATCTTTGTATCATGCAATATAATTTTTGTAATTGTGAGTTGAGGGTTGAGGGTTTAGCCGACCTTGTTATCAAGGTTTATTATTTGTATATATAGGAGATATGCTTACATATTTTAGGTGTCGGTATTGTGTCTGAATTATAAGAGAGAGGTGAATGTGAGAACAAGGATATATCATTCAACAAAGTTTTGTGATGAGATTGGTGTTGCAGAGTAGATAACCGTGCTTAACCGAAACTATCATGAGGCATTTGTAGATGCTATCATTGTAGTTCATTCCTTCCAGATTATAGTTTGAATCATATTGTAAGTCATTGAGACTTCCCTAAGGGTTGTAGCCTTCCAGGCATATATCTTTTGAATAGTGAGCTCTAGGTAGTGTTCCTGAATGCATGTGCATTCCCCATTGTAATATTTTCACATACTACTGTAGAGTATAATCTTACTGTTAATAGGTTCCCACCGTGGTTTTTCCCTTAATCGAGTTTTCCACGTCAAAAATATTGGTGTTGTTTATTGTGCTGTTAATATGCTTATCTATTTGTTGCTTTTGTCTATTAGTTAATGTTTTGGAGTTTAATTTGCTGTGATCCGGTGAAGATTGATTCATCCCCCCGCTCTCAGTCTTCCTTCTTTATTGCTGCTAATAAACACCACATGCTTGATCATGCTAATGAAATGTATTGCCTTATAGATTTTTTACATTTAACATTATTATTGATAGAAAGATTACAATGCATGATATAAATATTGACCACTAGACTAATATTATGATTTACATTACATAGCATGGACCTAATTCAAATTTCCAAATGATTACATCCATTGGAATCTTGCCAAGATTAACCGCAACACAATACACCACTAGAAATACCGCATGACACACAAATCATCTCCGGTTCATAGAAATCACCAAAACCTCGCGCAACGATCAATGTAGATCACCAAAAAAAATAGGACATGACTAGGAAACACCAACAAGAACGTTAGAATCATCTGAAATAGTTGCAGCAACACCTCTTTTTAAATCTTCATCGGTCAACGTCTCAAAGCTCAAGAACACAACCAATCAACAACTGTCATGAGGAAAGATAACTTGCAGAGAACCAAATCATGAACCATATAAAATGAAGATACACAAGGTCATCCCAAACAATAATCCAAAGTCTCAACACAATATTTGATCACACTGGAATATACCAGAGGAAATACCGGATTCTGGAAAACAGTGATCAACAAAACCAAACTACAAAACTGGATAAAAAACTCTTCCCAAACTCACTAGAATAACTCATAGGAATATGTTGACATCAATGAAAACAACATATCATAGTAGCAACAATGATCAACCAAATTCAACAGTTTCCCCAATAATCCAACAATCTCCCCCTTTGGCATTCATGGCAACATATGAGTGTGAAAAACAGTCAATGCAAAGAAATAAGATACCACCAAAAAACTCCCCCTAAGATAAAGATAGATAAAGTAGTTTTTCACATGATCTCTCTCCCCCTTTGACAACAATTCCAAAGATTTCCATAATAGAAAACCAAACTATCCCCCTAAAACACAGACTACTCCAGCAGAGGAGCAACACCAACTCATCAATCCGGATAAAAGAATAAGGCTCTGAATTCACTAGATCGATGTAACTCAATGTATCTAGTTCTTATCAGGAGGGGTGGATACCCCTAAATTATCTCTCAAATAGACAACTATATCTGCAGGCAAACGCTTAGTGAAAATATCAACGATTTGAATTAGGTCCATGCTATGTAATGTAAATCATAATATTGGTCCAGTGGTCGATCTTTGTATCGTGCAATGTAATTTTTGTAATTGTGAGTTGAGGGTTTAGCTGACCTTGTTATCAAGGTTGATGATTTGTATATATAGGAGAGATGCTTATGTATTTTAGGTGTCGATATTGTGTCTGCATTATCAGAGAGAGGTGAATGTGCAAACACAGATATATCATTCAACGAAGTATTTTGGTGAGATTGGTGTTGCAGAGTAGACAAGTGTGCTTAATCGAAACTTCCATTAGGCATTTGTAGATGCTATGATTGTAGTTCATTCCTTCCGAATTGTAGTTCGAATCATATTGTAAGTCATTGGGACTTCCCTGAGGGTTGTAGCCTTCCGGGCATATATCTTTTGAGCAGTGAGCTCTAGGAAGTGTGCCTGAATGCATGTGCATTCCTCATTGTAATTTATTGTGGGTAGGTTCCCACTGTGGTTTTTCCCATAATCGGGTTTTCCACGTCAAAATCTTGGTGTTGTGTGTTGTGCTCTTAATTTGCTTATCTATTTGTTTTTGTGTTCTATCAGTTTATGTTTTGGAGTTTAATTTGCTGTGATTTGGTGAAGATTGATTCACTTGCCCCCCTCTTAGTCTTCCTTCTTGATTGCTGCTAACAAACACCACATGCTTGATCATACTAATGAAATGTATTGCCTTATATATTTTGTACATGTAACATTATTATTGATAGAAAGATTACAATGCATGATACAAATATTGACCACCAGACCAATATTATGATTTACATTACATAGCATGGACCTAATTCAAATTCGGAAATGATTACATCCACTAGAATCCCACCAAGATTAACCACAACATGATGCACCACCAGAAATATGCATAACACGCAAATCATGTCCGGTTCAAAAAAATCACCAAAAAATCATGCAATGATCAATGCAGATCGCTAAAACAAATAGGACATGACTAGGAAACACCAACAAGCATGTTAGAATCATTCGAAATAGTTGCACCAACACCTCTTTTCATATCTTCATGGGTCAACGTCTCAAAGCTCAAGAACACAACCAATCAACAACTATCACGAGGAAAGATAACTTGCGGAGTACCAAATGAACCATCTAAAATGAAGATACACAAGGTCATCCCAAACAATAATCCAAAGTCTCAACATAGGATCTGATCACACTGGAATATACCGAAGGAAATACCGGATTCTGCAAAATAGTGATCAACAAAACCGGATAAAAAAGTCTTCCCAAACTCACCAGAATAACTCAGAGGAATATGTTGAAATCAATGACAAGAACATATCCTAGCAGCAACAGTGATAAACCAAATCCAACAGTCTCCCCAATAATCCAACAATCTCCCCCTTTGGCATTGATGGCAACATATGAATGTGAAAAATAATCAATGCAAAGAAATACAATATCACCAAAAAACCCCCCGTAAGATCAAGATAGATAAAGTATTTTTTCACATGATCTCTCTCCCCCTTTGACAACAATGCCAAAGATTTCCAAAATAAAAAACCAAACTCTCTCCCCCTAAAACACAGACTATTCTAGCAGAGGAGCAACAACAACTCATCAATCCAGATAAAAGAATAAGGCTCTGAATTCACTGGATCAATGTAACTCAATGCATGTAGTTCTTATCATGAGGGGTGGATACCCATAACTTATCTCTCAAATAGACAAATGAATTTGTAGGAAAAGGCTTAGTGAAAATATCAACGATTTGAATTAGGTCCATGCTATGTAATGTAAATCATAATATTGGTCCAGTGGTCGATCTTTGTATCGTGCAATATAATTTTTATAATTGTGAGTTCAGGGTTGAGGGTTTAGTCGACCTTGTTATCAAGGTTCATGATTTGTATATATAGGAGAGATGCTTATGTATTTTAGGTGTCGGTATTGTGTTTGCATTATCAAAGAGAGGTGAATGTGGGAACAAGGATATATCATTCAACAAAGTTTTGTGGTGAGATTGGTGTTGTAGACCAGACAATTGTGCTTAATCGAAACTGTCATTAGGCATTTGTAGATGCTATCATTGTAGTTCATTCCTTTCAGATTGTAGTCTGAATCATATTGTAAGTCAGTGAGACTTCCCTGAGGGTTGTAGCCTTCTGGGCATATATATTTTGAGCAGTGAGCTCTAGGAAGTGTGCTTGGATGCATGTGCATTCCCCATTGTAATCTTTTCACATACTACTATAGAGTATCATCTTATTGTGGGTAGGTTCCCTCCATGGTTTTTCCCTTAAACGAGTTTTCCATGTCAAAACCTTGGTGTTGTGTGTTGTGCTATTAATTTGCTTATCTATTTGTTGTTGTGGTCTATCAGTTCATATTATGGAGTTTAATTTATTATGATCTAGTGAAGATTGATTAACCTACCCCCCCTCTCAGTATTCCTTCTTGATTGTTGCTAACAAACACCACATTCTTGATCATGCTAATGAAATGTATTGCCTTATAGATTTTGTACATGTAACCGTATTATTGATAGAAAGATTACAATGCACGATATAAATATTGACCACCAGACCAATATTATGATTTAAATTACATAAAATTGACCTAATTCAAATTCCCAAATGATTACATCCACCGGAATCCCACCAAGATTAACTGCAACACGATACACCACCATAAATACCGCATAACATGCAAATCATCTCCGGTTCATAGAAATCATTAAAAACTCATGCAACAATCAATGTGGATCACTAAAACAAATAGGACATGAATAGGAAACACCAACAAGCATGTTAGAATCATCCGAAATAGTTGCACCAACACATCTTTTAAAATCTTCATCGGTCAATGTCTGAAAGCTCAAGAACACAACCAATCAAAAACTGTCATGGGGGAAGATAACTTGCAGAGCACTAAATCATGAACCATCTAAAATGAAGATACACAAGGTCATCCCAAACAATAATCCAAAGTCTCAACACAAGCTCTGATCACATTGTAATATACCAGACGAAATACCGGATTCTGCAAAACAGTGATTGGCAAAACCAAACTATAAAACTAGATAAAAACTCTTCCCAAACTCACCAGAATAACTCACAAGAATATATTGACATCAATGACAACAACATATCCTAGTAGCAATAATGATCAACCAAATTCAACAGTCTCCCCAATAATCCAATAATCTCCCCCTTTGGCATTGATGGCAACATATGAATGTGAAAAATAGTCAATGCAAAGAAATAAGATACCACCAAAAAACTCCCCCTAAGATAAAGATAGATAAAGTAGTTTTTCACATGATCTCTCTCCCCCTTTGACAAAAATTCCAAAGATTTCCATAATAGAAAACTAAACTCTCTCCCCCTAAAACACAGACTACTCCAGCAGAGGAGAAGCACCAACTCATCAATCCAGATAAAATTATAAGGCTCTGAATTCACCAGATCGATGCAACTCAATGCATCTAGTTCTTATTAGGAGGGGTGGATACCCCTAACTTATCTCTTAAATAGACAAATGAATGTGCAGGCAAAGGCTTAATGAAAATATCAGCGATTTGAATTAGGTCCATGCTATGTAATGTAAATCATAATATTGGTCTAGTGGTTGATCTTTGTATCGTGCAATGTAATTTTTATAATTGTGAGTTGAGGGTTTAGCCAACCTTGTTATCAAGGTTGATGATTTATATATATAGGAGAGATGCTTATGTATTTTAGGTGTCGGTATTGTGTTTGCATTATTAGAGAGAGGTGAATGTGTGAAAAAGGATATAGCATTCAATGAAGTGTTATGGTGAGATTGGTGTTGCAGAGTAGACAACTGTGCTTAATCGGAACTGTCATCAAGCATTTGTAGATGCTATCATTGCAGTTCATTCCTTCTAGATTGATCAAGACCTCCTTGAGGGTTGTAGCCTTCTAGGCATATATCGTTTGAGCAGCGAGGTCTAGGCAGTGTGCCTGCATGCATGTGCATTCCCCATTGTAATATCTTCACATACTATTGCAAAGTATCATCTTATTGTGGGTAGGTTCCCACCGTGGTTTTTCCCATAACCGGGTTTTCCACATCAAAATATTGGTGTTGTGTGTTGTGTTGTTAATTTGCTTATCTATTTGTTGTTGTGGTCTATCAGTTTATGTTTTGGAGTTTAATTTGCTGTGATCCGGTGAAGATTGATTCACCCGCCCCCCTCTCATTCTTCTTTCTTGATTGCTGCTAACAAACACCACATATTTGATCATGCTAATGACATGTATTTCCTTATAGATTTTGTACATGTAACATTATTATTGATAGAAAGATCACAATGCACAATACAAATATCGACCACCAGACCAATATTATGATTTACATTACATAACATGGACCTAATTCAAATTCCCAAATGATTACATCCACCAGAATCCCACCAAGTTTAACTGCAACACGATACACCACCATAAATACCACATAGCACACAAATCATCTCCTAGACATAAAAATCATTAAAAACTCGTGCAATGATCAATGCGGATCACCAAAACAAATAGCACATGACTACGAAACACCAACAAGCATGTTATAATATGTTGGTATTATGGATGTGTTGCATTAGTTTTGTTATTGATATCAACACTTATCCTTCTGGAGATCTACATTGTTGATTTGGCAGTATGGTTATATTGGTTTACTGTTGAATCGACACATTGTGTTCACTGGCAAGGTCAATGACTTATGCACAGTCACCGGTATATGCTCACCGATAGGTTATATGGTTCACCGACACTGATGATGATTTGTTATCATCTGGAGATCACTTGATTATGTCAAAGACATGGTTTGGATACTTGGTTTTGGTGTTTTGGTTATTGGTCTAATCGGGTTGACATATTTATTGTTACTGGCAGATTAGTCTAGGTTATGGATCGGTATGCGTTATCTACTCCAAATCAAAATGACACATTATGGAGATGATTTATTGATTGGATATTGTTGTAAATGTTTTGAGCCGACATGTTGTATCACATCAAGACTTATTTGTAATTGATTTAATTGTAATATTCTTAGTGAGATGACCTACACATTTGGTCTTAGGTTTTGTATAAATGTAAGATCTCATTTAAGAGATGAAGTGTGGAAGTGTGGAATTATGGTATGATCATGATATGTGTGAATATTGAAGATCATATGAGCAGATCATAGAGCGAATCAAGCAGACATCATTTGAAGGTTCAAGGAAGGTTTGAAGGTGTTTACTAGAACTTAACTGGTACTGAATCCAAAATTGGAGATGTTATTTTGAGCAGTATATTATTCTAGGATTTAACCGTCCTACTGTAGTTATTGCGACTCCCATTTGAGCAGTGTGCTCTAGGCAGTTGGCCTTTTTGCATGTGCAGACCCCATTTGTATACACATACTATCTACAGTATCATCTGATTGTGGGTAAGGTTTCCCACTGTGGTTTTTTTCCCTTACAGGGTTTCCACATCAAAAATATCTATGTTATGTGTTGTGGATGTTGTTTCTCTTTCTGTTTCATGCATTAAGTTTCACCAGTATTGATATTAACTGCTAATCTGTTAACCGACATTAAGTTTGGTTTACCGGTATTAAGTATTAAGTATTAAGTTGGATTAAGTTTTAATTGGGTTGAAATTAATTGACAATTGATTTAGCCCCCCTCTCAGTTGTCCTTCCGGTTCCTAATAGAATCATCCAAAATAGTTGCACCAACACCTCTTTTCAAATCTTCATCGGTCAACATCTCAGAGCTCAAGAACACAACCAATCAACAACTGTCACGAGAGAAGATAACTTTCGGAGTACCAAATCATGAACCATCTAAAATGAAGATACACAAGGTCATCCCAAACAATAATCCAAAGTCTCAACACAAGATCTGATCACACTGGAATATACCAGAGGAAATACCAGATTCTGCAAAATAGTGATAAGAAAAACCAAACTACAAAAATGGATAAAAAACTCTTCCTAAACTCACAAGAATAACTCACAGGAATATGTTGACATCAATGTCAACAACATATCCTAGCAGCAACAATGATCACCCAAATCCAATAGTCTCCCCAATAATCCAACAATCTCCCCCTTTGGCATTGATGGCAACATCTGAATGTGAAAAACAGTCAATGCAAAGAAATAAGATATCACCAACAAACTCCCCCTTAGATCAAGATAGATAAAGTAGTTTTCACATGATCTCTCTTCCCCTTTGAAAGCAATGCCAAAGGTTTCCAAAATAGAAAACAAAACTCTCTCCTTCTACAACATAGACTACTCCAGCAGAGGAGCAACACCAACTCATCAATCTGGATAAAAGAATAAGGCTCTGAATTCACCAGATCTATGTAACTCAATGCATCTAGTTCTTATCAGGAGGGGTGGATACCCCTAACTTATCTCTCAAAAAGACAAATGTATTTGTAGGAAAAGGCTTAGTGAAAATATCAGCAATTTGAATTAGGTCCATGCTATGTAATGTAAATCATAATATTGGTCCAGTGGTCGATCTTTATATCGTGCAATGTAATTTTTATAATTGTGAGTTAAGGGTTGATGATTTAGCCGACCTTGTTATCAAGGTTGATGATTTGTATATATAAGAGAGATGATTATGTATTTTTGGTGTCGGTATTGTGTCTGAATTATCAGAGAGGGGTGAATGTGCGGACAAGGATATATCATTCAACGAAGTGTTGTGGTGAGATTGGTGTTGAAGAGAAGACAACTGTGCTTAATCAGAACTGTGATCAGGCATTTGTAGATGCTATCATTGTAGTTCATTCCTTCCAGATTGTAGTCTGAATCATATTGTAAGTCAGTGAGACTTCCCTGTGGGTTGTAGCCTTCCGAGCATATGTCTTTTGAGCAGTGAGATTTAGGAAGTGTGCCTGAATGCATGTTTATTCCCCATCATAATATTTTCACATACTACTACAGAGTATCATCTTATTGTGGGTAGGTTCCCACCATGGTTTTTCCCTTAACCGGGTTTTCCACTTCAAAATCTTGGTGTTGTGTGTTGTTCTATTAATTTTCTTATCTATTTGTTGTTGTGGTCTATCGGTTTATGTTTTGGAGTTTAATTTGCTGTGCTCTGGTGAATACTAATTCACTCGCCCCCCCTCTTAGTCTTCCTTCTTGATTGCTTCTAACAAACACCACATGCTTGATCATGCTAATGAAATGCATTGCCTTATAGATTTTGTACATGTAACATTATTATTGACTTTTCGCCTGAGTGGGAAAACAATAATATAATGAGTGTCGACATGGAAACTCTTTCACACACATTGGATGATTGATAGTCTAATAGGATTAGGAATGCAATTACAAGACACTTTCAAGGAAGGCTTCACAAGGACCATTTTTTTCAGTAATTCAATATATGGAGACAAATTAGTCATGTTTCTATAACATGACCCAAGGCTTAATAATATAGTTTATAAATAATCCACATTTAGCTAACTAGACTATTAAATGAAATACTTTATTCTTATTACAAATTATTGAACTACTTTTTTGGGGAGAAAAATGTAATAAATTAAAATATCTCTCAACCATGAAATGTACATAAACTAAAATTTGACACCACAACCTCCCTAATTATTTTGGGCTAAAAGAACCCTACTCAAGTAGGAAGAGAGTACAATTCTTGAACCTAATTTTTGACTAATGCATCCCCACTTCTTAAGATATTCCTCCTCATGGTCTAGCAACTATGGGTATGTGCAGGATCATGGTGGGCCAAAACAGGCCCTTAAGTGGCAATGAAGTTTCAGAAAAATAGAGTTAGACAACTTGACGTAAAAATTTGAATAAGTTATGTGCATTATTTTAAAATATGTAAGAAGTGAATCCATTGAAAATTGAATGTAGTTTCTAAGCTACTAATTGTTTTCTGAAAAAAAAATCTATTTAACGAAAATTTGAAATTTTAATGCAGTAGTACTAAAATTTCAGGAAAAAGATAAGAAGTAGGTGTATGTCTGACCACCCTAACCACAGTCAAATCATAATATTTTTATACATAATTAGTAGACTCATGTCCAGATGTGACACATGTTTTTTTGTAATTTTTTTGAAGTCAATAACTAATTATGATTTTGTTACTACAACTTTTTTTGAAATTCAAAAACTCATACATCTGACCACCTTAACTTGGCCTAAAATTTACAAAATTAAAATTATTATTTTTTTATCCTATATTAGACGAAGAATAGAATGTGACACATGTTTCAGATTCCAAAAAAGTGATCCCGTATGAAAGTTATGGGTATTTTTCAATCAACCCATCAATTAGGACTTTAGTCAAAATTCAATTAGAAAATAAATAATAATAGTAAAAATAAGGCAAACCTTATATTGTTGGAAAACTGAGAATGTCCTAAAAAATCCCTTTGCGTTTCAACAGTTTCGGCTAAAAAACAATCGTCAGCCACCAGAGTAAAGTCTAGAAAAACAAGGAGTACTCAAAAACACGTTTTTTCTATTGACTTTCTAGGTTTGGCATTTCCTAGCCAAATCCCAATGCAATCCTGAGCCAAATACCAAGATTTCAATTTTTTGTCAGAGAAATCAGATATCAGATATCCGTATGTTATTATATATTGTATAGTATTAGTATATTAATATATAATATATTAATATACAATATATTAATATATAATATATTTATATTCAATATATTAATATATATTAATATATAACATATACTAATATATGTTATATAATATTAATATATTTTATATTAATACTATAAAATATAAATCTATATATTAAAATATATTATTAATATTTTTATTAATATATTAATAATAAAAGATTTCAGATGTTGGATAATATTCGATATTCAGTACTTTATTTAGGAGAGAGAGAGAGAGAGAGAGAGAGAGAGAGAGAGAGAGAGAGGAGAGAGAGAGAGAGAGAGAGAGAGAGAGAGAGAGAGAGAGAGAGAGAGAGAGAGAGAGAGAGAGAGAGAGAGAGAGAGATGGTTGGCAAGGAATAAGGGTAAACTGATTTGGATAGGGAGAGAGGGGGAAAGGGAGAGGGAGAGATAGGGAGAGAAGGGTAAGGCAGAGGGAGAGATAGGGAGAGAAGAGTAAAGGGTTTAGAGAGAGATGGGGGAGAGGGAGAGAAATATCTGATACCTTGTTTAGGATAGGGAGAGAGAGAGAGAGAAAGAGAGGTCTAGGGAGATACGGGGATATGGATAGAGGGAGAGAGAGAGTAATTAGGGCAAGGGAAAGAGAGGGAGAGAGAGAGTCTTGGGGAGAGTGAGATTATAGATGTTCTTAGTGGTCATATGGAGTCCTAAGGGGTCATATGGTGTCGTTAGGGGTCATATGGGGTCCTAGGGGGCCACACATGATGGGGTCCTAAGGGGCCACACGTGTTAGCACACCGTATGACCTCTTAAGACACCATATGACCCATTAGGACATCATAATATCGTTAGGGGTCATATGGTGTTTTGAGGGGTCACATGGTGTCATTAGGGGCCATATGTGGTCGTAAGGGGTAACGCGTGTTAAAATACCATATGACCCCTTAGGACACCATATGAACATCATATGGTTCTAAGGGGTCATATGGTGTCCTGGGGGGCCATATGGTGTTGATAGGGGTCATATGGAGTCTTAAGGGCCCACACATGTGTTAAAACAACATATTAACCCTTAGGACACCATATGACTCCTTAGAACACTATATGACCTATTTGGACATCATATTTCTCTAAGGGGTCATGTTGTGTACTAGGATGTTAAAAAGGGTCATATGGTATCCTAAGGGGTCATATGGTGTCATTAGGGGTCATATGGGGTCTTAAGGGCCCACACATGTGTTAGAACACCATATGAACCCTTAGGACACCATAAGACCCCTAATGACACCATATGATCCATTAGGACACCATATGATTTCTTAGGACACCATATGACCCATTAGGATATCATATTGTCCTAAAGGGCCATATGATATCATAAAGGGCCATGTCGTGTACTAGGATGTTAAAACGGGTCACATGGTGTCCTAAGGAGTCATATGGTGTCGTTAGGGGTCATATGGAGTCCTAAGAGCCCACACATGTGTTAAAACACCATATGACCCCTTAGAACACCATAAGGCCCCTAATGACACCATATGACCCACTAGGACACCATATGACCCCTTAGGACACCTTATGACCCCTTAGGACATCATATTGTTCTAAGAAGTCATATGGTGTCATAAGGGGTCATCTCGTGTACTAGGATGTTAAAAGGGGTCATATGGTGTCCTAAGGGGTCATATGGTGTTGTTAGGGATCATATGGGGTCCTAAGGGCCCACACATGTGTTACAACACCATATGACCCCTTAGAACACCATATGACACCATATGATCCATTAGGACATCATATTGTCCTAAGGGGTCATATGGTGTCTATGGGGTCATGTCATGTACTAGGATTAAAAGGGGTCATATGGTGTCCTAAGGGGTCATACAGTGTCATTAGGGGTCACATGGGGTCATAAGGGCCCACACATGTGTTATAACACCATGTAACCCCTCAGGACACATAAGACCCCTTATGACACCATATGACCCACTAGGAGACCATATGACCCTTTAGGTCACCGTATGACCCCTTAGGACAACATATGACACATTAGGACATCATATTATCCTAAGGGGTCATATGGTGTCATAAGGGGTCATGTTGTGTACTAGGATGTTAAAAGGGGTCATATGGTGTTGTTAGAGGTCATATGGGGTCCTAAGGGCCCACACATGTGTTAGAACACCATATGACCCCTTAGGACACCATAAGACCCCTAACGACACCATATGACCCACTAGAACACCATATGACTCATTAGGACACCATATGACCCATTAGGACATCATATTTTCCTAAGGGGTCATATGGTGTCATAAGGGGTCATGTCACGTACTAGAATGTTAAAAGGGGTCATATGGTGTCTTAAGGGGTCATATGGTATCGTTAGGGGTCACATGGGGTCCTAAGGGCCCACACATGTGTTAGAACATAATATGATCCCTTAGGACACCATAAGACCCCTAACGATGCCATATGACCCACTAGGACACCATATGACCCTTTAGGACATCATATGATCCCTTTGGACATCATATTGTCCTAAGGGGTCATATAGTGTCATAAGGGGTCATGTCGTATACTAGGGATGTCCAAAGGGGTCATATAGTGTCATAAGGGGTCATGTCATATACTAGGATGTTAAAAAGAGTCATATGGTGTCCTAAGTAGTCATATGGTGCCGTTAGGGGTCATATGGGGTCCTAAGGGCCCACACATGTGTTATAACACTATATGACCCCTTAGGACACCATATGATCCCTTAGGACACCATATGATCCCTTAGGACATCATATTGTCCTAAGGGGTCATATGGTGTCATAAGAGGTCATGTTGTGTACTAGGATGTTAAAAGGGGTCATATGGTGTTCTAAGGGGTCATATGGTGTCGTTAGGGGTCATATGGGGTCCTAAGGGCCCACACATGTGTTAGGACACCATATGACCCATTAGGACATCATATTGTCCTAAGGGGTCATATGGTGTCCCAAGGGGTCATGTCATGTACTAGGATGTTAAAAGGGGTCATATGGTGTCCTAAGGGGTCATATGGTGTTGTTAGGGGTCATATGGGGTCATAAGGGTCCACACATGTGTTAGAACACCATATGACACCTCAGGACACCATAAGATCCCTAATGACACCATATGACCAACTAGGACACCATATGACCGCTTATGACACCATATGACCCCTTAGGACATCATATTGTCCTAAGGGATCATATGGTGTCATAAGGGGCCATGTCGTGTAGTAGGATGTTAAAAGGGGTCATATGGTGTCCTAAGTGGTCATATGGTGTCGTTAGGGGTCATATGGGGTCCTAAGGTCTCACACATGTGTTAGAACATCATATGACCCATTAGGACATCATATTGTCCTAAGGGGTCATATGGTGTTATAAGGGGTCATGTTATGTAGTAGGATGTTAAAAGGGGTCATATTGTGTCCTAAGGGGTCATATGGTGTTGTTAAGGGTCATATGGGGTCCTAAGGGCCCACACGTATGTTAGAACACCATATAGGTAAAGTGATCTAGATAGGGAGAGAGGGGGAAAGGGAGAGAAAAAGATAGGGAGAGAAGGGTAAGGTAGAGGGAGAGATAGGGAGAGAAGGGTAAAGGGTTTTAGAGAGAGATGGGGGGAGAGGGAGAGAAATATATGATACCTTGTTTAGGATAGAGAGAGAGAGAGAGAGAGAGAGAGAGAGAGAGAGAGAGAGAGAGAGAGAGAGAGAGAGAGAGAGAGAGAGAGAGGGAGAGAGAGGGGAGGAGAGAGACTAATTAGAGGGAGGGAAAGAGAGGGAGGGAGAGAGAGTCTCGGGGAGAGTGAGATTATAGATGTCCTAAGCGGTCATATGGTGTCCTAAGGGGTCACATGGTATCATTAGGGGTCATATGTGGTCCTAACAGGCCACACATGATGGGGTTCTAAGGGGCCACACATGTGTTAGAACACCATATGACCCCTTAGTACACCATATGATCCATTAGGACATCATAATTTTGTTAGGGGTCATATGGTGTTCTAAGGGGTCACATGGTGTCATTAGGGACCATATGGGGTCATAAGGGGCAACACATGTGTTAAAATACCATATGACCCCTTAGGACACCATATGACCATTATATGGTTCTAAGGGGTTATATGGTGTCTTGATGGGCCAAATGGTGTCCTAAGGGGTCATATGGTGTTGATAGGGGTCATATGGAGTCCTAATGGCCCACACATGTGTTAGAACAACATATGAACCCTTAGGACACCATATGACTCCTTAGGACACTATATGACCCATTTGGACATCATATTGCCCTAAGGGGTCATAAGGTGTCATAAGGGGTCATGTTGTGTACTAGGATGTTAAAAAGGGTCATATGGTGTTGTTAGGGGTCACATGGGGTCCTAAGGGCCCACACATGTGTTAGAACACCATATGACCCCTTAGGACACCATACGACCCCTTACAACACCATATGACCTTTCCCCTTCTCTTTCTTTGTCTCTGTCTCTGTCTTTGTCTTTGTCTTTGTCTCTGTCTCTCTATCTCTCTGTCCCTTTCCCTTCTCTCTCTCTCTCTCTCTCACCCTCTCCCTCATCCTCTCCCCTTCTCTCTCTCTATCCCTCTCCCTCACCCTCTCCCCTTCTCTCTCTCTTGCCCTCACCCTCACCCTCTCCCCCCTCCTCTCTCTCTCTCTCTCTCTCTCTCTCTCTCCCCTTCTCTTTCCCCTTCTCTCTCTTTCCCCTTCTCTTTCTCTCTCTCACACACCCCCCCCCCCTTCTCTCTCTCTCTCACTATCCCTCTCCCTATTTCCCCCTTATCTTTATCACTTTTCCTACATGTAAAGAAATCATATATTGGATATGTATCCGATATTCGATTTCTCTGCATTTGGGCGCCAATGTTCAAATATTGGGCACCAAGGGGAATTTTGATGAACATATAAAAATATGTTTAGATATTGGATATCCAATTTAAATTAGATATCTAATATGCAGACCACACAAAATAGGATTGTGGTCTGTTTTGTGCATTCCAACAGTCCCTACATTCATGTTGCAAGCGACAAACATGAGTTTTAGACATACAATGACAAAATTATACTTTTTCTGAGATTCTTCTAGACAAAATTGTCATTGGCAATCATTTTAGAGTAGTCGTCGAAAGCATAAACGTAAAAGAAAGCTTTCAAATGAGAAAATTGAAGTATATAGACAAAGAGATAGAGAAGGTCATAGGAGGAGAATACAAGGTATGCCAAATATTGGTGAAGCCTTTGCAAATTTTACTTAAAGTGAAGAGGAAATTGAATTTGAAAATGTTGAGCAAGTTATTGAAAATGAAAATGTAGATTTTGATATTGGAAATGTTGAACATGATATTCAAATTGGAAATGACAATGTTGAATTAGACATTGAAAATGTTCAACATGATATTGAATTTAGGAATGAAAATGTGGGAATTGACAATGAAGGTGAAAATTTGGGAACTGACATTGTTGGTGAAAATTTGGGAAATTTCGATAGTGAAGGTGGAATTGTTCAACCAAGTGAACATTATGTAACATCTAATTACATGAGAAATAAGACCCTCTCATGGACAAAAAGACAAATTCCAAATTCAAGACCTTCAAGAACCCCAAAATGGTTACTTGAAATTGATGAGAACATTATGGACAATCTTGAAGGCAAGAGGTCAACACAAACTATTCGATTATGGGCTACACAACTTTTCAACCAATATTTTATCAATAAGACATTGACCAAGCAATGCCAACTTTTTGTTCAATTGCTAAAGATGCAAAAGATGAGACCATTTCTAGCCAAACTGAAGATTCGTACGAACAAGAAGATGGAGAGCCGCTCTCAATTCTATTGGAAAGGATATCAAGGAAAAAGATAAGAGAGCCACTCGAAGAGTGATTACAACCTACTTAGTAAGCCATCATTTGAGGAAGGCTCACTTTAAGAGACAAACTTGTGTTGATTTAAACATAAATCATATAAGTACCTCTTTAGTAAGCCATCATTTGAGGAAGGCTCTCTTTATGAGAAAAAACTTATGTTGATTTGAACATAAATCATAAAACTTTGGATAGAGCACTTGCAAGAAGAGAAAGAATCGATGAGCCCCTTCAAGATAATACACAAGCTTTTTGTGGGAGGCTTCCACATGTTGATAAGAAGTTGATCGACAATGAGAAGGAGGAAATTTAACAATTTTGACACTCTCATTCTAGAGTATCAGCTAATGTAAAGGGTGTTTTAAAGTTAAGAATTGGCAATCGAGACCGCACAATGCATCCTAAACATTTCTTGGAATCAAGCCAAACAATGTACAATTTTTTTTGTGAAGCACATCCAACTTAGCAAATATCACAAAGGGCCTTTGAATCTTTGAAGTTATTTTATTGTGTACCTCTTAAGATTCGTAATAGTTACTATTGCAAATACAATGTGAAGTTTTCAATGAACCATGAACTTTTATGCTATATTCGTTCTACGATGCATACTAATGATATGTTGCAGGAGTGTAGTGCAATGCAATTTTCGAGATCATCAAGAGACTTGCTAGATCTATTTTTATGTCTTAGAGATGATGGATTCTTTTTCTATAGAAATGATTGTTTGAATGAGAAGTTCTCACAATGTGGTGGGTTGTTAAAGTTTATTTTGTGTTTTCACAAGGGCAGCAAAAATGAGTTTGGAAAGAATATTGCTGAGAAAAAAAGATACGAGACAGTGAAATATACTTCGAAGATTGGAGGTGAAAATTCTAGATGCGAGTTGGTCTCCAAAGAAGTTAGTGTTGTTGATTTTATTTTGGATTTTAACAAAAATATTTTCCACAAGTATGCAAGGCATACCCATAGGTCTCAGTGGTTGGATCAACAGTTTAGGATGTGTAAGAACTCTTTCCCGATTGACACTGTTATAATGGTGGTCGATTTTGCAGAAAACTATACATTGAAACTACAAAATGAGGTACAGGCTCAGTATTACAATTCAATTTAGATTGCTATTTTTGTTCACATAACATATAGACATGCCCATGATAGTATAGATGAGGACATGAAGATAATTAGGGAGTATCATTTTTATATGAGTGATGATAGATCTCACTCCTTCGAGTACGTGCAACATTGTGTCGAGAATTTTTTTGAGTTCTTGCAAGAGAAAGGTGTATATGCTTAAAATCATCATTGCTTAACTAGAAATAATAAGGAAATCACAAATCCCTATTCTAGCTAAAGAATTCAAACAAACATCAATAGAATAATACAATCAAAGAAATAAGGATGTAAAATATTAATCAAAACTCCCTATTCCATGATTGCATATGGCTTCCATTGTTCTTCTCTTCTTTGTGGTATGATGACTCTTAGATATTGTGCTGGTAATGTGCAAGAGACACAAAGATTCAAAGTTCGTGATTGTTGAAAATGAAGAATTGATGCTGAATTTATAAATTTTTGGAGAGGATTGAATGAGAGGTGGAACAAAATGATTAAGAGGTGGAACTCAGGTGAGCTCACATGCTGATTGATAGTCGAACTACTGATTTGGAGGTGGAACATAATATATTGAATTGTTAATTGAGTTAACTGACTGAGAAAAAAGTTGATTGAAAGATGATAAATAATGATTGGAGGATAATTGATTGATGACAAAGAAAGCTTTATTTAGAAAAAAAGATAACTAGAAGATAGAAAAAGATGATTAAAGAGAATTAAATAAATGATGCAATTAATCAATTAATTGAAATGATTAATTCAAATAGATGGAATAGTTAATTGATTGAAATCTTTTTTGGAAAAAAAAAAGTGGAAGATAGAAATAGAGATTGGAAAGATAACGATTTAATTAATTAATAGCATGTGCTTGCACTTTTACTTTGATTTTGAATTGATCTTTGCATGATATTTAATTCACATATTAAATTTATTTAAATTCAATTTGTTATTTGAATATATTTAGAACTTTGACTTTGATTTTCAATTTGATTTTTGAAATCATGCACATGTATTTGAAATTAGAAGTTTATGAATTTGAATTTGAATTAGAAGAATTAATGAAATTAGAAGAAATATGAAATTAAATGAATTTAGAATTAGAATTAGAATTTGGAGAATTAATGAAATAAAACGAAATTAGAATTTGGGGATTTAGAAATGAAATTAGAAGAATTAATTATTTAATTAAATAATTTAAAGAAACTATTTAATTATTTAGGAGTTAAATTTAATTAAATAATAAAGATTATTTAATTTAAAGGATTAAAATCACAATTAATTAAATAATAAATATTTAATTAATATTTAGAAAAGTGTTAATGATTAATTGATTAGAAATAGAAATAGAATAATTAGTAAGATGATGAAGAAATATGAATTTAGAAGAATAAGATTAATTAGATTAATTAAATAATTATTTAATCAATTATAGGAATAATTAGTGTGCGATTAATGAGACATTTTTAGGTGTCTACAAAAGGTATTGCAATAGATCGACATCTCATATGGTCAGAATACTGCATGGGTCAATTTAAGAATGCTCATATGTTTTATTGGTTGAGTAGAATGCATGTAGAGAGGGGTATACCTCATATTTGGAGTTTGTTTATAAAGCAGGGCATGGGAAGGGGGAGCATGATGGAGGAGGTGCATGTTTGAGGAGAGCTCTAGTTAAGGAGAAATTGAGGATATCATGTGCAAAATTCTTGGATTCACGTTCTATTGTTGATTGGTGTAGTTCAACAATGCCATAGGGAAGGACTCTTGATTGAGAAATGCACATATTCTTTTAATTGGTTGAGGAGGGCACAATGGGAGATAGATTGGATTGTCAAACAATTAAGGATTCTTCAAAGATGTGTTCATTTCGCAACTTAGATGCAAGTACATGGACCATTTGGACACGAGAATTGGCTTGTTTTTGTCAGATTTGTGTTTAGTGTGACTGGGATCAGTGCGAGTCAAGTGAGTGGGTTGATACGTGGGTTCCAAAATATCTAACTCCTTTATCTCAAACAATATCCATGTCAAATGATGACATGGAAAGTTCAGTTGAGTATGACCGTCTTTCAGATCTTCTACGACTAGGACATATTTTTGTAGTGGTTGCACCACAGGGGAATGATGAGAGATTATGTAGTACCCCTCCCTCGATCAGACTTTTTTAGATTCATGTTTGACTTCAGTTTACTTTTTCAGTGGATACACTATATTATGATATTTTACTCAGACATTATGCGATGATGTGTTATACTTTGAATTAAGTTTCAGTGTATGCTGTTTACGTATTATTTCCCTTAATGATGGTTAAATGTTATTTTATTGGATTACTGACATGGACTGACACATTTATCTTATACGTGCAATGCGTTATATACATGCTTCATGTTTGTAAGTGTATGGGGTGCGAGGAGATGATTTTCCTTCATTCACCTCGGTAAGATAGGGAATGTCACGATTATCCTTCATTGATGTGTTTACTGTGGTTGTATATATATGCATATGTGGTTCGTTGATGCAAAGAATTGTAGGTACAAGTACCGTGTCAGTACGAGGTATCATCTCCACCCAGCTTCACAGGTCTGAGCTTGCATTATTGACCTGATGGAAGTGGAGGAGATAGTTGTAAGGCCCTACATTTTAACCCTAGCCAAGCTCAATAGTGAGCATTGTCAGTCGTCTGTCAGTTCCCTATGTTTGGTATGTAGGTCATGTGTTTATCTGGTTTTCTTGGGTTGAGTGTTTTGCATTTGTGAAATTAACTATTAAATCTTAAAGTGTTTAATTAGTTAATGTGTTTTATTTGTTTATTTAAATAAAAGGATAAAGTTAATTAGACTCCTTAGTATTATAATTTGTTAAATCAATTTGTTCAATGCATTAAATTAGGGAATTTGATTTATTGTATTTTCAAATTGTGAAATTTAAATCACGTGTATGCATTTTGAAAAGATTAAATAGAAATTAGAAAAAATAAAATATCTTCCTCTTTGACTTTTTGAAATAGAAATTTGAGTTTTAATTTAAATTGGCAAAATAAAATTTGGAGAGAAAAGACATTTTTTTGGAAATGCACTTTATGAGAAGAATTTTGATTGGTTGGGAAATTTTTTAACCTAGAATAGACTTTTAGGTTAAATTTTTCTATTTATCTGAGTTTTTCATGGGAAGAAAGGAGAAAAAAATTTTTGGTTGGAAAAATTTGGTCTTCATCTCTGGTTGTAGAATAAGCTCTTCTTAGATTTTCTTCCAGGGTATCTTATTGAGGTTGGTTTGTAAAAACCTTTGTTTTCAAGTTTATTTGTTTTAAGAAAAACGTCTGTGTGTTTGAATTCTTCTGTTTGCAAACTCAATTTAGTCTTGTTTGAAATGGAAAGATAGCATTTAGATTTGAAATTTAAATCTCTTTAGTCTCATTTCTTTTCCCCAATCATTTCTAATTTGTTGAAAAAGAATTAGTTTCAAGTGGAAAATTTGTGAATGGTGTTCACTGTGGTTTTGAGAAAGATTTCATTTTTTAAAAAGTTTTCAATTTGTTCATTTAATAGAAAATTAGTTTATTTATAGTGTTTTTAAATTGAGGAAAGTTTGAAATTGGTTGAATTTCACCCCTATATGGGGTTATGCTGGCAAAATTTGCCCAAATTTGGTTGCCAGAAGTTAAATTGTTTTCAATTTTTTATTATTAAACTCTCTGTTATTGTCTTTGAAATTTTCTGAGTTTACGTTATATTGGGAGGGGCTTATATATATATATATATATATATATATATATATATATATATATATATATATATATATATATATTCTCTATTATAATTTAGTTACTTTGCTATTTATTGAGAAAGTTTGTTTCTTTTAATTTCTTTTATTGACTGTTAAAAATATATAACTCATAAATTTTTTGAGTTTTGGGTTTTACTAAGGAACTTTAAAAAAAAAATTAAATTAAAAAACAAATTATTGTTATATTTTTGGGGTGGTGGGGGAGCCGTAGCTCAACCCCATGCAACCCCCTTCCATTTCATGGGAGCTGCAGCACACTACGTGGTGCTTCAGGGCCATATATTTGGGTTGCAACCCACCACGTGGTGGAGTTGCAGCACCACGTGGTGGGGGAGCCTTTTTCTTTAAAATATATATTTTTAAATATTTAATTTATTAAATTATATATATATATATATATTAATTAGTGGTTAAAAAAAATATTGTGGTGTGGAATTTTGAAAATGGAAAATGAAAAGAAAATAGTTTTTGTTGAGAATTTAATAATATTTTTATTTTGGAGAAATAGAAATATTAGTAGAATTAAAAAAAAATTAATATTTTTTATATGTATTGGAAATATTTATAAATATATAAATGAAATTTTGGTGCGTAGTTTATCGTGAAATGGTTTTTTTTTTTTAATGTGGTTTTTTTTTTGATAAATAAATGAATTAGAAAACCTTGGTCGACTAGCATTTTTTAAAGAAATGGAAATTAGTGTCATTCAAGATTAGCAAAGTTGCATGTTTTAATTTACTGTATTCACATCTATATTTTGAAACTGCAAGTCCTTTGTTGAATATATCAAATATAGTCATGTGGTGGTTATCATGGTTATTCATGTCTTGAGTCAAAGATTTGTCAGTTGGTTACATCGTGTAAGGGCTTGTTTGGCCAAGTGGGTTTTGTACTGTTTTGAACTCTGTGTCCAATTTAATGTTATAGCTTGGGTTTGGGAGTTCATTGGATTTTTGGTTAAGTGTCATAAGGGAGAATGGATTTTGATTGGGGGTTGGCCCAAAGTGGTTAGAAGGGTAACCCATCGAAAGTTTTCTTAAGTAAGTGATAACTTAATAATATATTAGGGGGTTTGGTAGATAAACCACTAACTAAGATAATTATGCCTCGCTCATGGTTGAGTGCTAGTACAAACTCAGGATGTAGCGAGAAGGCTTGGAATGGAAAACCAACAACCTTGTCCTCACAAAAGGATTGTTTGGGTCCACATGAGACTTGGATGGGTCCGAGGGTTCGGGAGAGGTTACCAGGATAACCCATGATGGGGGTCGGGACTGATGGAGGCATGCAAGGATAACCATACCAAGCTATGTGATGAAACTCTTCCCTTATGGTCACTAGTGTGTAGTCTTGCTAATTTCACCCGTTTTAATGTGGAGTCATGTTATGCGAGTTTACTTCTTGTGAGTCATTCTGATGTTGTGAGTTCAACCTTGTGTGTGTGCATACTTATAGGTTTCTAGTGGGTCTTACTCCTATCTCCTAGCATGGTGGGGTGGTTCTTTTTGGAGCCACATGGTCGGGTGGTGGTGCCACTTTCCATCGGGTGTGTTCATTCCTTCTTGCGGGAGTTGGCTTCATAGGTGTTCCAGTTGCACTTGGATTCAAGCATTTTGTTATCCAGTTGGATCCCATGTGTCATAAATCATTCTTTGTATATCTTGGACCTTTCATGGTCAGTTGTATTAATTTGAATTGTATGCCTTCATGGCAAGATGTAAATTGTAATGTAACTTAGTGATTTAGTGAAATGCAATGTAATTTCAATCTTATGATGCAAGCAATATATGTATGGAAATTTAATGTAATGCATATGTTTTATTTGAATATTAGATGTAATGTAATGGTTAGATTCTTAATGAATGAACTTAATCATGTTTTCTATAATTAAGACTATTGAATGAATTAACCATTGATTAAGTGTAATTATGTTATTAAGTTTAATCAACTTAATTGGATTATTAATTGTTAGGTAATATTAGTCATGTTCATGGTAAACCTATTTAAACAAGTTGGGAAACCCTTTGGGTGATAAGTTATCTTGCGTTGTGTAATCTAGCTTAATGTTAACTCATGTATAAAAAAAAGTTATTTGCACTCTTATCCAGTGTTTTAGTTTTATCCCTTTGGGGTTTCCTGGTGGGGCGTTACAAAATAGACTACTGGTTGACACAATGTGTATAGGGAAAGCAAAAGCTAACAATGACAAATGATAATGGGTTCATGTATCCTACACGTTCAGTTGTTGTTGTTGCAGGAACTTGGTTGTGAACATACATGATTAGACAGAATGACATACCTACATTTGAAGACTATGAGAGACACAAAACCATTCTCATGTATTTGCACCTTATTATAACTACAAGTGTCAATTTGTTGAAGAATCAAGCAAGATCGAAGACAAAAAAATAATGGACAGTGACCAATGTTGATCATGAAGCAATATTGGATACTCTTAAGCAAAGAGATGACCCTTTAGGCACACTTGAGTAGCAGGTCTTTATTATCTCTTAATTTTTATCATGCATTTCATTTGAAATAATGACCATAAAACCTTTATGTTCAATTTTTTTATGTGTAGATTAACAATTCTTAAAAATGCAGGTCTTTTTGATGATATACAATACTAATGCATCACGATGTTTTCATCAACATAGAGGGTACACTCCATATAATTCATAAGGATGTATCTTCATGATGTATAATCTGACCTCTTCATTTATTATCATGCATTTAATTTCAAATAATGATCATAAAACCTTTATGTTCAAGTTTTTAATGTGTAGATTAACAATTCTTAAAAATGTAGGTCTTTTTGATGATATACAATACTAATGCAACACGATTTTTGCATCAACGTAGAGGGTACACTCCATATAATTCATAATGATGTATCTTCATGATGTATAATCCCACCTCTTCATTTATTATCATGTGTTTCATTTCAAATAATGATCATAAAACCTTTATGTTCATGTTTTTTTATGTGTAGATTAACAATTCTTAAAAATGCAGGTATTTTTGATGATATACAATACTATTGCATCATGATTTTTGCATCAATGTTGTGGGTACACTTGATATAATTCAAAAGGATGTGTCTTCATGGTATATAATCCCACCTCTCTATTTATTATCACATGTTTTATTAATGTGTAGATTTACAATTCTTAAAAATGTAGGTCTTTTTGATGTTGTTCACATCGCTTATGTTGGTCTTCATTTATATGTAGGCATTGCTATATGTAAGCTTGGCTCTTAGGACGAGAGGATATCTAATGCACATGAAGTGGGATGCTGTATTTGTATATGAGTACATTGATGCAACTTTGTTACGATGATATATGATATATTTTTACATGAGTACAAATATATATAGTGTATTTGCACATGAGAACATTGGTGTAGTTGTATTGGTGATATATAATGTATTTGTACATGAGTACATTGTTGTAGTTGTATTGATGATATACAATATATTTATACATGAGTACACTGCTTTAGTTGTATTGATGATATACAATGTATTGTACATGATTACATTGGTGTAGATGTATTGATAATGATGAAAAAAGATGCATAGACTAACAAATTTTATGTGTATGGCCCACTTATGTATGTTCATGGATGTCACATACAAGTATAATGGTAATTATGTGTCTAAAATATATGCAAATATTGATGATCATGATCATTATTGCTTCCTTAAATTCATTACAACTTAATATAGGCTTGTTAGTCTATATTTATCCTTTTCATCCTCATTATCATTTAATATAGGCTTGTTTGACAATGTTTCACACTTAAGGTGCTCAGGGGATGACACATGTAGGGTATGGCCATGAGTGTTCAACCAAGTAGGGAGACAAAACATGAGCATTCCTAGGGTAATAATACCTAATAGGACATGTTGAAACTAATGGTTTTCACCCACGATGAGAAGAACGAGAATTTGGCTCCGTGGCAACTTTTCATTGAATGCATCTAATGATTTTTTCATCAACTGAAAAATCATTGCCTTCCAAAAACTGCTTCGAATATTGAAAATATGAGATAGGCTATTGTAGGAGGTCCTCACGTGACCCTGTAGGTTTAAACAAATCATTTGCAGGTGCCACAGATTGCGAGATACAACTTGTCAAATTTTGATAATTTTTCGCACTTAGGGCGTTCAAGGGACGACACTGATAGGGTATGGCCTTGAGCGTTCAACCGAGTGTGGGGGTAAAATAGGAGCATGCTTGGGGTAAGAATGCCTAATCAGACATGTTGCAATGGATGGTTCACACCCACGATGAGAAGAACAAGAATTTGGCTCTATGGCAACTTTTCATTGAATGCATTTGATGATTTTTTGGTCAATTGAAAAATCACTGCCTTAAAAAAAATTGCTCCGAATATTGAAAATTCAAGATAGGCTATTGTAGGTGACCTTCATATGACCTTTTAGGTTCAAATAGATCATTCTTAGGTGTCATGAATTCTGAGATAGAACTTGTCAAATTTTGACAATTTTTCGCACTTAGGGCACTCAAGGGATGATGCCGGTAGGGTATAGCCCTAAGTGTTCGACCGAGTGTAGGGAAAAAATAGGAGCATTCCTAGGGTAAGAATTCCTAACCAGATGTGTTGCAATGAATGGTTCATTCCCACAATGAGAAAAATGATAATTTGGCTCTCTGACAACTTTTCATTGAATGCATCTAACGATTTTTTGGTCAATTGAAAAATCGCTGCTCTACGAAAAATTGCTGCTCTACGAAAAATCGCTCTGAATATTGAAAATTTGAGACAAGCTATTATAGGTGGCCCTCATGTGACCCTGTGGGTTCAAATGGATCATTCACAGGTGCCACAAATTCCAATATACAACTTGTCAAATTTTGGCAATTTTTCGCACTTAGGACGGTCAAGGGATGATGCCAATAAGGTATGGCCTTGAGCATTCGACCGAGTGGGAGGGCCAAAATAGGAGCATGCCTAGGGTAAGAATGCCTAATCAAACATGTTGCAATAGATGGTTTTCACCCATGATGATCAAAATGAGAATTTGGCTCCGTGGTAACTTTTCATTGAATGCATCTGACGATTTTTTGGTCAACTGAAAAAGCGCAGCCCTACGAAAATCGCTCTGAATCATGAAAATCCGATACAGGCTATTGTAGGTGGCCCTTTCCTGACCCTGTTGGTTCAAATGGATCATTCATAGGTGCCACAAATTCTGAGATACAACTGTCAAAATATTGACTATTTTTGGACTTAGGGCGCTTAAGGGATGACGTTGGTAGGGTATGGCCTTGAGCATTCGATCGAGTGGGGGAGAAAAATAGGAGCATTCTTGGGGTAAGAATGCCTAATCAGATGTGTTGCAATGAATAGTTCACATCCACAATGAGTAAAATGAAAATTTGGCTCTGTGGCAACTTTTCATTGAATGCATCTGATGATTTTTTGGTCAATTGAAAATCGCTGCCCTATGAAAGACACTCCGAATCTTGAAAATATGAGATACGCTATTGTAGGTGGCCCTTATGTGACCCTGTAGATTAAAACAAATCATTAATCGGTACCATGGATTTTGAGATACAACTTGTCAAATTTTGATAATTTTTTGCACTTTGGGCGCTCAAGGGACGACGTCGGTAGGGTATGGACCTGAGTGTTTAATCAGTTGGGGGGGGGGGGGGGAATGGGAGCATGGTTGGGGTAAGAATGCCTAATTGGACATGTTGGAACCGATAGTTCATTCCCACGATGGGAAGAACGAGAATTTGTCTTTGTGGTAACTTTTCATTGAAATGCATTTGACGATTGTTTGGTCAACTGAAAAATCACTGCCCTATGAAAGCCACTTGGATGCAGGAGAAATATCCATCGTAGAATAAGGCACTGGAAAATGCAACTTTTATCAAATAAATTCTAGCCTAATTAACATTTTATTTAAGGTTTTGTAATATTTTAGTTAGTATGTTCCAGAATTTTGTTCTATTGTGGTTAGTTTGTTCCAAAATTTGTGGATCTGGAACTCCTATTATTTCATATAAATATTGTAAGCTTGCCGACATGTAGAGAGAAGAATGTGTGGAATAGAATATTTCATGTGTAATTTGTGGTGTTATCCGAGTTGAAAATTAAATAGAGTGTGATATTTCTTCACTTGTAATCTCATCCTTCTGGTTACTCATTAATTTTTGGTAACAGAGCCAAACTTATGGCTATTCTCTGCGCATAATCCTCCAGTGCTTGTGATGGCTTATAAGAAAATTTTGTTTTGTGGTTGAAGGTTTGAATCTCTATCATAATTGTGCAATAGTAGGACATCTATGATTTGCAGTGCAGGTTGGATAGCAAAGGCCAAGAGCTCCTCACGTATCATGCTCTGAAATCATTGTTTGATGCACTTGCTCGTTGAATTTTATGAAATGAATGCACTCATTGAAGTTGCCATTCCTGCCATGTGAGGAGATTAGTGCAGGTCATGCAGTTCTGTTGTGACAATAGAAGTGATTAGTTCATGACTTTGGCTGAAGATGTTGTCCATCCATATAATGTATGTGCTCATTTTTGGCATGAGCTATCTCCCTAGTATGTGGTCACCGAGGATGATGCATGCTTGGAGAGAGTGAAAGAGGAGGCCCAATCTTTGATGTGATTGAACTATTTGTGTTATGCCAATTGCTCTGGTTCCTATTTCAAACATTGCATGCATAGTTTGGCATTCCTGAGTGAGAGATGGTGTGAACAGTAGGTGACAAAAGGAGGTGTCTAGGTATCAAAGTGAAGAATAAAGGAGTGACATCAAGGTGATGTACTTAGATTTGAGTCCTGACAGAAATCTAAGCTTGCATCATTTCATAACTATGATGGATGTGATTATAATCATGTTGTCTCAATTACTTTCATTTATCTGAGATATATCAACTCTACATCCATATTCCCAAGCTATAGGCATGTCGAGTTATTGTTTAAAATATTGATATCATCTAATTGGGGTATGGTATCTATCTTTAGTAGAATTTATGTAGGATTTATTATAATTCTATAATTATGTGTAAATGATGTATTGAAGATTGCAATCAACTATCTGGACAACAATCAAAACTTGTATGAGAAGAAGACTATTCTTCAGTCCTCTACCATTATTGGTATCTGAAAATGAATAAGTCCTAGCCAGTACAAGACAAGACCTTCTTTGTGAAGAGATGGCACTCAAAGTTCAAGGAAGAGGACATGAGACAAATTCAAGAACAATTGCAGGCAATGGAACTCACACAAAGAAGGGGAGCTGATAGAGGAGATGCCAGTGATAGAGAGGAAGAACCTCAAGAAGAAGCAACAAAGCTTGAGGAAGATGGATTTGAAACAAGAATCATTAGAGGGATTCTAGGAGCAAGTTCCAAACCAAAGTTGTAGATGCCTATGTATGCGGGTAGCTTGGATGTTGAGGAGCTGATCGACAGATCAGTGCAATGGAAAAATATTTTGAGTATGAGAATGTCACCGATGACAAGAGAGTGAAGTTTGCAATAACTCATTTGAAGGGTCATGCATCCATTTGGTGGGATGGAGTTCAAGATGAAAGGAGACAGAAAAGTAAGCCCAATATCAAGAGCTGGGATAGGATGGTGGCAAAAATAAAAGGTAAATTCTTTCCTAAAGATTACCAGCTTAATCTTTTTAAGAAATTATAAAATCTTAGGCAAAAAGAAATGTCAGTTAAAGATTTTACAAAAGAATTTTATAGGTTGACCATTAGAGCTGGTCAAATCAACGATGATACTAAAAAGGTGGCTAGATATCTCAATGGATTGAGATACAATATCCAAGATGAAATTAACCTTTTGTGCCCTAGAATAGTGGAAGAAGCATACCGGTATGCTCTCAAAGCAAAAGAGAAAGTCACCAAGAAACCAACACAAAGATCTAGAGGAAAAAGTTGAAGCTTTAGAGGATGAGGATCACAAAGTGGTAGAGGTCAATGACAAGCTCAAATAGAAGAGGCCAATAGTTCAAATCACCAAGGACAATCTTCTCGAGGTAATGATTCTTTTAGGGGAAGAAGGCCTTATTTAAGAGGTAGAGGTAGAGGATTTTTTGGTAAATGTGTTAAATGCAATTAGATTGGACATAGATCTTATGAGTGTCTAGAGAATCCTACCACCAGTCAAAGAAGTGTCCATATTGGCCATGGTGAAGATGAGGAAGCTGCAGAGGAACCTGTCACTTATAAAGATGCACCTCAGATTGGAGAATCACTCTTGATGAAGAGAGTGTTACTTAAACCCAACAAGGAGGTAATAGAACCCCCTCAAAGGAAGAATTTGTTTAGAACAACCTGCATGAGTGGAGGAAAATGCTGCAAAGTCATCATAGATAGCGGGAGCATAGATAATCTAGTTTCAACAGAGATGGTAGAGAAACTATGATTGAAAAAGGTAATGCATCCTACTCCCTATAAAGTATCATGGTTGCAAAAAGGTCATAAGATTTTGGTTAATGAAAAATTCAAGGTGGATTTCCAAATAGGAACTTATAAAGATCGAATAGTGTGTGATGTTATGCCCATGGATGTTTGCCACATTCTACTTGGAAGACCCTGGCAATATGACATAAAAGGTATCCATGATGGGAGACACAACACTTACACTTTTGAGAAGGATGGAAAGAAGCACATTATAACACCTCTAAAGGAGGAACAAGATGTTGCTGAACCAAGCTCCAGAGTGATGTTGATGGGAGGTAAGGAGTTTCTACACCAAATGAAGAAGGAAGAGGTAAACTTTGCTTTGATAGGAAAGCTTAAAAGTGTAGTCACTAGCACAAAGCTAATTGATTTTCCAGAAGAAATTCAAGACATGTTGAAAGATTATATGGACATAGTAGTGGATGATATTCCTAATGCTTTACCTCCATTGAAGAATATCAATCATCACATAGATTTGATTTCAGGAGAAAATCTTCTAAACAAGGCAACCTACAGGATGACTCCAAAGGAGAATGAAGAAATCAAGAATCAAGTACAAGAGTTGTTGGACAAAGGATTAATAAGAGAAAGTTTGAGTCCTTGTGCTGTCCCAACAATGTTGAGTCCAAAAAAGGATGGAAGTTAGAGAATGTGCACAGATTAAAGAGCAATCAACAAAATCACTATCAAGTATAGGTTCCCTTTGCCAAAAATTGATGATTTGTTCGATATTTTAAGTGGGGCCAAATATTTTTCTAAAATAGACTTGAAAAGTGGCTACCATCAGATTAGAATTAGAGAAGGTGATGAGTGGAAGACAACCTTTAAAACAAATGATGGACTCTATGAATAGCTAGTTATGCCATTTGGCTTAACTAATGCTCCAAGCACTTTCATGCGGCTTATGAATGAGGTGCTTAAAGATTTCACTGGTAATTTTTTCATAGTCTACTTGGATGACATCCTAGTATATAGCCAATCAAAGGAAGAACATCTTAGGCATTTAAGAATGGTATTAGAAAAGTTGCATGAAGAGAAGTTGCTAATCAATCTCAACAGGTGTACTGTCTTGAAGACATAATTAGTTTACCTAGGATTTTTGATCTCCCAAGAAGGATTAAAGATGGATAAGGAGAAGATAAAGGAAATCATTGAATGGCCTACCCCTAAGAGTATCTTTGAGGTAAGAAGTTTTCTTGGATTGGCTAGTTTTTATAGAAAATTCATAGGGAATTTTAGTGGGATTTGTGCTCCAATATTGGATACCATTAAAGGAGATAAAAAGATATTCCATTAGTCTGAAGCTGCTGATAAGAGTTTTCATATGCTTAAGAAGAAAATTACAGAAGAACCTATCTTGTCCTTACTTGATTTTACTAAGCTATTTCAAGTTGAATGTGATGCAAGTGGGACCGCTATAGGTGTTGTCCAAAGTCAAGATGGAAAGCCTATCGATTACTTCAACAAAAAGATTAATGATGCAAAGAAGAGATACTCAACAAATGATCAAGAGTTATATGCCATTGTGCAAGATTCAAAGAAATGGAGACATTATCTCATGCCGAAGGAGTTTTTTTTTTTCATTGATAATCATGCTTTGCAGTTTATTAGTAGTTGAGCCAAAGACATGTTAGATGGGCTGAATTTTTGCAAATTTTTACTTTTGTTAATAAACATAAGAGTGGTCAATCTAAAAAAAGTTATAGATGCTTTAAGTAGGTTTTTTATCTTGCAGGAATCTCAAGTGAGTATATAGGGGTTTGATGACTTGAAGGAAATGTACAAGGAAGATAGGGACTTTAGAGAGGCATATGAGGCTTGTGTAAATCCCCTTAGTAGGGATATAAGTCCTTGGATGGAGTACATGAGATAGGAGGGCCTACTATTCAAGGGCAACCAACTTTTCATTTCAAGGAGCTCTATGAGAGAGAACCTATTGAAGGAGAAACACAGTGGTAGCTTAGCAGGGCATTTTGAACAAAATAAGACATTATCTCAATTGAGTTTACACTATTATTGGCTAGGTATGGTAAATGATGTTAAGAAGTTTGTTGGAAGGTGTGAAGTATGTCAACATGCCAAAGGAAGTAGCAAAAATGTAGGTTTGTATCAACCACTCCCAATCCCAAACTGGCCATGGGATTCAATCAGTATGGAGTTTGTACTCGGTTTACCAAAAAATCAAAAGGGGCATGATTCAGTATTTGTGATGGTTGATAGATTTTCTAAAATGGCTCATTTTATTCCATGTACAAAAACAAGTGATGCTAGAAACATTGTTAATTTATTCTTCAAGGAGATAGTTAGACTACATGGACTTCCTAGGAGTATTGTCTTCGATCGAGACACTAAATTTGTAGGAAACTTTTGGAGGACTCTATGGATGAAATTGGGTACTAATTTGAGTTTTATCTTAGCTTACCATCCTCAGACTGATGGTCAAACAAAAGTGGTCAGTAGAAGCCTTGGAAACATCCTGCGAAGCTTAGCAAGTATGCATCCAAAATAGTGGGACTTGGTGCATGCACAAGCTGAGTTTGCATATAATGATTCTCCTAATAGATGTATAGGTAGGTGTCCCTTCCAAATCTTGTATGGTATGTGTCCTAGAGGAGTGTATGAACTAAGAAATATAGGTAAGATGGAGACAAGAAGTGCTGATGGTGAAGATTTTGCCATTGCAATGCAAGATTTGCATGAACAGTTAAAAAGGAAACTTGAGGAAAGTACCATCAAGTACAAGCAGAAAGATGATATAAAAAGGGAAGACATCAATTTTGATGTTGGAGATCTAGTCCTAGCTCATTTCAGAAAAGAAAAGTTTGCAAGAGGAGAATACAACAAGTTGAAATCATAGAAAATTGGCCCTTGTAAGGTTCTACGAAAGTTCTCTAGCAATGCATATGAGATAGAACTTCCAAAGGGCATGGGGATTACTCCTATCTTCAATGTTGTAGATATATAGCCTTATAAGGGTGAGGCAAACATAGTCCAGGTCCCTGAAATAAGTGAAGAACATGTCATCAAACGGGAGCAACATTTTCCCAAAGCAACAACAAATCAACCTAAGTTAATCCTGGACATGAAAGTTATCATGAAAACCAGAGGTAAAGAACATCTACAATACTTCATCAAATGGAAAGGACACCCACCTGAAGATTCCACATGGATGACAATTTTTGATCTATTCAAGTATGGTGTCAGTGTTGAAGACCTCATGGCTAGGAGTCCATGAACAAGTTTTTGTTCCTTGGGAGTCTGATGGAAGAGCAATCTTCATCATAGAATAAGGCACCAAAAAATGCAACATCCATCAAATAGATTCTAGCCTAATTAAAATTTTGTTTGAGGTTTTGTTATATTTTGGTTAGTCTGTTCCAAAATTTTGTTCTATTGTGGTTAGTCTGTTCCAGAATTCGTGGATTTGGAACTCCTATTATTTCATATAAATATTGTAAGCTTGTCGACATGTAGAGAGAATAATGTGTGGAATAGAATATTTCCTGTGTGATTGTTGGCAAAAGTTGTGAGTGTGTATCCAAGGGAAGTGATACGTGATTCTTGCCAGACCAAAGGAGAGAAGAGATACCTGCAAAGTGAATGTGCAGAAGGTGAAGAGGAGCCAAAATGGATCTGCATTAGGATTGAGTGCTGTTACCAGATCATTGTAATTCCTGTTGATCTCTAACCACTTCAACAGTTGTGAAATCCCTTAATAGGGTAGCCTTAATTGGATTGATACAAATCCCTTAACAGGGTAGCTTTAACCGGCTTGATTCAAATCCCTTAACAGGGTAACTCGAAGTTAATGAGTTCTGAGAAGCTATAGAGCTCTAGAGATCCTTTAGCTATTGAGTTCTTGAAATCCTCTAACAAGGTAACCCTAACCAGGTTTAACCCTTAACCGGGTATTGTAGCCATCCCTTAATCGGGTGATCCCTAACAGGATCGGTTCCTAGCAGAACCTATTGTAATGTCTTTAACCGGACAAGGCTCCTAACAGAGCGAACTTCTAAAGAGTTCAAAAAGTAGCTTGTGGGTATTCATCCCCATCATGGTTTTTCCTAATTGGGTTTCCACATGAAAAATATGTGTGTCATGTGTGATTCTTTTATCTTGTGATGCTTTGTTATTACCTATTGACCATATGATGGTTCTGTGTTTTATGCCTATCTATAAAACATATTGAACTAACTGTTGTGAAGATCAGATGATAGTTTACCTGTTCATGCATGAGGATGTAATGGTACTATAGTATTGAACTAAGAGGAAAGCTTAGTGAGTGACCAGTTTATGATTGTTTTAGTTATTTTGGGTCTTACTGGTTGCACTCAGTTTCAGCTAGTATCACTGCTTGCCAGTCATTTGAAGTATTTGCTGTCAAACTGGTTTTGGACTGTATTTTTGTTTGTACTGATTCACCCCCCCCCTCTTAGTACCGGTTTGGTACTATTGGTTCATCATTGAGTTATCAATTGGTATCAGAGCACTCTAGGTTCTCTGTGTTGTAAGCTTAACCGCTTGAGGTAAAGATCCCAGTCAAATAATGAAGAGGGAAGGTCCAAAGTTTAACAAGGAAAATTTTGGTATATGGAAAGATAGGATGAAGATATTCATCAGAAGCATGGGTGCTCAACACTGGAGTTATGTTGAGAATGTCTATGTTGTCCCTACCGGTACTCTCACCGATGACCAAAAGAGAGAGATACAAGAAAATGGGCAAGTCATGGAAGCCCTCATCAGTAGTCTATCCGACATTGAGTTTATTGATGTTCAGAACAAGGTAAATCCCAAAGAGGTATGGGATGCTCTTGAAAATATCTATGGTGGTGATGAACATGTAAAACAGGCTAAGGAAGAAAGCCTGAGAGGGAAGTTTGAAGATATGCAGATGGTTGAAGGTGAGACCATGTAGCAGTATGGAATAAGAATCAAAATAGTTGTTGGAGAAATCAAGAGTGCAGGTGGTAAAATAGAAGATTCCACTGTGGTAAGCAAAGTCCTGAGATCCCTGTTGCCGGTCTATGCAATAAGGGTTGCTGCTATTCAGGAGCTGAGATCAATAGATAAGTCTAAAGTATCCTTGGACTCCATCATAGCCAAGTTAACAACCTATGAGATAAATAGTTTTGATGGCAGTGTTCAAAAGACTGAATCAGCATTCAAAGCCTCTGCTATACCATCCAGAAAAGGAAAAGAGGCTAGCACTAGTGGGGAACCTAGTTAGAGTAGAGAAATGAATGATGAGGAGATTCTGATGGCATTTGAAGCTCTCCTTGCCAGGAAGCTTCCTAAAGGAACCGGTAAATACAAAGGTAAGCTACCTTTGAAATGCTTCTCTTGTAACCGGATAGGACATATTGCTATAAACTATCCTAATGGCGATAACAAGGACAAACCAGAAAGGTTCAGGAAATACAAAGGAGGAAACCAGAGAAACTGTTTTGTGGTAGTTGATGAATGTGTCACAGATGAGGAATCAGAAGATGAAGAGAATGAAGACATTGTGTTTGTTGCTGTAAAGGAAGATGTGGCATACAAGAAGGCTCTTGTCTCCCGGTTTGATAATTCCAATGAGTGGATCATTGACAGTGGCTATTCTCACCATATGATAGGTGACCGAAGCAAGTTTCCATCCTTAGAGGAGTATGATGGTGCTGTGGTTTTCTTTGGAAATGATGCACCATGCATGGTCAAAGGCAGAGGGTCCATCTCTCTGAATGGAAAGAGCAGTTCTGACAATGTGTACTGGGTTGATGGTCTCAGACACAACCTTCTAAGTGTTGCCCAACTAAATGACAGTGGCCTCACTCTGGAATTCAAGAATGCCCACCAAAATACCCCAGAGAAATATAGCTAAAAACATGCTAATTTAAATTTTTTTTTTAAAACAATACAACACATAACATCACTTAAGCAATGCAGTGAGCACACAACAACACTTGAGTGTTATGAACATAGAATAATTCACTCAAACTACTCAAACAATTACGCAAGTGGAATACAATAAATCATTACTACTAACTCCCTAGGGTATCTCAACGTCATTACTTAATCTACCTACATAAGGAATAAGCATTTACTTTCTTCCAGTTCAATACCTCATAATCTTAATCATTATACACACATAGGTGCAACATAGAAATACCTAACACTCATGATATGCAACCTTCTTAATCTTTCATTTAATATGAGATTCTATCTTTCAATGCACCACTATTTCCTTTTTCACTTAGATTCATTTAAAACACCAAGTCCAAATGTTCCTATTACCATTAACCAACCTTTTACTATGAACATTGCCATACACATACCAAGAATAATCCCTTACATTGCATTAACATGATTTCCATTTACAATTAACTTCTACATAGTCATTTATGATTCTATGCTTCTGGCATGCTTATTACTTCATCATGATTCCAAAAGTACATAAGGCAATACTCACAAACCATTTAACCCATAGCTCGTTTAATACTCATAAAATTTCTTACACTATATCAATTAACCAACAATCATCTTATTACAAATCAGGTAACTACATGAATTCATCTCAACACAAACTATGATACAATATCCTAATTCCATAACCACTAATAGCATCCACCAAATGGAGATATAATTCTTAAACTATAACACATGATACATTCTAATACTTTCCTAAAAGACAAGCATTCATTTTACCATCTACCCATACACTTACTAGTAATTTCCATTAATAATATTAGCAAGTCATTAACTAAGAAGATCCATACAATATTTCATAAGGAACCTTCAATCACACCCCAATCATTATAAGATTTCAATTCAATCATTAGGTCACTATCTACGAAGTATGATACTATAATTTCAAATTCTTTAATCACAACTCATAAACATGTGCTAATATATCTTCCAGCATTACTCAAACTCATACATCCTATCAAGAGATAACATTTCTTCTACTTAAATCATTAGTTAAAGACATCATTTCAAATCTAATACCATTATCATAACATTTACCCGATTTACTTTTAACACGGCTCATCAAGAATAAAAAAATACATCATTTCATTTTAAACAACAATACTTATCCACATCTCATGCATCCATTTCATTTAATATAAATATGTTACAATAAAACTCAAGGTTCATCATTATAATCACATACCATAACCAAAAGCTATTACTATAACTAGAACAACATAATCATTTCTCATCAGCATGGCTTCTTTTACAACTGTTACATAAGAATTTCATTACATAGATCACATCATCATTTACATTCTTGCTACAATTATTATCCATAAACAATCTAAAGAAGCATCCTCATCCACGCAAGAAGAATCCAAAGATAGAAACATCCCAATGGTTTAAAAGCACCAACCACCCGACCATGTGGAACCAAAGGAACCACCCCCTATGCTAGGAGATGACACAAGGTCCCAACACACACTCTACATCTAGGCTGACACTCAAAACCAAAGAGACTAACCAACAAGGACTCTCAAGTAAGAACTCACACAAAGCCACAAGAATAAACTCCCAGAGGTGTAAAACTCATAAGGACATAAATACATCCAATAAGCATAATCATAAATCATAAAGGGGGAACACATGTAGGAGTGGAGTGTCATCACATGCCATCCTCATAAAATAATAACACAAGGCACTAGCCTGATGGACATGTGGAGCCATCTCAACCTATGAGAGACCAAGGGAGATTAGCTTACCGTCTTCACGACCTTCTCATGCTTATCCTAAAACATCCTCCCTAGGACATAAGTCATGAGACTCAAAACTATTCATTATCTTGTTTAAGTGAGCTATAATTTTCCCATCCCAATTAATTCATTATCAATGTTATCACTTGCTTACAAATCATGGAAAACTCCAATGTGCCCTGGTGGTCTAGACTTCATGCATCCTTACAAGGAACCTCATGCCAGCCTATCTCTCATGACCCCGATCATCACAAGGAAGCCCACTCCTCCTAACATGGCCCAACAATAAATCACAAGAGGCTCTACCAACATAAATACATGAAAATAATACTCAATGCAGCCAATAACTTCCACACATACTCTCACAACATATGCAAGGCTACAACAACATCAATATAACAAAATGAGCCTCTTCGCTAGCAATCAACAAAGGCATATCAAGCCATTAAATTTGCTCTCATTAATGAAAGTAAAACCACAACAAGGCCAACTCACTTGCTGCCCCAAAACAACAACACTTCCAACTCACCAACCATAGCACATCAATGTGGATGAAAGCACAATTCTTTCCCCAATAACATAGGAAGGTAAATATGCTTGAAACCAACAAAATACATCAAATAAAATCAGATATAAAACTATAAATCATCAACACCCTCAACAATGCCTCTGGTACAAGAATTAATCTAGAAAGTACCACAAAATCAAGCAACTAGCAAATGAAGGCTTATTTATCAAAAATAAAAAAAAACAAAACAAAACCAAGCAAAACCATGCTCCAATCAAAATATTTCAAAAATATTATATTCCATGCCTACCTTCCCAAAGTTTAAGAAGATAAAATATATTTTCTACCTACCATAAACTTCCAGCTAATCAATTTCAAGGGTAGGTAAAATAAATTAAACCATTGACCTGGGGTGAAAATAACTTTTAAATAAAAGAATACAAATTACCCCCTTTTAAATTACTTAATGGGTAAAATAATATTACCCAATAAATAAAATTCACTTCAACATTAAATAAATAATACACACTTGAAGGCCAATATTAAATCAAAACTCCACGCATGACATAGACTCAAAAGATAAAACCAAAAATACAAATATTTCCCACAAACTATAGAATAAAACCTTACAACAAATTTATGCCTTCACATATTTCCTTCCTCACTATACAAATTTTAGATTCATTTCCCCAAGCTCACACATTCAATCTATAGACACAGAGCATATAGGAAAACTGTAAAATAAAATATAAAAAAGTAGAATACATCTCCAACCTGCAACCCGTGTTATGGAAGAAGCCGAAGAAGAGATCCCACAAGACAAACCAAATCAAATCCAAGCTCCAGCCAAAATCCAAGAGAGAAGAAAACCAAAACCAAGAAGAAAACTTGCTGGAGAAATTTTTTCAAGAAGAATCAACCCACGAAAAATTCACGAAAAAGAAAATAAAAAGACAAACATTAACCAAAAACCCTAGCCTCAATCTCAGCCAATCAAAATATTCCAATCTATAATATATTTTACCAACCCCACCATTTAATATAATTTTACCTCCCTTTTTAAATTCAACCAATAAGAGAAGAGGGTAGGTAAGGTAAATATAAATCATGTTTTTTTGCAATTTGGTGGGAATGTTTTATCATTTTATTATTTATACAACCCACTTAATATAAAAGTCAAAATAATAAATAAAACATGAGCCACAATTAAATAAATTAAATGGGGAAATTAAATAAAATAAACCAAAGACTCATAAATGAATTAATGAACCAGATAAACATTAAAAGCCAAATAAATATTAAACCATAGACGATTAAATAAATAAATAAATACCAATAAAGGTCAAATTACAAATAAATATAAAACACATCATAAGCTAAACAATTAAAATTAAATAAATATTAAATCATCATTAAAATAAATAAACATTTAAATATCAAATAATCAAATAACCAAAAAGGCAAGAATCCGATAAATTAAATTAAACATTAGATAACCAAATAATCAAATCGCTATTAATCAAAATAATTAAAATAAACATCATTAATTATTTAATCTTGCATCAATAATCAAATAGTCAATCTCAACATAAAAGGAATAATCAGCCAATACTAACATACTCACAACATAGAAGAAACCCAACTTACTAACTATCATGACAACTTGTGCCAAGACACTAACGACTCACAGTGAACAACTTAGACCTAGAGTATGTGAGGGGAAATTGTGCCAACTCCGAACCCCATACCATTGGGATTTAAAGACATGCTCAGACCTATGGAGCCAGGTGGAGTCGGTGTCTGGTACCTGCAAATCCTGCATCCACAAAGAAACGATACAACATATGCATACATATATTATAACAAACAAGGGTTAGAGAATCGCAACGACACATCCCGCTCGCAATGAGTGATGTGGAATTGTCTCTATCCCGAAGACACTCATACAACAATCAAACACACCATAAGATCAACTCATCATAGATAATCATTAAATATGGTCAGTACATAAAAACATCATCAAGTGCATGATTAGTATAGTTCATGATTATAGTAAGGCATGTAAAATTCATCAACACTTATGCTCATCGAATCACATGATCAATATAATCTTTTGATAATCAATCACATAATAAGTATATATATATTGTCTAATAAATCACGTGATCAATAATGATAGTATCAACATCATATAAATCATCTGAAATAGTCTATGCCCAATAATTCCTATCATGCATGAATTAAAAGTCAACTCTAGTCAAAACAAGTCAAGTCAAGGGTTGACACTATAGTCCATCTCTCTGAATGGAAAGAGCAGTGCTGACAATGTGTACTGGGTTGATGGTCTCAGACACAACCTTCTAAGTGTTGCCCAACTAAATGACAGTGGCCTCACTCTGGAATTCAAGAATGGAGTTTGCAGAATCAAAGGAAAAGATGGTAAATTGGTGGCCACCGGCATGCAGACCAAAGGTAACCTATTTCATCTAAATGCAAATATAAGTACATGTCTTATGGCTAAGCTTGATGATAGCTGGATATGGCATAGGGGACTCTTCCATGTAAACTTTTATAACATTATGAAGGCTAGTAAGATCAAAGTAGTTAGAGGGTTGCCGGTGCTAAGCAAACTAGGTAATACCTTGTGTAGAGAGTGTCAATTGGGGAAAATGTCTTCCTCAACCTTTAAAGGTAAATCTTTCATTGCTGACAACTTGCTTGATCTTGTGCATACTAATTTATGTGGTCCTATGAAAACTAGAAGTGTGCAGGGTGATAGGTACTTCATGATTCTCACTTATGACTGCTCAAGAATGAAGTGGGTCACATTCTTGAAAGACAAGTCTGAAGCCTTTGTGAAATTCAAGGCTTTCAGAGCATTAGTGGAGAAGGAAAGTGGTAAAAGAATCAAGTGTCTCAGAACCGATCAAGGAGGGGAATTCACTTCCGGTGAATTTAACAAGTATTGTGAAGAATTTGGCATCAAAAGGCAACTGTCTGCCCCCCGGACTCCACAGCAGAATGGCCTAGTAGTGAGGAATAACCGGACTGTGGTTGAAGCAGCTAGAACCATGTTGATTCAAGGAAAGGTTGCTCACACCTTCTGGAGAGAAGCGGTGAGCACTGTAGTCTACACTATGAATCGGGTACTCATCAAGAAAGGTAAGGACAAAACTCCTTATGAGTATTGGACTGGTAAGACACCTGTGGTCAGCTACTTTAGGGTATTTGGTAGCATATGTTACATCAAGAGGAGTGAACATCAAGGCAAATTTGAAGCTAAATGTGATGAGGGAATATTCCTAGAATATTCCACCAAGAGTAAAGCTTTCAAGTGTTACAACAATAGGACTAAGAGAATTATGGAAAGTATCAATGTAAGAATTGATGAATCCTCTGAGAAAACTGAGGAAACCGATAGTGAGCAAGCTATGAATGAACTAGTTGCAACCTTCTGGGAATCGGTTGTCAGTCAACCAAGTACCAGTAATAGTGTTCCTGAACCGGTGAATGCTGATACTGATGAAGATGAGGATGAAGAGGAAAAGCAAGAAGAACCAGTCAAGACCATTCCTCAGTATGTCAAGTTGAATCATGATCCTAAGCAGATCATAGGAGATAAGGATGTAGGAATCCTTACAAGGAGAAAGATCAGAGAAAACTCATGTATGATCTCTGAATTTGAGCCTAAATCATTCAAAGAGGCTCATAAAGATGAAGATTGGATCAAGGCAATGAAAGAGAAACTTGATCAGATAGAGAAAAATGGTACATGGTCCTTGGTACCCAGACCGGAGCATAAAAATGTCATTGGCACCAAATGGGTGTTCAGAAACAAGTTGAACATGGATGGCATAGTGATTAGGAATAAAGCCAGATTGGTGTGCAAAGGATATGCTCAAGAATAAGGAGAAGACTATGGAGAAACCTTTGCTCCTGTAGCCAGATTGGAAGGAGTTCATATGCTTCTTGCATATGCAGCTTTTAAAAGGTTCAAAGTATATCAAATGGATGTAAAATCTACATTCCTAGATGGTGTACTTGAAGAGGAGGTATATATAGAGCAACTAGATGGGTTTTCCCTATCTGAAGACAGTGATATGGTGTGCAGACTACATAAAGCCTTATATGGTCTAAAGCAAGCACCTAGGGCATGGTATGAGCACCTACATTCCCATCTTGTGAAGATTGGATTTGAGAGAACAAGTGAAGGTAGCAATATCTACTTGAAGTCTGAAGGAGATCAGATCCTGATCTGTGAAGTTTTTGTTGATGACATTATCTTTGGTGGAGATGACAAGATGAGTCATGAGTTTGTTGATGAGATGAAGAAAGAGTTTGAGATGTCACTCATAGGGGAGATTAAGTTCTTCATTGGACTACAAATCCAATAGATGAAAGATGGAATCTTTATCACTCAGTCCAAATATGTCAAAGAGGTGTTGAAGACTTTTGGCATGGATGATAGCAAACCGGTTGGTACACCGATGGTGACCGATTGCAAATTGACAAAAGAGGATGATTCCACACTGGTTGATGAGAAGGAATACTGATCAATGATTGGTAAGTTGCATTATGTAATGCACAACATACCAGATATTGCACATGCAGTTGGCATTACTGCAAGGTTCCAGAAAAGTCCAAGAGAATCCCACTTGATTGCAGTCAAGCGGATTCTTAGGTATCTGAAGGGAACAATTGACTATGGATTGTGGTACCCATACAACAATGATTTCAATCTGAAAGTGTTCACAGATGCTGATTGGGCAGGTAATGTGGATGATCAGAAAAGCACAACCGGTGGTGCATTCTTTCTCGGTGGTAGACTGGTCTCATGGATGAGTAAAAAGCAGAGTTGTATCTCTCAGTCTACAACGGAAGCGGAGTATGTTGCAGCTTTCATGAACTACACTCAGATAATTTGGATGAAGCATGTACTGGAAGGCTTCAAAATCCCTGTATCTAAACCGGTAAGTATATTCTGTGATAACACAAGTGCTATCAATATTTCAAAGAATCCGGTTTTACATTCTAGAACCAAGCATTTTGAGCTTAAGTATCATTTCTTGAGGGAAAAGGTTTAGAATAAAGAGATTGCACTGGAACATGTTTCCAGTAAGGAGTAGTTAGTAGACATATTCACCAAGCCTCTTCCAAAGACTACATTTGTGCATTTAAGAGGCGAATTGGGGGTACTGCCCCTTTAGGTGGTCAACTAAAAGTATTTGTTCCACATCAGTTAGGTATTGTATAGTCAAATTTTTGTTGATTGATGTGTTGAAGGATGCTACTCCTTAGGGGGAGTAGCATAATAGAACAGGGATGCCTGTGCCTCCACTTTGGAATTGTTGTCAAAGGGGGAGAAGGAGTGAAGTGGAAAAGATATCTGCAGCAAATGGGGGAGAAGATGTGAAGCAAAGAGATATCTTTGTATATTGCCATCAATGCCAAAGGGGGAGATTATTGGCATTATGTGAACCGATATAAGGATATAATGATATTGTATGTTGTCATTGATGTCAATATGTGATATGAAGTGAACCGGCATATGTGATATGTGAGAAGAGAGAACCGGCATATGTGTGAACCGGTATATATGCCAAAGTGAAGCGGTATATTTGTTCAAGATGAACCGGCACATGGAAGCACTGTGTGACTACCGGTTGGTAGGTAGTTTCCACTTCAAGATTTTCGGTTGGAGTACCTCAAGCCTGTGTGACTCAATCGGTGATCTTTGTGTGATGAGTTAGCAGTATAATGGATAATAGGTCATGTTGCCATTGAAGCTTTGTGCGCGTGAAGGATCTTGAATGAAGAAGACTATTCCTATCTACCTCGGGAATGTGCAAAGTTTGTCAAATGGTGATAACGTGTGATGGGTTATCAGCCGCCATGAAATCAGTGGATATTGGACGATGGAGAATGTCTTGAGATCGATTCAAGATTGTTGCATTTAATGCAGTATGATTCAACGGTCAGGATTGAATTGCTTGAATTGCTTAACCTAACAGGTTTAGGGTTTAGGGTTTTTGCTACCGACTTGTATGTTTCCTATAAGGTCAATGTTGTGTTTCTTTCTAAGGTTGTTGGCAAAAGTTGTGAGTGTGTATCCAAGGGAAGTGATACGTGATTCTTGCCAGACCAAAGGAGAGAAGAGATACCTGCAAAGTGAATGTGCAGAAGGTGAAGAGAAGCCAAAACGGATCTGCATTAGCATTGAGTGCTGTTACTAGATCATTGTAATTCCTATTGATCTCTAACCACTTCAACAATTGTGAAATCCCTTAATAGGGTAGCCTTAACTGGCTTGATACAAATCCCTTAATAGGGTAGCTTTAACCGGCTTGATTCAAATCCCTTAACAGGGTAACTCAAAGTTAATGAGTTCTGAGAAGCTATAGAGCTCTGGAGATCCTTTAGCTATTGAGTTCTTGAAATCCTCTAACAAGGTAACCCTAACCGGGTTTAACCCTTAACTGGGTATTGTAGCCATCCCTTAACCGGGCGATCCCTAACAGGATCGGTTCCTAGCAGAACCTATTGTAATGTCTTTAATCGGACAAGGCTCCTAACAGAGCGGACTTCTAAAGATTTCAAAAAGTAGCTTGTGGGTATTCATCCCCACCATGGTTTTTCCTAGTTGGGTTTCCATGTGAAAAATATGTGTGTCATGTGTGATGCTTTTATCTTGTGATGCTTTGTTATTACCTGTTGAGCATATGATGGTTCTGTGTTTTATGCCTGTCTATAAAACATACTGAACTAACTATTGTGAAGATCAGATGATAGTTTACCTGTTCATGCATGAGGGTGTAATGGTACTATAATATTGAACTAAGAGGAAAGTTTAGTGAGTGACCGGTTTATGATTGTTTTAGTTATTCTGGGTCTTACCGGTTGCACTCAGTTTCAGCTAGTATCACTGCTTGCCAGTCATTTGAAGTATTTGCTGTCAAACCGGTTTTGGACTGTATTTTTGTTTGTACTGATTCACCCCCCCCCTCTTAGTACCGGTTTGGTACTATTGGTTCATCATTGAGTTATCAGTGATTTGTGGTGTTATCTGAGTTGATAATTAAATAGAGTGTGAGCTTTCTTCACTTTTAATCTCAGCCTTCTGGTTTCTCATCACACTCTAAATATTTAAAATCCAAGATAGGCTATTATAGGTGGCCCTCATGTGACTCCGTAGGTTGAAATAGATCATTTGTAGGTGCCACAAATTTCAAGATACAACCTATCAAATTTTGATGAATTTTCGCACTTAGGACGCTCAAGGGACGACGTCGACAGGGTATGGCCCTGAGTGTTTAACTGAGTAGGGGGAAAAATAGGAGCATTCTTGGGGTAATAATTCATAACTGGATGTGTTGGAACTGACGGTTCATGCCCACAACGACCATAATGAGAATTTGGCTTCATGGAAACTTTTCATTGAATGCATTTGACAATTTTTTGGTCAACTAAAAAATTGCTGCCCTATGAAAGCCGCTTCAAATCTTGAAAATATGATACAAGAAATTATAGGTGGCCCTCATGTGACCTTGCAGGTTCAAATGCATCGTTGACAGGTGCCATTGATTCTGAGATACAACCTGTCAAATTTTGATAATTTTTTGCACTTGGGGTGCTCAAGGGATGATGCCGATAGGGTATGACCTTGAGAGTTCAATCGAGTGGGGGGGAAAAATAGGAGAATTATTGTGGTAATAATTCCTAACCGGATGTGTTGGAATAGATGGTTCATGCCCACGATGAGCAGAACAAGAATTTGGCTTCGTTGCAACTTTTCATTGAATGCATCTGATGGTTTTTTGGTCAACTAAAAAGTCATTGCCCTATGAAAGATGCTCCGAATCTTGAAAATCTAAGGCAAACTATTATAGGTGGCCCTCACATTACCCTATAGGTTCAAATGGATCATTCATAGGTGCCACAAATTTAGAGATACGACTTGTCAAATTTTGAAATTTTTTCACACTTAGGGCAGTTAAGGGACGACGCTAGTAGGGTATGGCCTTGAGCGTTTGAACGAGTGGGGGGGAAAAACAAGAGCATGCTTGGGGTAAGAATGCCTAACTGGACATGCTAGAATTGATGTTACAATACATTATGAAGCACAATATGCCTACATTTAGTGGGGGGTGGAGATATTTTGCACGTGATAATAAAAGAAAGGAAGGTAAAATTTGTATCTTTCAGTAGCTGAATGACAATCAAAGTTTATGTTTAGAGTTCATATATTCAGGTCTTAAATTTAATGGGAAACATGTAGAAATTGACCTCTTCATTGTATCTCCTTGCTAAGATAGCTTTAATGATGGAGGATTGTTGTTGAATGTAACCAATGGATTATGAAAAAATTGCAGTCCATTGTAGAATATTCTTTGCTACTTTTCATTTGTCATTATTAAGTATATCCATCTTATGATTAATAACAATACCAATATGGTCAATAAATTTGGTGAAGTTTCCAAAGACAAGCAAATTTAACACTTAAGATATAGATGGAACAAATTATATTGAATCTCAAGATTATACAAACAACATTCTTTTGTTCATTATTTAACCATTGTTAATTATTGGATTGAAGAAAAAAGTTAAAAAGAATGATGCCATGCACATGAGGAAAAAGTTATATTGAATCTCACTTTCTATATATCAAAATGTGGCATAATTACAAGTGTATGTCCATATACAAAAATGGTATAAATGCCAACTCAAACAAAATGTATGTCGATATATGTAAATGTATGTCCATATACAAAATATACATGCCAACTAGACATGTAAGTATTCCAAAATGTTCTATCACATTCTCAACTACTGATGAATCATCAAAATCGATCCTCTTCACAACACTCCTTGACTCTGAAGGATCTTGCACAAGAAAAATCAAACCATAATTGAGATTAGTTATATTATATAATTTACACTTGAAAAGTTAACATAAAAATAAATATACATTGAACTATAATTGAACTCTAAAATTGAATTCTTGATCACCTCATCTCCACATTTATTCTTAAGCTGGGGAGGAGTCCTGGAATATGTCTTCACTAGAGCAAGGATGTCATCAAGATTTTCATAGACCTATAAATGTTCACAAATATAACATTGGTACAAGTTAATATATAATTGTCGATGATAGGAACAAATTATATCTTCTAAACACAAAATAAAATAAACACATGTACCCGAGGCATCTCTTTTTCTTCTTCAGGTATAGTGGGTGCAGTCAATAAGGATGTGAAGCCAACAATTCTCTGTATATAAAGATGACAAGTAAGTGAAACTATCAATCTATGTAGACATATATAATCATTATAAGTTATTTAAACTCTTAATTCAATCATGTTTGCAATCACTAACCATTCCCTTATCTCTGACTGCACTACTAGAACCTAGATCGCGTGATATCATACTCACACTAGGTGCATCCTACAAGAGTAAATTAAGATAAACATGCAAGTTCCTATATAATTTATTTATTGACAATTTAAATGACGCGCATGTATGTACAATAAAAAATATAAATGACTAGGTGCAATAATATATATACCATATAGTTGTCAAGGCCAAATGAAATAGCCACCAAGGTGCCATCATGGACTTGTGATAACTCCTCCTTACTTATCAACTGTTACATATACCATGTATATAAATATTAGTACTTAATACTATCGCTTATAAATATTCATTTAAAATAAAATACACTATAAAATTACAAGTCTTACCACTATATTATCAATGTATGATGAAGGTACCTCCTCATCTCTAGCATGCAAGGATTCTCTAGGGTATGCTCTAGTCCCTATCATCACATTTGGTGCATCAGGCATATCATGCACCTCATAATTAGCAGTGTCCATAGGACTATCAATAGGTTCTCAAATAGGACCTAAGCATACTTGATTGCACATAGAATAAGTATATGGCACACAAATATGTGGGGCCAAAGAGGATGTGTCAACGCTATCAGATCCATCACTAGCATCGCCAAAAGGCTAAGCCAGTGCCCCAGCCTGAGAAACCAAAAGGCTAATCAAAGAGTGAATAGCCGATATAGTCTATGAGGCTACCTCAACAATAATATTTGGATGTTGTACTGGATGTGGGGGATCAATGGGAGGGGGAACATATGGGCCTTGTAATACTCAAACTGCCCTAGGACTATCTTGAGGCATACCTAAACCCACACCCTGGAAAGGTTTGATGTCAAAGTAGTTGACATGCTTGCCCCAACAAACTTAGCATATACTTTTTTGATGAAATAAATTGAGACATCAAGATTGTTGCTGGGTGGTCTATCAAAAACCATCCACTAATGATCCCAATTTTTTTTTAAAAAAGTCATCATTTTGAGACCATTTGATGGAAAGTTTTATTTTTTTTCACATCTATGGGCTGTGTAGTGTGGGGATTGATAAACAATGCAACAATATCAAATTTGGATATCTCAAGCTCCTTGACTTGATCATAGGTCAAGCCATCCACATATCTATTCCTCATGGACTCTCACTACAAAAGAACAAAATTGTGCTCCGCAGTGACAGTTTCTACATTGTTTATTATGGCATTAAGTGGAGCTAACATTGTGGCTAGATGAGGGATTCTACTGTAAATATTTGTAATGCCCCTCAATTGGTTCAAATTTTGACCAATTAAATCTTGAATTGTGGGGGGGTTTGGTAATGGGGGGTTTGGTGGTTGTGGCATTATGATTGTTTAGGATTGTCATTGTTATCCCCCATTTTACCTAATTGAAGTTGAAAATTTGAATTTAATCAACAAATTTTAAATAACGATGTATTTCAAATAAAAAAACCTAATTTGTATTAAAAAAATTGAAAAACAAATAAAAATGCATAAAATTGATAAAAAGACAACAAAATCGTAGTAAAATCATACCTTTGCTTAAAAATTGACAAAAAAAGGCCTTCAAATTGGATACCCGCTTAAATCTGATATTGGATTTTGACAGTTTGCACAGCCCGTGGGTGAAAAATGACCCACGGGCTCTCCCAGTGAGTATAAAAATACCCATAGGGATCAAATATCCGATTTGGATCGGATATCGGATACTTATACCTTTTTTCAGGATGTGACATGTCTTATATATAATATATTATATAATATATAATATATAATATATAATATATAATATATAATATATAATATATAATATGTAATATATTATATATTATATATTATATCATAAAATACCCATAGGGATCAAATAAAAATGTATAAAATAGATAAAAGACAACAAAATCGTAGTAAAATCATACCTTTGCTTAAAAATTGACAAAAAAAGGCCTTCATATTGGATACCCACTTAAATCCGATATTGGATTTTGATAGTTTGCACAGCCCGTGGGTGAAAAATGACCCATGGGCTCTCCCAGTGGGTATAAAAATACCCATAGGGATCAAATATCTGATTTGGATCAGATATCAGATACTTATAACTTTTTCCGGGATGCGACATGTCTTATATATAATATATTATACATTATATATTATATATAAGACATGTCGCTTATGATATATTATACTATATAAATTATATAATATATTATATTATAATATATAATATATATAATATAATATAATATAATATAATATATTATATATTATAATATAATATATTATATATTTTCATGTAATATATTATATATGAATAATATAATATATAATATATTAAATATTATATCATTTAATAATATAATATATAATATATTAATATAATATTTCATTAATATCAAATATCTGATTTGCTTAGGTTTTTTGCCATGGCTAGATGTACTGACATCCAAGCCAAGCAAAAAGTCAACACATATTTTTTCGTGTTTTTAGGCAAGTGAAGAAGGATTTTTTTTCCATATCACCACTTTTTGGCCCCTCACCCCTATAACTTTTATTTTATTTTATTTTTGTTATAAATTATATGGGATACTTTTTCTTCATAATCTTAAACTTTATAATTTTAAGAGTTGAAATATAAATTAAACATAAGTGACCATTTCATCTTAAATTTCTTTATAAATGAATGGTCCAATGCTAAAATTACCAAATTTTAACTTTTAAATAGCATAATATTTAATATCCCATCTTACTTGATATCCTAACATTGTCTATTTAAATTCTTAACTTAGAAGAAGTAGCATTAAAAATCAAATTAATAAATAATTTCAATCTTGATATTCACAAATTTTAGATTTGATTAAATAATTGAAATAGAAATAAAAATAAATCATATCACTTGCATGTCCCCGAAACACAATGGTTGTTGCGAGCCCTATTGTGAGGGTGGACCTGAGTTCGATTCCCCTATAGGTTTATCACTTGGTCAATGGAGGATTTGTGTGGTGTGTGGAATAAATAATATAAAAATAAATTTTAGATTTGATTAAATAATTAGATGTCCTTGCAGCGCAATGGTTGTTGTGAGCTTTGTTGTGAGGGCGGTCCTGAGTTCGATTCCCCTGCAGGTTTATCTCTTGGTCAATGGAGGCTCCGTGTGGTGTTCGGTCATGGTAGAAGGTGGTTGGATGCTATGCTGGCCTTGATGTCGCTAGATGTTGCATGCTATGTTGGATTGATGTATCCCCCATGTTAATGACTTCACTGGTGCCCCCTATTCTTCCCCTGTTGGTGATTTGTGATTGCAAGCTAAGGTGTGAATACCTCCAAATTGGTAGTGGTACTCACATGATAGGAGTGATAAGGTAAAAATTACGGAGTGATAAGAGTCTATTGGAGTGATAAGATGATAGGCGAAATGGAGTGATAAGGAGCCCAGAGAGATAATGAGTTATAGTTGGTGTTCCTATGCACAGGAGATGAAGAGATAAGGTGACGCCTGCGCATGGAGATGGAGAAATAGATATGATGACACAAGGAGATATAAGGGTGTCAATGCCAAACATATCTAAGGATGAGGCCCCTCAAAAATGTGGTCTCACTGGTTCATAGCTCTAGTCAAAAGCCATTCGACTTTGGTCCCTTAAAGAGCAAAAATAAATTAAAAAAAATCATATCACAATATGAAAATCATTCTCAACCTTTTTTGTTTTAGGATAATATACAAGAATCTTTAGGAGAAAAAATTCATATTATATTAAAAAATGTTATCCCTTCCTAACTATTTTATATAATAAATTTAAAGAAACTTTCCCTATATTTTTATAAAAAAATTACATTCTATGAATTATTTCTTCTTAATTATTTTATAAGATAAACTAAAAGAAAAAAAAACTTTCCTCTAATGCAAAAAAAACAAAAAAACTACTTTCTATTATGAAAATAATTCTATTATTCTTATTTCTGCAACTCTAATAATTTGTAAATTTATCTTTTTTAAAAAAAAATTGTACTTTAGAAAAAAAAAAAACACCTGCATAATATAATATGTTTTCATTTCTTTATAGTCTGAGATATCTTTGTGATTTGTCAAGTTGGGCATTAGTTTAATTTATCGTTGTCAACAATAGACTATTCAATAAATGAGGTATTGTTGAAAGGTTATTATAGTTTCTCAATGGAAAGAGGGGATGGAAATTGACTACTGCATCTACCAAGCCAATTACAGTGTGGAATTATAATGATTTTTTTAATGATAAGATAAGGTATTGATTGGGATGAAATTTATACTAGAAATTAGACTTGACTAAAGGAACATAATAAATGGTAAGTATAGTTGAATTTCTCTTAGTTTGTAGGATGATAATTTATTTCAAGTTGTCACAACACTCTCCCCAGTGCTATGATCATTTACTCTATTTTACTTTTATTTCTCTACTCTTTGAGATATATAGTATCATGGGGAAGAATTATGTACTTTCCAATGTTTTGGGTTTAAATTATTTTACTGTTGTTTAATTTTGATTACTTTTGATGCATCACTCTACTAGTTGTCTAATTTTCCTTTCGACTAAACTTAACAGATATGATGGCAAGGGCTGTGGGGATAGTTCACCTGCAATGTTTATACTCTAAATATTAGTTGAATACAAAACAGATTTGCAAATATTAGGAATATTTGCTTCCTCTTAATTATTCTTTGTTGTTAAGATTATGTCTACAACCAAATCTTTTTATTTACTTCTACTTTACTCTCTTGTATACCATTTATTTATAGATATATTATCGTTTTATGCAGATTAACTTAGAGTGCAAATTTGTAAATGTATTTTAATCAGAATATGACGATGTATATATTTATTTCCTTAGAAATGATTTAGAAATTATTATTTTTTGATCAATAAGAATATTAATTAAGAGATTATCACATGTTGCACCAAGATAATAAAACAAAAAATATTTAATGCTTCTCTTTTTTTATTCTTTTTCATTAACTTTATTCAAATTTTAACTCCAATTTACACAATAATGACAAAAATAGACCTATTGACCTTAAATTATAGTAAAATCTAAAGTAACATATATAATATCTTTTAGATAGGATAGCTTAATTTCTAATTAAGTTGGAAGATACATAAATATGACATTTGAATAGAGTTGGAAGGAAGATTCGCATTGAACATTCTTATTTACCTCTCCTCATAGAACATTATATGAAAACTTTAATATTTAACTCTACTAAATACAATGATATACTCCTTTCTTTCTTAACCACATAACTACCATTTATATTAGTAAAAAAAGTCTTTATTCTACACACATTCACACATGTTTCTCTAGCATGCCCTCTCATGAAATCTTACTTGACGATGCATACATATATGTAGTTCCCATGTCTTTTATTTTTAAAACAATCTAGGGATAAACTTATAGCTGCCTTAAATTGATAGTTTCAAAATTATTTAAATAAGTATAAACACCTTTTTTCTTTTGAAGTATGGAGTGGAAAGATAGTTCTATTTAATTTTATTGAACCCAAGGTAGGACTGAGAGGGGGGGGGGGGGGGGGTGAATCAGTCTTAAAAAAACATTAATTCAACATAGAAACAATTAAACATCAACACATGAAAAGCAAGATTTTCTAAGTGGAAAACCCAAGCAGGAAAAAACCATGGTGAACACCTATCCACAAAAATATATCCACTATGTATATCAGATTACAAAAAGAGATCATTGCTCTGGACTTGCAAAGCAAGGCTAAATTCTCAATGGGCAAGATACAAAAGAGGACTTTCAAACTTGAATCTAATTGCAACAGGGCAAGATACAAAAATGACATGAAAAGAAGGATCTCCTGATCATGACGTTGTCCTTGAACTCTACATCAAGGAACCAACATTAGCACACACAACTCAGACCTCAACTGCCAACACTCTATCTCAAATCTCTATCATAGTCTCAACATAACTTGCATATCATTCGAACACAACTCTTCTTAAATTCTCTTCAATGAACCTCATTGACTATCTTCGCATCATACATGTGCACTCCACACCTCATCCTCATCATCATACACTTAAATCAATCACACTCGTCCTTATATACAAGATAGATCATCAAATCTTGAACCAGAATATACTTCCCGAACCAAAGATACACATTTTAATCCACTCCAGGAGAAATAGGGGACCAAAACACATCTTCCAAAGATCAATTCACCAATCCGCAATCACCAGAACATACCCAACAACATACCCACATGCTACACATTAATATAAGCAATTAATAGTCAAAACATACTATCCAATGCAAATAAGATAAATCCAGATCTCCACATGCTATGATAATACCCATAACAAATCAAACAATGTCCCACAAATCATATCCGAACCTAAGGATACCTAGTCTAACATAGAATATCACGACTAGCAAAAAATAATGCCACAACACCCAACAAACACAAAGATATTTATGGACCACAAAACTATCATATCCATGATACCAAAATTATATCCAACAAAGATAACCATAATAAACAACAACATAAACACTTTCTAGACCCGGACACTTCCAAAACAACTAATAGAACAACTGCAACATCAACATGGCAAGATAGCTTTGTACCATAGACATTCTAGACCAATCCGAAAAAATAAGTTTGACATCAATGAACACCACAACAACACATACTTCTAATAATCTCCCTCTTTATTATTGATGGAAACACTTGACAACACTTGACAAAAACTCAACCTGCAACAAACAATTGATCAAACTGTAAAACAATTTTTCTCTGTCATAAATATTGCAAATACTACTTAATATCTCAATGAAACTTTTCTATCAAACTCTTGTCCTCAATTTTTGCATTGCAAAAATCTAAGGATACCCCATAATTTTTTGCTCATTTGTGGTTTTAATGCTCTATGCATATTTTGTGAGACATCATTATTGTCGCTAGCGTGTTTTTACCCCTGGTTGTTCCCTTTTTCACTAATGTGAAACTTTGGTGCAAATCGAATTTGTAAACCTGATTTACACCAAGTATGTTGTTAAGGTGCAAGTCGGGCTTATAAACCCAATTTACACCTCTTCCTACCTTTTTCCCACAAGGTGCAAATTGGGTTTATAAACCCAAAATGCACCTTGGCAAGTGCAAATCAGGTTTATAAACCTGATTTGCCCCTATTAATGGCACTTAAGTTATTTATTACCCCTTTGTTCAATTCGACTAAGACTCTTTTTCTTGGTTTTTAATCCTTTCTCCCTACATTCCTATCTTTATTCTTCATAGCATAATTGATTGGAAGTCATGGGAGGAGGATATTTTTCTTGTATTTTTTATCTTGAAATACTCTATTATTTTTGGGTATATTTCTATGTTTTTTTCCCTTTGTTGTTCATGGTTTTACCTGATTAAGGGTTTTTGAAAAACCTTTGTATTTTGGGGTGTTTCAAATGTATGTTGTTTTGATTTGATTTATGTAATTGACACAACCATTTATTTGTTAATTTTTTGCTTTTAACAACAATTTTTAACTTTTCCTTTCTTTGGTGTAATATAGGTTCATGAACCCAAACTACACCAAATTATGGTTAAGTTCGGGTTTCACCAACCCTTATTTTACCATAGAAATAACTTAGCATTATCATGGTGCAAGGTGAGGCCATAGGCCCACCATGCATCACATGTTATAGTGGTACTTGGTGTGTTTGCGACCTCGCCATGGACTTCTTTTCATTACTAAAACTTGTTGGTGTACGATGGGTTTATCACTCCAAACCACACCAACACACACACATTGTTACCTTTGTGGTGCAAGGCGGGGCCGTAGGCTTGCCATACACTACATATTTCAATGGTGTATGGTAGGTCTGCGACCCTACCTTGCACTGAGTGTTTTACGTTGCACCTTTCGTTGTCAAACACCAAAGGTATTGCTTGGCAGGGCCATAGGCTTGCCATGCACCAAATCTTGGTGTATGGAGGGTCTGCAACCCTGACAAACACCAATATTATTACTATTTTCTCTTAGGTGTAAGTAGGTTTACAAACCTGCCTGACACCAAAGTTGCCAAATTACTTTAAGATGTATGGCAGGTTTGTAATACCGCCTTGCACCTTGTTTTATCATTCGCTCTACAAAGTGTATGGTAGAGATACAATCCTTCCATACACCTTATTTTTTCTCATAAGTGTTATTTGGGTTTTTAAACCCGAATTACACCTGTTGGCCACACTTTCTCATAAGTGTAAATCAGGATTATAAACCCAAATTGTACTTACCACACACATGTAAGTGGGGTCGTAGAGCCTGATTTACCTTTGAAACTACCAAGATACAATGGGGGTTTTGGAAACCCTAATGGCCTCAAATGCATCATTTTCAAAAGATTGATTGATCAATTGCACCTTTTTAGTGTTGATTATTTTTCCTATTAAAATGTTATTGTGAAAATGACAGAAGGCTCTCCAAGCAAGAAGGTGATGAAGTTCAAAAAGCAAGACCCCCATCTGGTCTTCCCACCTTCTTTAGTCACATCAAATATAGATGACATAAGAGATATAGAAATATGTCAGGTTGAGCTATTTGAGTTTCTAAAGAGGGTTGAGGAACCTTCTTCCTATAGAAAAATGGAATCTATTATCAATATTGGAATCCATCTAGTAGCGGCCTTCCATATGTCTTCTCAAGACCCTAAGTTCGTCATGGCAGTTGCAAGTCACTTTGATCTGACTAGAATAAGTGTAAAATATGAAATTGGAAAGAAATTTATTAGGATAGATGAGGACTTCTTTGGCACAATCTTTAAGTGTCCCAGCATTAAGAAATACTCAGACATCACTATTCAATAAGCTCAAGCCTATTATGATAGAAATTCTAAAAAGTGTAGGAAGAACATGAACGATAATTGGTTGAAGACCCTGAGGCCTACCATTGCTAGATGGCCAAAAACTCTTCCTAGATGTGAAGTTAATGATTTGATAACTCTTTTGAGTAGGGTGAAAGGTCTAACCACTTCTAATACCTACTATAAGTGGATGTACCAATACATTCATGTTATCAGATAGAATAAGGAGAAGATATTCTAGAGAATATAGATCAGTGATGCAATTTGTGAGCAACTTACCAAAGTGCATAATACTCTTAAACTCTACATGACCTCATATTCGGTGTATGCAATAGTTTCAATGAGACATTTTCCAAGTCTATCCACAATAAGTGACACAAGGCAAGTTGCAGTGCATGAGTACTATTCTTTGTTGACATTGAAGAATATTCATAATCATTTCTAGAGGGTAAATGATGTTTTCTTTGGATATTATATGTTTATGTTGAATAAGAATTTGTATAATAGAAAATGTATCTGATCATGCCCAGGAGGTGGTAAATCAATATGGATGTATGTTCCTACAATTCCCTACTTTTACATATCTCAGGGTTTGATGCTTCAATGGTGAGCCTTTCATTCTCTCAAGATATCCCTTAGACAAAATTGTTTTGATGGAGATGGCTCATCAGATGGTGGCAATTCATGAGGCTCAATCAGGCTCTCATAAGATAGGTTTGAAGTTCTCTCTTACCATTGGCAGAGATTCTTTCAACTTGATCTTCAAAGCCAAAGCAATGGAGGAAGAGATGAGAAGAGTAACTATGAAGTTTTTCAAGGCAAGAAAAGACTTTGAATACATAGGGATGAGAAATAAGAAGAAGAAGGCATATGTTCATGTGCATCGTATTGAAGATGTTTGGACCGATTGTAGGACCAAGCATGATGTAAGGAAACTTGATTATTATCGGTTAATAGTGGATCAAATCAGGGACTTCAACCTTGTCGACATTCCATATGATTTAGAAGATGGTAATATATTGGACCTTACCTATGCTGGAAAGGTCACTTCCACTCCTTTGCCTTGGATTTAATGGTCACAAAAATAATCAACTTCAATCAGAGATAAGTTTCAAAGTATTCTTACGAATAGAAATGTGTGGTTTCCAAGCAAAGGTATTCCATTGAAATCCTTATCCTTCTGTTATGATGATGACACAGCGGGTCCAGTTGGAAAGAAGTTAGAGATCAGAAACAAGAACAAACAAGATCCTTCCACTCCCACAAAAGCTCCTAGATTCAAGTTCACAATTTGAACCAAGAAAGGGAAAGCACAAGGAGAGCCATTGACCTCTAATTTTCATGAGACTCAAGAGTTTGAAGTACTAGATGAACAATTGGAAGATGAGCATCCAGATGTAGAACCACTTGATGTTGACCAACTAAGAGATGGTCAGGAAGGTGATCAAGAACAAGATGAATTCAATGAAGAAGGTCTACCACACGTGCAGATAAGTCCTTACCCCCGATATATCTTTCTTCACCTATAATGCAAGTTCTTGTTTCTACATTTGAGTCAAGTCCTCTAGTGGTCACTTGCATTTCTCCTAGCAATGTTATTCATGTTCCTTCTGCTAGTGCTAGTGAGTCTTCCCTAGATACCCCCCATGAAAACACTAAAGATGTTTTCTTCAATTTTCCTAATTTGTCTAAGGTATCCACCTCTATGTTAGATGACTTTGATAAGTTTATGACAGAGAGTGCCCCTAAGTCTAATGAGTCATCCCTTGAAAATCATACCAATGTTGTCACTATGACATATCCTATTGTAACTACCATTGTTCAAGATTCAATTAATCCTTCTCAAGATGTAGTGGTAGGTGATGATGATGATTTAGCTTTGCCACCATGGTTATTTTCCAATGCACCTAAGAGAAAGAAACAAATGGTCTCACATGAAGATTTTGATTTTAGTTAACTTGTTCCCCTAAAACCCAAGATCATCAAGAAAGCTAAAACCTTGTCAAGGGTAAAGGTGGATAAAACAAAGAATCAATATGCAGAGCTTGTTGTTCCTCCTCCACATAAAGATATGGATCAAATCCAAGAATCAAACTATGTAATTCACAGGGTTGAGTTGGGAAAGAAAACTCACGATTCTACTTGAGGTGATGCTATATCAGCTTTAGAGGCTTTTGTATCCAGATATGATGAAGATAAGGCTAAAAAGGATAAACTCAAGGCATGAGCTGAATATCTCACCTCAATACTCATCAAAGAAACTAAGTCTTTAGAAGCCATTGAAATGGTGAATTCATCATTGGATGAACTAGTTGTGAAAAGAGCCAAGTAGGCAACATCACAAAGTAGAGCCGTGGGAGAATGGATGGATCAAATGCTAATTCAAGGTACACAACTCATAAACTCATCTTGCACCATTGTTAATAATCTTGATGTTGCAAGAACAGAGGTGGATAACACCGTAGAAGTCTTCTCCCAAGAACTTGAAACATAGGAGAAAGACTTTGAAGCTTGGTTGAAACTTGAGGATTTTGATCCAGATGATCTCATTCAAAATGGCATTATTCCTTCATAACAAATGTATATTTAACAAAGAGAGGTGTTAGAGAATCAAATGAATATCCCGAAGCACCTTGTCAGAGATATGAGGAAACCCAAAAAAGAATGTGTAAATAGGAAGAAAGAGATTGTTTCTAAAATCTCTGAAATTCCATGATTAAAACTGAGTAAAGTTCTTGATGCTAGATATTGGAAAGTTTTTGAGTCTTTGCAAGTAACCTTTAAGTTACTTTAAAAAATCAAGGATTGGAAATTGGTTGAGTGAGTTTAAAGTCTTTGAGCTTTTGCTAGTTATCTCTGGAATTGGTATTGGATAGATAAAAGGTAAAGTCTTTGTGCTTTATGGATTATCTGGTTAGAGTAGAAGATCTTTTAATATATTCGTAAGTCTTTGAGCTGACAATATATTTGGGTACATACACAAAGATGGTGGTCAGAAAAGTGGACACCACCTAAAAAAAACATGAAAAAACAAGCAACGCGTACACAGTATTAAAATTTGAAATCACCGCGTATGTGCTTAGGTCCGTTGTTCTTGAGCCTAAAGAAAGATACCACGCACGCAGTGTTTTTAGGAAAGTGAGTGCGTACATAGTTTAAAGTCCTAAAAAACAACGTACATGGTACCTGTCAATTTAAAAAAAAAACAAAACGACATAGTCCTATTTTACCCATGACCGTGGGATTTTTTCCTCTATTTTCTCCACAAAACTGTGAATGGGCTGCCACATTTCTCCACCAAATACTATGGATCAAGGCTAGTTTTTCTTATTTTTTGTCTTTCTTTCTCGTTTTTTCAATTTTTTTATGTTTTGAATTTAATTTCATTTATTTTGATTAAATTTTTTTATTTTTTTGTTTCAAAAACTAGATTATGATAATCCACAACAACAACAAGAAGATGCACCTCCTGAAAACCCCAAACAAAACCCACAAGATACACCTCCAGTTCTGCCTTTTGACCTTACACCTGAAACACAGGAGCAATTGATTAATCAGTTAGGGCAAAACATGTCTAAAATAAATATATTGATTAATAAATTGAAAACATCTAAGCTTGAGCATCATAAATCCCTTGCCACTAGCCTAGAAACATTAGCTACTGGTGCCATAGTTGTTTCCACACAAATTACAAAATGGGGAAACTTTAGGGATATGTGTCATCAATACTATGCTAGTAGGTTATCATACGAGGGAGTAAAAAAAAAATATGTTAGTAAACAACAAATATGTGCCCTTTTTGTTGATCCTAAAACTAGTCAGCCGTTATCTCTTAATGCAAAGAGGTTTCGCATACATTGGTGTACCAATGTGCAGATGAAGAAATTTTTTTGGCAGAGGTGGTGGATGGCCTTTGATGATCCACCTTGTAATAATTATGAGGTGCCATTGTATTTTTTGAGAAAAGTATACTATGAGTTTGTCCTCAATGTGCAACCAAACTATTTTGACATGAGAGAGTTCTATGGTAGAGGTGGCGGCTCTGCCTAAGATAGACGTGGAGCCCGTAGGCGATTAGCCTCAGAGAGTCACCACCCCCTAACACCCAAACCCAAGGTGCATCAGGCTGCCCCAGTAGATCTGAAAGAGTCGATGGAGCTACAAACTCTTCAGGTGGCCACAACATTGACTAGTGCTATCATCTAGCATGGGACATAGTTAGCACACCCTATTGTACTAGATGATGAGCCATTAGTTGCTCCAGGTGGCGATAGAGAGCCCATTCAACATGTGTGTGTCAGATGCCTGGGGATATGCTTAGGGACGGATGACAAAGCTGCTGTAGATGGATCCAGATCTCATTTGTGCACGATTTGTGAGAGTAGATGTCAGATCCGTATGACTGAGGATGTGGCGCTAACAGAGGAGTTGATGGACATGTTGTTTGGCCATCAGCCGCAGACATAGGTGTGTTGATTTTAATCATAGCATTTATTTATCAGTCATTTTAAATTTGTAATTACTGTATGTGGGAAAAGTGGGTTGTTAGAATTAAAAATGTGAAAAATACGCAAAATACCAATCCACACACACACACAGGACTTCTTGATGCAAGCTATGGAGTAACGATGCGTTACTCAGCTTCCCAAGGAGGGTCCCATGGTTCTCTATCTCACAATGTCCCTCAAACCAATGTTTTGCTCTCAGATTACTGAGCAAAATGGCTTAGGGATGGCAAATATGAGAACGAGAGAGATTTTAACTATTTTTAAGATGAGATGTGTTATAAGCTAGATGAGATGCTAGAAATGCAACAAACTAAATGATAAGATGACAAGGTTAGTATGAATACTATCCTAGCATACTATATATTTAATCTATGATTGAGCTAAAATGATAAATAAACTATTTTAGCATGCATATTCATGATTAATTCTGATCTAAAAGAGGCTAAATGATGAGCATATATAAAATGAAAGCTTGAAACAATTTGAGCATAAGTGTGATGCTTCAAATTTGAAAGATGATTGTTAAGAATGGAGGAATGAGAGCTCTATTTATAGCACAAACAGGGCAATGGATGGTCAAGATTGAATGGCTTAATCAAGGGCCAAGTTTGAAAGTTGGGGATCCATGTGCACAATTGACACCAATGAAATGATGACAAGTGTCAACACAGGATTGGGTTGAAAGAAGAGGTTGGAGGCATTAAAGGCCTGAGGAGACCTCATGGTTATCTAAAGGCTAAGGGTCAAGTCTAAGTTAGGTTTACCCACTGGATTAAGAGTTAATCCAAGGATAAACCTTTGTGCAAATGATTAAGAGATAATCATGGTCAAAGCATTAATGACCTGATGAGACCCTTGGGTTGGATAGAGGTTGAGTCAAAACAAATGTTTTAACCATGTGGGAGGGTTTGAAATAACCATTAATGGTTATTGGAGACTTTGGGGATTAAGTGGTTGAAGGTTGGAAGCCTTCAATGGTTTTCAAAGACTTTAGGGTTTTTGGTGGTTGAAGGTTGAAAACCTTCAATGGTTATCCAAGACTTTGGGCTATTTGAGAAGTGACCTCCCTTTGCTTAGGGATGTGACAAAGTTTAGAGGGGGTTTAGGTTAATTAGAATTGGTTAGAATATTCTAGAAGGGGTTAAGAAGGGGTTTGGGATTTTGCAAGTGGATGGGGAGGATAATTGAATTATTTGATTTTCATTCAATTTGGTTGGAATTAAATAAATTTGATTTATTCAATTTAGGATAACTATTTAATTAAATTTGAATTTAATTAAAAGTGGCTAGGGGGATTTAATTGAATAAAATGATTTATTCATTAAATGGTATAGTGAATTTTATTTAAATAAATCGAGCAATTTACTTAATAAAATAGAAGAATGTGATTAATTTAATTAAATTGGATTTAATTAAATAGAGAAATGAACATAAAATATTCATTTAGGAATATGGTCATTTTTATGCGTCTACATTTTGCCCCTCTTTGAAGTGACGTGTGTGCACATGTTAATTCAAAGAAATATGATGTGTTTTTGTGTTTTTATGATCAAATGCAATTTTTGTGTCGCTCTTTTGATTTGCCAGTCGTGCCTCAGATTTGATGCGATGCCCCAGATTCGATATTTGATGTGATGCCCCCTCGGGAGATGAATCAATATTTTTTTTTTTTTGGTTGGAAAATTTCTGATTTAAATTGATGACGTTCGTATGATGTGTAGGATTTCATGCGTGTAGTTAGTGTGTAAATTGATTCATCTCCCGATAAATTACAAATGTGTTGATATAGGGGAGACCACGACCGTATTACAGGCCCAGTTAGTTAACCCTAATTTCATTTACCTCCTATAAAAGGGGAAAAGGGCTTGATTTGAATTCATTTGTGCTTGTTGACTTTGAAGAAAAGAGAATTTGCTCTGGAGAGAAAATGCCTATTCCGTATCACAGACACCGTTTCGAGCGCGTTCGGAGGTACCGGAGACCAGCCGCGCGTGGACCACCAGTAAGTCAACGTTTTTGACCCCCTTTTGATTTTTTATTTTGTCGTTTTTAGCTGTTTTTCGAATTTTAAAGTTCGGACTCATCGTTTTAGCGCGTCTAAGGCGCATAGTAGCGCATATGCAATGTGAAGTAGCGCATAGAAGCCATTTTAATTGCTGCGTCCGAAATGATTTTGATTAGCGCATAGGTCGTTTAGGTTAGCGCGTCTATGTAGAATAGCGCAGGTAATGTGTATAGTAGCGCGTTAGAAGAACAGGATAGCGCGTAGGTCTAACCTAGCGCATAGGAAGCATAGAAGTTCGCATCAAACAGGAGGTTTAGCACGTAGGCATAACCGAGCGCATAGGGCTGAAAAGGTAGCGCTTAGGCAGAGGGATTTAGCGCGTAGAATGAGTCTAACGCATAGGATGAAAAGGAGAGTGCTTAGAGAGGACAGGTTAGCGCGTAGAAATATTCTAGCGCATAGGTTTAGTTTAGGTAGCGCATGGGAGGAAAAAAGTAGCGCGTGAACAGAGTCTAGCGCATAGGATAAATTGGATAGCGCACAGGTAGAAAAGGATAGCGCATGGATGGAATCTAGCGCATAAGAGAGATAGGTTAGCGCGTAGGACAGGAAGCTGAGTGCATGGGTCTGTTTTAGCGCATTTAAAGTCTGTTTTAGCGCATGCATGAAAAATTTGTGTTTTTGGCCGAATTTGAAAAGTTGTGTTTTTGCGTGTCTGTCGTGTTTTTGTTGTACGTATCCAATATGAGTATTTGTATAACTTGTTTTGATGTGAATGTTTCCAAGTTATGTATAGATATCAAGCTGTTTGTGTGGATCAGAACATGATTTATTTGTGTTATCTATTTTTTAAGTTCAAATGTGTATGGAAGCTTGAGTTGTTTTACAAGCCGATATGGGTTGGAAACTTGAGTTGTTTTACAAGCTGATATGGGTGGGAAACTTGAGTTGTTTTACAAGTTTATGTGATTGTGGTACTTGAGTTGTTTTACAAGTTTTGATATGGTTTTTGAGAACTTGAGTTGTTTTACAAGTTGATATGAAATGATAGGTTTTTGAACTTGATGTAGATGAGCAAATTTGTGGCATGTTGTTGATGTAAGTTTTATGTTGATATCTTGTTGTTGAAGTGGAATCTGATATTGGATATGTTTTGTTTGTTGACAGGAGCGATTGGGGATCGTGCAGTCGAGGGAGAGATTCCCGCGACCATGGACACTGATACCACGTCTGTCACAGGCAGACCTGGACACTATTGAGAGGTGTGGATTGACCTCACTTTTAGATATGCCTCGGTTCATTGTGAACTGGGGACTCTTGACAGCACTGGCAGAGAGGTGGCATAGTGACACGAACACCTTCCATTTTGCTACTGGGGAGATGACCGTGACACCAGAGGACTGCTATCGTATCCTACGTATTCCTGTGGTAGGGGCTATATTGCCCTATGAGCAGACAGAGGAGGGTGGCACAGAGGCACTGCGCCGGATTTTTCATGATGAGAGCATTTGTGGGTATGAGATCCCGTGGCAGGAGTTCCTGGATCTCGATTATGCACCGCTGCCATCTGTATTAGCAGGATTCCTTTGTCTTGATCGCAGGTCAAAGGGATTTTCAGTGGGATGGGGGCTGGTTCTGGAGCAGATGGTCACACAGGGCCGGAGATTTGCATGGGGGTCAGCGATGCTGGCCCACCTCTACAGGAGCCTACATGAGGTGGTATACCTCGGATATGGGAGTTTATCAGCAGGGGTGACACTCTTACAGGTATGGTGCTGGGAGCACATTCCAGCAGCGAGGCCACTGGTAGACAGGGATAGGCTCGTGGGGGCAGCTTATGCATATGGTTATAGAGGCCTAGTTGTCCAGCGTAAGCTGGGCAAACTAGAGCACTGGAGGAGGGTTTTTGATGACATAGATACGGTCACCTGGAGACCGTACACAGGCTGCGAGGTATGGGCTGAGGATGGGATGGAGATGCCGTTCATTTTTATGACGAGGCATTTGATTGGGAGGACCCCGTTCGTCATTGAGCAGTTTTTGGTTACCCGAGTTTTGAGGTAGTTCGGGAGGCAGCAGGGTGTTCCACAGGGGACGTGCTTATATTCACGGCGGCAGCAGGATATGGCCGATTGGGGGCCGACTATTGACAGTGCCGTTGCGATTGAGGAGTTTACTGGTTTGGCCGGGCAGATCTGGGACTATGCCCCAGAGATACAGGATGCCGGTATGACTGACGAGTTCGCTCGTTTATTTGCTGCTCGGGCGGTTGCGAGTATCTCAGATCCAGAGGAGATGAGACCGGTTTTTGAGTCGGATGGAGAGGAGGGAGACGGGGGAGATGAGGGGGATGATGGGGATGATGGGGGTGATGGAGGGAGGAGGAGAGGGAGAGGTGTGCAGAGGGCGGTACGACAGGGCCGGATTGAGAGAGGGAGGGGAGGATTGGCCATTGGGGTTGGTAGAGAGGGCAGAGTTACAAAGGTATTAGCGGCAGTAGGAGGAGGAGAGGAGGAGGTGGGGAGACCAGTGCAGAGGAGGAGGATAGATATTCTTCCACCTCCCGTACCCAAGATAGGCCGAGTGGGGGGAGTGGCGCCAGCACAGGTACCGCTACGGGTTCGAGTGCCAGGACACATAGAGGACGCCCAGATCCGGACTCTTCAGATCACTGTGCAGCAGCTGCAGGCACAGATTTTGACTTATCAGAAGCAGATCTCTCAGTTGATCACTGAGAGAGATACTGAGATGGAGCGGCGGGGGCGAGCAGAGGAGGCCTTGGCAACTGTACAGAGAGCTGCGGCAGGTGGTCCCTTGAGAGACACCCTGAGAGAGCTGACACGGAGTGTGCAGGAGGCTGCATATTACAGGCGGCGGTTCCCAGAGAGCGGCGTGTAGAGAGCTTTGCGTAGTCGAGATCGAGTCGATCTCGAACTACCGGGACACGATCGGAGAGCTGTGGAGTGACAGGGCCGGCGGGACAGGACCCTCCTGCCGATCCGGGTGCGAGTGTCTCAGGAGCCAGACAGGATCCTCCTAGAGATCCAGGAGCAGGTGCCTCAGGGGCTAGACCATCTCCATCAGGGGATAGTCATACTTGAGAGACATGGTCTCTATTGTATTTTGAGTAGTGTATTCTTTGTACCGGACACAGTTTTGACACATTTTGTAGATGTTGATCATTTTTTGAGAGATATATATATATATAGAGCACCATTTTTGACCGATGTGGTGTGTTTATGGATGTATTTGTTATGTGTGCTTCTTCCTTTTTACATGATGATGTAATGCTTATATGTATGATATATATGTATGTTATGAGATGTATCTTGAAAATGAGATATATGATGTTAATATGCTGCTTTATGTAAGATGATGTGTAATGATGTAATAATGATAGATGGGATAATAATGAGATGTAACTTATTATAAAATGAGATGTAACTAATTGTAAAATGTTATGCAACTAATTGTAAAATGATATGCAACTAATTGTGAAATGATATGCAACTAATTGTTTTTGGAGCATCTCTCATTCTGTATTTGCCATCCGATATAACCATTCATTTGCTTTCTTTGTAAATATCATCATTGAGCATTGATTTGTTTAGGATATGTTGAAAATTTATACAAGCATAATGGTATAATTGAACCATAATAACCTGAGTAAAATTTACATGATTTTTAATTTTGCAAGATAGCACAAGCGCCAAGGTATATTTGAACCAGGACGACCTGAGTGTGTATTGCGTAAACAGACAAGAGTAGATGATTTATAATGCGTGAAATGGGATTAAGCCTTCAGTGATATGGATCACATCTCGAGGCAAATATTCACACAGTACAAGTGATTGCCTCCTAGACAGAAGACTAAGAAAATTTTGGAAGTTCCTCATGATCTCTGGCTTTGAAGCTTTTGATGAGAAGATTCCAATTTATTTAAAAAGTTCAAAATGTAAAATAATCAAGACTTTAATGCGATAATGCAACATTTAGTATTTCAGAAAATCATCCATCCTTGAGTTCCTTGTGTATTGTTCGTGTTTTGGTTGTTTGTAATGAAGTGCAATTGTGTTTGTTGGATGTGCTGTGTCTTGAGATTTCACAATAGTTGGAATGTTTTGGAATGTTTGCAAGTTTTTGAACAGTTTAATGCCCCTAGATGAGTGTTGGTCTGGATATGATGACGTATAGTGATTTCCAAGCCATGGTGAAATACGATAAGAGAATAGACACAGATGGATAACTCAGGATAGTGACTACGCTAAATTTGTCCTGGATAGATGATAAGTGTCGGGCGATGGCCGAGAGTGTTTTGATGGATAAAATGGCATGGATAGAGAGAAAGGAGCCGGCCTTTCACAAAGGCGTCTGTTTACCAGGTTTTCACCATTTGTTTTTATTGTACTTTGCATTTTAACTTTTTCTGGAGATGTTTTTTTTTTTTTTTTTTTTTTTGCGTTTTCCGTGCACTAGGCTACTTTAAGTATAGTACTTCTTTAGATGAATGCTATTAGTTGGATCATCAAGCACATCTCCTTCAGAATTTGTTAGCTGATAGGCACCTGATCCATAGACTGAAATGATGACATAGGGACCCAACCAGTTAGGTTCAAATTTCCCTTTCTTTTCTCTATCTTGCTGGTTTCTTGGATTTTCTTTTAAGACTAGATCACCAACCTTGAAGTTACGAGGAATGACCTTATGATTGTAGCTCCGGCACATGCGTTGCTAATATGCTTTGAGATGAGTATAAGCATGTTGGCATCTTTCATCTAATAGTTCCAATTCTTGCAGTCGATTGACCCGATACTCTTCATTTGGAATCAAACCTTTCAAAGAGACTCTAAGAGATGGAATTTCTACCTCCAAGGGTAAAATAGCCTCTGATCCATATACCAAGGAATATGGTGTTGCCCCTGTAGGTGTGCGGATGCTAGTCTTGTAGGCCCAAAGAGCTGGATTGAGTTGTATATGCCAATCTTTGCCTGCATCATTCACTGTTTTCTTAAGGATTTTTAGGATCGTTTTATTAGATGCTTCTGCCTGACCATTTCCTTGTGGATAGTATGGTGTAGAAAATCGATGCTGGATTTTGAATTTTTCACATAGTTCCTGCACATCTTGGTTTTTGAAAGGTCGTCCATTATCTGTGACAATTGAACTTGGAATACCATATCTGCAGATCAGATAATTTAAGATAAAAGAAGCAATTTATTTCCCAGTTACTGTGGTCAGGGGAACTGCTTCAATCCATTTGGTAAAGTATTCTGTGGCAGTTATAATGAACTTGTGTCCATTTGAAGATGAAGGATGTATTTTGCCTACCAGATCTAATCCCCACTGACAAAAGGGCCAGGATGTGGTAAATGGTTGCAGTTCCTGTGCTGGTGCATGTATCAGATTGCCATGGATTTGGCATTTAGGACATTTCTTGGCGAAATGATATGAGTCTTTTTCCATGGTAGGCCAGTAGTATCCCATTCGTAGAAGCTTTTTAGCAAGAGTAGTGCCACTCGAATGTGTACCACAAATACCTTCATGAAGCTTGTGTAAAGCTGAATCAGAATCATTACAATCAAGACAACGAAGAAGAGTACCATCTAGACCCCGACGATATAAGGTATCAGCGGTAAGGGTGTAACGGGCAGCTTGTCGGATAAAGTTATGTTTTTAGTTGCGGGATTGGTCAATGGGTAATATATTATGCTTGAGGTAGTCATATATTGGTCCATATAACGGAGAATCTGAACCGGTTAAGGCATATATAACATGAGATTCAGAATGGTCATAGGCGGGAGAGAACAGTTGCTCTACTAGGAACTCATAACGACTCTGTTGTTCTGGAATTTGTAGTAATGAAGCGATCGTAGCCATTGCATCGGCTGCTTTGTTATTTAACCTTGGTATTTGCTCAAAAGTGATGTGCACAAAATACTGTTTGAAATCATCCACCATCCGTTTGTAGGGTAGTAGCTTATCATCCTTTGTCTGATAGTTGTTGTTGATTTGATGGATGACCAATTGTGAGTCTCCATAGACTTTTAATTCTGTGATCTTCCATTCGACGGCCATTTTGATGCCTATGACCAATGCTTCATATTCAGCCATATTATTTGTACATGGAAACATAAGCCTGTATGATCTTGGCATGGTGTGTCCTTCAGGGGTGATGAATAGAATGCCGGCCCCCGAACCATGTTGTGTATAGGATCCATCAAAGTATAGGGTCCATTGTTTGGAGGAAAGAGCAAAAACGTCCCTGTCTGGAAATTCAATGTCCATGATTTGTTTTCCTGGTAGCGGTGCTTCAGTCAGCTGATCTGCAATTGCTTGTCCCTTGATGGCGCGTCTTTCTATGTAGTGGATGTCAAATTCACTGAGAATCATAACCCATTTAGCCAATCGGCCTGTGAGAGCTGCCTTGCTGAGTAAATATTTGAGAGGATCAATTTTGGCTACTAGCTTGATAGTGTGTGCTAGCATATAATGTCGGAACTTTTGAGATGCAAAAACAACTGTTAGGCAAGCCTTTTCAATGAATGTATAATTGAGCTCATATCCATTCAATGTTCTACTGATGTAATATATGGCGCGTTCCTTTCCTTGTTGATCTTCTTGTGCCAATAATGCCCCCAGTGAAACATCTGTCATTGATATATACAATATAAGAGGCTTTCCTATAATTGGTGGTACTAGAACTGGTGGATTCATCAGGTACTGTTTAATTTGGTAAAAGGATTCTGCACATTTAGTCTCCCATTTGAATGGCACATTTTTGTGTAACAAGTGGTTAAATAGCAGACTTTTATCTGCTAGTTGAGCGATGAATCGTCTGATTGATTGAAGTCATCCTTGGAGAGATCGAAGTTGACTGATATTCTTCGGTGGTGGCATATCCATGATGGCTTGTACCTTTGCTGGATCCACTTCAATACCTTTAGCTGAGACGATGTAACCTAGTAACTTGCCTGATGTAACCCCAAAGACACTTTTTAGGGTTGAGTCGGACTTTGAATTTCTGCAATCGATCAAAGATCTTTGTTAGGATGCCAAGATGTTCAGCTCTGGTGAAAGATTTGGCTAGTAAATCATCCACATAGTCTTCCATAAATGTGTGCATCATATCATGGAATATGGTTGTCATTGCTCTTTGGTAAGTGGCTCCGGCATTCTTTAAGCCAAAAGGCATTACATTCCAACAGTATGTTCCCCAAGGACAGGTGAATGCTGTTTTGTCTTGATCTTCATGAGCTATTTTGATTTGATTATAGCCTGAGAAACCGTCCATTAATGAGAGCATTGCATGGCCTGCTGTGAGATCTACAATTATATCAATACTTGGTAGAGGAAAGTCATCCTTTGGGCAAGCTTTATTGACATCTCTGAAGTCGGTGCATATTCTGATACTACCATCTGGTTTTGAGACTGGAACAATGTTAGAAATCCATTCTGCATAGTCAATAGGTCAGATGAATCCGACATCTAATAATTTCTTTAATTCCATTTTGACCATGAGTGCTATCTGTGGATTCATCTTTCGTAGTTTCTGCTTGACTGGCTTGACCCCTGCAGAGATGGACAAGTGATGCATGATTAGGTGTGGGTCCACTCCAGGCATATCAGCATATGACCAGGCAAAGTTAATTTGCTGTCCTTTAAAGAAGATGATGAATGCCAATCTTTCCTCTTTGGTCAGAGATTCTACAAGGTGAATGTTTCTGACTGCTTCAGTGGTACCAATGTTGATTGATTGAGTGGGCTTAATCAATATGGGTGATCGTTCATGAAAATGTTCAGGAAGAGTGTCAAGTCTCCCATCATTAGGTGCCTTAAAAAGGTTTTCACCCTTAGATGCGTCCTTTATTTTTACTTTTTTGGGATCCGTTGCTGCCATTGACTGGTTTTCAGCATTAGATTCATTATTTGATTCATTTTTGCGACTGAGAGACTTGGCACTCCCTGAAGAATAGACGTCGTTATGCGGTTCACTGGTAGAGCCTGTTCCGGGATTTACGGTACATAGGTAGTGGATAATAGATTCATCATCTGGAAAAATTGGGATATCATGAGTCTCAGGTTCAGTCCAGTCGATGAGATCAGGGAAGACAAGTGGTAAGGAATCATGGGGTGGGTCAAGTTCAGCTACTGTAAGTGTTAGAATAGAGTTATCATCGTGATGGGTCTTGTTTTTAAAGAAATTTAGGGTTTCATCGAGGTCTTCGATGGTATCATCTTCTACATAGACTTGTTCGTAATATTGCTGTTCGCTTTCCTGAACGTCATAGATATGTTGTAGTCCAAATTCAAGAGGTCTATCTTCTGCGTTATGTTCTTCTTGAGAAATGGATATGAAATCAGTATCATCGGGGATATTTGTAGTAGCGTCGGAGCAGGTACCCCATTCATATTCATTTGAATCGGTCTCATAGGCATCATCCCAAATTCTATCTGTGTTGTAGACAGGTATGTTGTATGGCGAAAATAAATCCTTGATGATAGATACTATTTTGACATTCTGTGTTGATTCTGTATCTGATCCATCTTCTACATTCTAGATTTGTTCATAGATTGTGCTTCCTCGGGGAGGAATGATGGGTGCTTGTGATGATAGGATTGGTTCTTGAGCCACTGGTGTGTGAATATGAGCCACTGCTGCAGATATGGCCTTCTTATGATTCAGAAGCTTTCCCTGATGTATCTTCTGATCTTGACGTTCTCTTGCCTTACGGATTGTTTCTGCTGATTCAAAGAGAGCTTCCTGCCATGATTCTTCCTTGTATTTCTTCTTTTCTTTCCATTGAGGTTTTGTATTTGTATTTGGCGGCCTTTTTAATAGGAAAGTGAATGTAGAACCTAATCCTGCTTTATTTCTACTCGGTTGTGAAGGAAGATCTATAGGTTCAGTGACTCCTTCTTGGCGTTTCCCAATAGGTCCTTTACCGCCATATCCCATTTGTTTCATGATTAGGTAGCCTTTTCCATACAAGTGTGTTGGTAGAACAATGTCTAGAGCGGCCGCTCTATTAGCTTCTTCTTCATCTTTGTATAGCCAGTTAAGAACATCTTTATCTTCTGATTCATGTGCTAGAGTCCCCAATTGGATGAAGGTACCATTAAATTTAGTTATGGGCTGAGTTGCCTGATGTATTGATAGAGTAGGTAAACCATGTGATCTAGGTGATGTTGGCAATTTGGTTAAACACAAAGGCTCCATAGAGTATTCGCCCATGCCTTGGTCTTTGATTTGCATTTTCTGTTTGAAATCTCCCCATAAGGAGTTGGATTTTGCTAGTGGTGGATCAGGTGTCGAAGACTGTTGCTTTTCGCTGTTATAAGGAACCAAACTGTCTTGGGCTGCCCCCATTGTATTGCAATGTTGAAATGGATTGTGATCAGTTGATATGGAGATTTCCTGTCCATCATAAGGAAATTTGACACACTGGTGGTATGTAGAAGGTACTGCTTGCATTTCATGTATCCAGGGTCAGCCTAGTAAGATATTATAAGTGAGATCACTATCTAAAACTTGACATATAGTATCCTTTTGCACTGGGCCTACCTGAATAGGTAATATCACTGTTTCTTTAGAGGACCGTTCCTCATCATCATATGCTTTTATGGTAATCTTCTTACAAGGATCAATAGATTCTTCTGAGAAACCTAGTGCACGGATAAGCTTTAAAGTACATATATTAAGTCCGGCTCCTCCATCTATTAAGACTCTTTTGACACGGTGTTTGCAAACAATGACTTCAATATGTAGAGGAGTATTATGCGGATGACTCAATGAAGTATTATCATGCTCTGAGAAAGTGAGGTTATGAGACTCTGTCATGTGGGCCACCATAGCTTGGAATTTGTCTGTATCCAGATTTTGAGGTACATTTGTTTCTAAGAGCGCTTGCTCCAATATGTCTTTGTGTCTTGGAGATAGCTTTAACAATTCCAGGATAGATATCTAAGCCGGAGTTTTTCGCAGTTGAGTAACTAAGTCGTATTGGATCTTGGGTGTGGTGGTTGGAGGTGCAGTATGCCCCTTTAAGACATATTTCTGGGTCCGGGTTGTTACATTGACAGATTCATGATCACGTTTATCTTGAATGGTTATAACATTGACTTGATGGTCTTCAGCTGATATGTGATTGATTGTGTTGTTGTAGATGTGATTAATACGAGCTCCGCGGGTATCGTTTGAAGTTGATGCTCTATCTTTATAATTTGGTAAAGGATCTTTGAAGGCTTCGTGATCATTATTTGTTTTGAGACCATCCACTGTTAAGTCCCCTCGATCAATCATGTCTTGGATTATGTGTTTCAATCTCATGCACTCGTTTGTTCTATGACCTTTGTTTCGATGAAAATCACAATAATGGGAATCATTCCACCAAGGTGGTTTGATCGGGGGTTCATAATTGTTGATTGGAGGTAAAGAAAGAACCTTGTTTGCTAACAGCTCTCTGAATGCGGACTCTAATGATTGGCCCAATGGTGTGAAAATACGCTTATGGAAATTGTTGGTGTTGTTGCGTGAATTGTTGTTAGGCCCTGGATTCAGATTTTTGTTTTGATTATCATTGGCATTGTTGGTGTTGAGTTGTCCTTGAGTATTGTTGGGTGTATTGGGAGTAGCATTTTTAGGATTTTTCGTATTCTGAGTATTTCCTGATAAAGCAAGCACTGGCTGTTTAGATTTAGGATCATAGGATTCATTGTTGCCGTCGTTTTTGTTTCGAGTCCAAAATCGAGTTTTGTCTAGATTGGTATTGTTTTGGTTATTGTAGTTTGATGAGTTCGTTCCTTCTTTGTAGAATTTGAGTGTTCCCTTTTTGACACAAGCTTCCTCTACTTGGATGCCATTTTCAATTAACTTGTCAAAAGATGGGATGCATTGAAGTTTGAGTTTGTAACTCATTTCCCCATTCAAGTTATCAATGAAGATTTCCATTTTCTCTCTTTCAGGAATATCGCGAGGATATCTTGATACCATGCGTCGCCAACGTTGAAGGAATAACATGAATGTTTCATTGTTCTTTTGTTTGGTGTTGCAGATATCTAACATGGTTATGGCATGTTGGATGTTGTAAGAATAATGGGTGATGAACTTGTTGACTAATTCGTCAAATGATCTAACAGGTGGTGTAATCTTGGATAACCATTCCATTGTTTGTCCTCCCAGGCTTCTTGGGAATAACCTCATCAGATACGTGTCATTATGAGCAAATTCAAGACTCATAGTACAAAATTCTCGAACATGATCTCGAGGATCACCTTTCCCATCATATTTATCAAATTTAGGAATGTCTGAATTTGGAGGAAAAGGTATCATGTTTAAGCTTCTGTCAAATGGATAAGGACAGATTTCGTTTATAGAATACCGCACTGTTGTCCCTTGTTGCATATCATGCATTTGTCTTTGCAATATTTGCATCTGTTGAGTAAGAGCAACCAAAGGCGTATTATCTTGCCGAGGGAAGAGTTCTTCCCTTGGATTTGTTCTCATTTGAAAAGGTGTAGCAAATGGTATGTGTTGTTCGGGGGTTTCGAACATAGGTACTCGCATTTCTGGTATATGTTGTTCTGGAATACGTTGTTCAGGTATGCGAGTCTCTTCTTCCCTTTGTTGTTCTTGATATGTGTATTGTTGAGATCCTGTTTGAAAGACATTTGCGTCGAAATCTTCAGGAATTTTGACACCTTTGCTTGTAAGCATAAGCAGATATTTTTCTTTGTCATTTTCCATGAGTTTTTCAATGAGTTTTTGGAATGAAGGATTTTCTTGGCATTCCTGAAGAATTGCATCAGTAATTTCAGGATCTTCTGAAGATGGAACTTCAAAAGGATTTGATAACCTGCGATTCATACTTGATTCCGCGGGTGTCTCGCTTTGTTTGTTTCGTTGAGAACGAGTGATAGGCATTTCAATAGAAACTTTCAGTGATGAAAGGAACAAAGTCCTCGTTGATGTTTTGCTCTGGTGTTGGTGGTTCTGGTCTAGGTGTGTTATATGTGATGCACTCGTCGGGCAGGAATGCTGGATTGATTTTTCCTCCGCGGTTTATCTTTTGATTAAAAGCAGACTTTTGACAGTATGCTCTTGTTTTCAGGGGTTCTTTATCAAATTCGCTGGATTTGTTTTGGATATAACGTTTGACGTGATAAAGAAATACCCGATGGGATTTGAAGAGTTGACGATTGATGTATAAAAATTTATTTCTCTTGATGAATTTGGAAAAGCTTGGTTGCTGTTTCTTTAACGTGATGTTGCGATAGAGGTTCTTCTTTCTCAGAATAAGGCGATTAGTCATGCATGAGTGATCAATGATTTCCTTTGATTGATTTGGACTCAGTTGATTCTTGTTTTGAAAATTTCAAATTTTACTTTATCAGAATGAAGGTTTAGCTATTCCTTCATGATAAAGTATGTCAAATGATATGGATAAGAGTTTCCCAATCTGAAAACTGAATTTGACAATTTGGAAAATTTCTAGATAAGTGTTTTTGAGATGAGATCCGTAAGATATTTAAAGGATTGAATTGACACTGATGATGACAAGTTTCCGGATTATGATAGAAAAGACGTCCTCTAATACTTGATTCGTTTTCAGATTTGGACAACCTTGTTTGATGCAAATTTGACTTGAAAAATAGTTTTATGGCTTGTTTCTGTCACTCTGGTTTGATGAAAAACGTGTTTTGATGAAAAACTGTGTTTGAAATATTTTTGAGATTTTCAAAAATTTTGGTTTTTCCAACTCTCTGTTTTTCTCCTCTTTCTCACGCGCTAAAACAGTTGTTCGATGCGCTAGTAAATTCTCTCAATGCGCTAAAACTATTTATCTACGCGCTACTCTGCCCCTGGTTACGTGCTAAACAATTGATTCTGGAAAATTTTGTGTGGTTGACTGTGAAATATGCACGCGCTAAACTGTATTTTCCATGTGCCCACGTATTTGGTTAATGCGCTAAAACAAAGATTCCACGCGCTAAGCTGCTCGTTACACGCGCTAAAATAGACTTTTTTGAAATTTGCTGTGAAGTTTTTCTGATAATTACGCGCTACACTGTGACTTTTACGCGCTAACTAGTTTGGTTGATGCGCTAAAGCAGAGATTCTACGCGCTAAGATGCTCGTTACATGCGCTAAAACAGATTTTTTTGAAATTTTGTTGTGAAGTTTTCAGAAAATTGACGCGCTACACTGTGATTTTTACGCGCTAACTGGTTTGGTTGATGCGCTAAAGAAGAGATTCCACGCGCTAAGATGCTCGTTATACGCGCTAAAATATTTGGTCTCTGTTTTAGTTTCAGTTGAAACGCTACTGTTTTTGTTGGACGCGCTATTTTGTTCTTCAGATGCGCTAAAGTAACTGTTTGACGTGCTAATATGTTGTTCTTACGCGCTAAACTGCCTTGATTTTTCCTCTTGTTGCTTTTGTGATGTTTTTGATTTTTGTTGAGAGAATTATCAAGTAGGATGGATGATTTTCTAAAATACAAAATGTAAACACGGCACACAAAGTATAATCATTTTACTTAATCTAACATAAAGTGTATGTTCTGTCGAGGATGTTTTCGAATCCCCAATGTTTTAACAGGTTGGATACAAGATAAACACTTCAAAAAGACTCTTTATTCAAGGGTCATAAGCAACATCATAGCTCACTAGTCTCGATACTCCGTCAGCTCAAACAGCCGTGTCACCCCCTAGAGGGCGCCCGTTTTTTTGCCTTTTGCCAGAAGTTAACCCAAAGTGAATTGCTTCACAGTTGAGTAGTTATCTTGGGAGATATATGGTGAGTAATCTTGTGGGCGGATTCTTCCCCACCCTTGCACTATGATGTTACAAATGTTTGGATACTGACTCAGTTTGAAGTTTCTAATGCTAAGGTTCTTAATCAGGCTTCCCGTTCGGCCGTCAGTGATAAACTCCCTCAGGAGGCTTCCCAACCTTTAGAACAAAGGCTTTACGTATCTCAAGGATACTGGGGGAAGGCTAATCGCTGCGCGCAACCGTTGAAAAGGACTTTCGTCACTTTCCACATTTGATTATAGTGGGTTGGAATTCTTGGCGTCAAAGTCGTTCCCCACTTAGGTCGTTCCCTTCACACCGGCCATAAACGGCTTTAAGAGTTGAGTGCAACTCCTCGGGAAGGCAGGCCTGCTAAAGGATTTATTGCTTGAATAAAAGAAAGCATAAGAGTGGTTTGGCTTTTTGGTCACCCAGTTAAGGGGAGAGCATATACCTTCCACTTTCGATACACGGCAGATAAGTTGTTCTTTTTAGCCTTCAAGACAATGGTTTGCTAACCTCTATTTGGAGATGTTGCTCCAATCAGCATGGTGTTCTTTTTAACCCTTTATAGCAATGATTATTTAATCTATGGAAAATAGATCGTCAACAAAGCAAATTTCGATTTTCGAGGTCAACGAAAGGAAAAACATTTTGCTTGTAAAACAAATCTCCTCGCTTTTCCTGCAAGAAATTTGTTAAAAATCCTGCAAAAGAAATCGGTTAGTTTGTTTCGGGGGACTTCCACAAGTCTAAAATTATTTATTCGGTTACACAATCTTTTTGTTGGTTTTGTTGTTGATGTGCTACAGAACAAACTGTACGCGCTACAATATTCGGTGGATGCGCTACTGTCCTGTTTGCATGCGCTATCCTGTTTCTCCGAAGCGCTACTCTGTGGTTTTGATGCGCTAATTTATGGTTGGGTTTTTCAGCGGACTATTTTTGGGAAATTTGCAATTTTAATGCACTAACTTTCTGTTTAGATGCACTATAAGGATCTGTATAAGCACTTTTATATTGGGTCTATGCGCTAGTCTGTCAAATAGACGCGCTGATCTGTGTTTCGGTTTTTTTCAGAAAATGGTGAATTTTCATGCGCTAACTGTCCGCTTATACGCGCTAGAATATGCAGGTGAAGCGCTACATATATGGGTCTATGCGCTAGTCTATCATGTAGAAGCGCTAATCTGTGTTCCGCCGGCGTCGACACCTACAGGAAAATTTGTTAAATAGTATTATGCACTAAGGAACAGTTTTAACGCGCTAAGACAGTAAGCCCACGCGCTAAACAGTAGGCTAGAAGTGCTAAACTGTTAGGCGGATGCGCTAAAATATGTCTTTAACGCGCTAATTCTAATTTCCCACGTACCTGCAAAACTCTTCAAATTCAAAAAACGATAGGTTATTGGGGTGCGTGCCCCACGATGGGCGCCAGAAATGTATGTGGGAAAAATGGGTTGTTAGAATTAAAAATGTGAAAAATACGTAAAATACCAATCCACACACACACACAAGACTTCTTGATGCAAGCTATGGAGTAATGATGCGTTACTCAGCTTCCCAAGGAGGGTCCCATGGTTCTCTATCTCACAATGTCCCTCAAACCAATGTTTTGCTCTCAAATTACTGAGCAAAATGGCTTAGGGATGGCAAATATGAGAACGAGAGAGATTTTAACTATTTTTAAGATGAGATGTGTTATAAGCTAGATGAGATGCTAGAAATGCAACAAACTAAATGATAAGATGACAAGGTTAGTATGAATACTATCCTAGCATACTATATATTTAATCTATGATTGAGCTAAAATGATAAATAAACTACTTTAGCATGCATATTCATGATTAATTCTGATCTAAAAGAGGCTAAATGATGAGCATATATAAAATGAAAGCTTGAAACAATTTGAGCATAAGTGTGATGCTTCAAATTTGAAAGATGATTGTTAAGAATGGAGGAATGAGAGCTCTATTTATAGCACAAACAGGGCAATGGATGGTCAAGATTGAATGGCTTAATCAAGGGCCAAGTTTGAAAGTTGGGGATCCATGTGCACAATTGACACCAATGAAATGATGACAAGTGTCAACACAGGATTGGGTTGAAAGAAGAGGTTGGAGGCATTAAAGGCCCGAGGAGACCTCATGGTTATCTAAAGGCTAAGGGTCAAGTCTAAGTTAGGTTTACCCACTGGATTAAGAGTTAATCCAAGGATAAACCTTTGTGCAAATGATTAAGAGATAATCATGGTCAAAGCATTAATGACCTGATGAGACCCTTGGGTTGGATAGAGGTTGAGTCAAAACAAATGTTTTAACCATGTGGGAGGGTTTGAAATAACCATTAATGGTTATTGGAGACTTTGGGGATTAAGTGGTTGAAGGTTGGAAGCCTTCAATGGTTTTCAAAGACTTTAGGGTTTTTGGTGGTTGAAGGTTGAAAACCTTCAATGGTTATCCAAGACTTTGGGCTATTTGAGAAGTGACCTCCCTTTGCTTAGGGATGTGACAAAGTTTAGAGGGGGTTTAGGTTAATTAGAATTGGTTAGAATATTCTAGAAGGGGTTAAGAAGGGGTTTGGGATTTTGCAAGTGGATGGGGAGGATAATTGAATTATTTGATTTTCATTCAATTTGGTTGGAATTAAATAAATTTGATTTATTCAATTTAGGATAACTATTTAATTAAATTTGAATTTAATTAAAAGTGGCTAGGGGGATTTAATTGAATAAAATGATTTATTCATTAAATGGTATAGTGAACTTTATTTAAATAAATCGAGCAATTTACTTAATAAAATAGAAGAATGTGATTAATTTAATTAAATTGGATTTAATTAAATAGAGAAATGAACATAAAATATTCATTTAGGAATATGGTCATTTTTATGCGTCTACAATTACATAAATGAATTTTCATTTATACATAGATTTAAATTGATACAAATAATATGCATTTCAGAATGCAGCAACTGTATCCCACAATCCTCTCATAGTTAAAATAGCTGCAACTTCGACGCCTGAGGTATAAATTTTATAACATGTTAAAATAGAATAATACACTTTGAATTCAATAAAATTACAAGATATACTAACTATCTTTAATGCTTGGTCCAATTTTTGGTTTGTAGGTATTGACAAGGGACCAAATGTCCTAGATTGATGACATCATGCTCTCAGCGATCGATTTTGGCGTATAGGGCTATACAGTATCATATTTTGTACACTCTTTTTTATGTATTGTTTTGATGGAATATGCAAGTCATTTCATTTTAGATTTTTAAAATTATGTTTAATATATTATCTGTACTAATATCTCATGTTAATTTTGTTTTTTCAGGGTACCCCCTCTGCATCTAGGCCTTGTCCTAAGCAAAAGAATTCCTAGAAGATGCCAAAACGTGGGAAGAAGGTAATTGAACAAATTTTTAGTTGTACAATTGTTTGAAAATGTCTTAGTTGGGATTTGTAGATTGATTAGTGTTTTTTTTCTATTTTACATGCACAACGACCATTGAGCTATGTGGATTTGTTGAATACACCTGATTCATCTATGGATCGAGAGAGGGCGAAGGTATGTATCTCTACTTTATTTTCTTGATTTCATGATTATATGCACATGTACATGTGAACTTGTGATAAACTATAATCTTATAATTTTTTCATATAGGAAATATCCATAGCTACTTTATCAATGGCGAGCCCTCCTTCATACACTGGAGAAGCATCTCAGGATCCGGTACACTTTTGTTTGATATATTACATTAATTATTTTTAACCTATAATACTTATCATTATATTAATTGTATTTAATCTATGATCATTTTTTGTATAGGTAATGGCGACAGTTTCTCCATTGATGATGAGCCATCCTTAGTCCATTGGAGAAGCATCTCAAGCACTGGTACATCATTGTTCTCAATATTATAGCTTTAAAGTGTTTTTGATGTATTTATGTTAGTACATTGTATTAATTGTACATTTAATCTACAATAGACCCCTTCACGGTTCGGCCATAATGTGGATCCTTTTAAGTTTGTCTTCAAGAAAACTCCTAAGACTGAGAAGGAGAGGAGAGCAAAGACATCAGATTTGAGATCAGTTGATGAGGTAATCTACATTTAAATTGAAAAGAAATTATAGTTAAATGTATAGTTATGTTGTTAATTGTGAACTATTTTCTACAAAAGAATTCTAACTTGGCTTTTGAATTATGGTTTTGTAGCCATCTATAGAGCCGTGTACTGCATTGAAGAGGCTCAATTTTGATGATCCACCACAAGTTTAGGATCATATAGTGTTAGTTGTGGTCATATAATGACCAGTACATGTACACATATTCTACATTTTTATTGTATATCGATTTGGACATGGCATACACCACATTTTTGTAATACTTGTATTGACTTGGTAGACATACCTTTTTTTGATATATATATAAATGTTGATATTCGATCCAATAAATGTGTACTGAGTTTATTATTGTGTATTCATTGTATTTTGTGGGTGCCCTTTTATAAAGTTAATTGTTCATTTGCCTATGTAATCAACAATATGAATATAAACAACAAAAATCTATGATATAAAACATTGTAATCATGGAATATGTTTTAATAAAATTTCTAAAATGTTGAATTAACCCTACAAAACTCCTTGTATTTAGTTCATTATTATGTATTTGTTGTATTTGGTGTCTGCCATTTTATAAATTTAATTGATTATTTGCCTATGTAATCAACAATACGAATATAAACAACAAAAATTGATAATATGAATATAACAACAATATGTGTGTGGTGCGGGACCACCCTCATGCTCGTAATGCTCAAATTTTGGTTCTCGTGTTTGGGGTCATTTGGATCAAAGATGTAAAAGTTGCTCAATTGTTGTCAAAGTTGCTCAATTATCGTCAAAGTTGTCAAAGTTTGGATTCATTTGGATAAAAGATGTAAAAGTTGCTCAGTTGTTGTCAAAGTTGTCAAAGTTGCAAGATAGGCTAGAATTGATTCAGTTTGTCGTGTACATAAACTGATGTCATGAGCGCATCTAGGTGGTTAGGTTTACTTTAGGCATGCTCCTCTTGTGCATCCCAAAGCATTGAAACATCGAGAGTCATACCTATCGATGTGATCTCTCAAGTGCCCCGAGTCCAAAAAATTTTCAAACTTTGACGGACTATTTCTTCCAATCCAGGACACTAATGATCAATCTGTTTGAACCTGTGGGGTCATGTGAGGCTCCTCTACAATGGCTTATCTCAGTTTTTGATGACTCAGAGCCATTTTCAATTGGTAGCATTTTTTCGCTTGCTGCAAAAACTGTTAGTTGCATGCAGTGCAAAGTTGCAAGATAGACTATAATTGATTCGGTTTGTCGTGTGCACAAATAGACGTCACTAGTGCATCTAGGTGGGTAGGTTTACACTAGGCATGCTCCTCTTGTTCATCCCAAAGCATCATCGAGAGTCATACCCTACCGGCGTGATCTCTCAAGTGCCCTGAGTCCAATTTTTTTTTCAAACTTTGACGGACTGTTTCTTCCAATCCAAGACACATTTGACCAATCTGTTTGAACTTGTGGGGTCGCGTGAGGCTCCTCTACAATGGCCTATCTCAGTTTTCAATGACTTAGAGCCATTTTCAATTGGTAGCATTTTTTGCCTGCTGCAAAAACCATCAGTTGCATGCAATACAAAGTTGCAAGATAGGATAGAATTGATTCAGTTTGTCCTATGCAAAAAATGACATCACAAGTGCATCTAGGTGGGTAGGTTTATGCTAGGCATTCTCCCCTTGTGCATCCTAAAGTGCCAAAACATTGAGAGTCATACCCTACCGGTGCGATCTCTCAAGTGCCTCGAGTCCAAAAAACTGTCAAACTTTGATAGACTATTTCTTCCAATCTAGGACACATATGATCTATCTCAGTTTTTGACGACTCAGAGCCATTGTCAATTGGTAGCATTTTTTGCCTACTGCAAAAACTGTTAGTTGCATGCAATGCAAAGTTGCAAGATAGGCTAGAATTGATTCGATTTGTCATGTGCACAAATCGACACCACAAGCATGTGCGGGTAGGAAGGTTTATACTAGAAATTCTCCTCTCGTGCATCCCAAAGCATCAAAATGTTGAGAGTCATACCCATACCGACGCGATCTCTCAAGTGCCCTAAGTCCAAAAAATTGTCAAACTTTGATGAACTATTTCTTCCAATCCAGCACACATATGATCAATTCATTTGAACCTATGGGGTCATGTGAGGCTCCTCGACAATGACCTATCTTGGTTTCTAACAAATCAGAGCCATTTTCAATTGGTAGCATTTTTTCGCCTGCTGCAAAAACTGCCAGTTGCATGCAATGCAAAGTTGCAAGATAGGCTAGAATTGATTCAGTTCATCTTGTGCACAAACTGACTTCACAAGCACATATGGGTGGGAAGGTTTATGCTAGGCATGCTCCTCTCGTGCATCCCAAAGCGCTAGAACATTGAGAGTCATACCCTATCGACATGATGTACAAGTTGCTTGACAACTTATTGTTAGGCCCAATATGGAAAGCTAATGTATTGAGAGGGGAGAGGTGAATCAGTACTCCAAAACTTTTCTTGAATAGTAACTTTACAGTTATGCATAAACTGAATAGTGCAGTAACATAAAATAAAGCTAAAACAAATAGATAACAATCATATATGATTCACTCCATAACACATATATTTTGGTTACGCAAAAACTCTTGGTTAGAGAGAAAAAATGCAGTGGGGATGGCACCCACAACTTCACTACTGCAATAATAAAGAGCACCCAGTTAGAGCTACATATTAGCTATCTCTGATAGCTTACCCTATTAGGAGTATCAAGATCTGTTAGATCTACCTTGCTAAAGGATTTTACAACACTTAATCTAAATGCTGCACTTGGTTAGAGGATTTACAATTTATAGACTTGATTAGAGTCTTTTACCCTATTAAAGGTTTCTCTTTCAACTTCATGATATTACAATAAAATCATTACAAATATTTGCAACTTTACATCTGAAATGTTATAGCAGATTCTATGTGTTCAGAATAGATTACCTTGCTTCTAGCATACCTTGGTAACCCATATAGTAACTCGATAAACACTTATGTTTACTCTGTTCTTCGACTGTTCTTTGAAAACCTTCTCGGTGACCTTTGTGTCTCCATATCCGTCTTCTTTTTCTCATACATACACCCTTAACTCATGCTGTATAAATAGATCTCTTAAGACGGTGATCCAATTCATTGCTTCGATCTTACAAACACGATTTATAACCATGTAAAATATTTCATTGGTTAGATGACCTCGAAATCATACACAATCTTCTAGTGCAATTTCCAATGTGATAACGGTTAGATGTGCCTTGATCTTGTAACACGTTTTCATATGCATGTCCAGGTTCAATGAATCTGGTAACACGTTTCACTTGATGTATATCAACTCAGTGTGTCATCTTTGCTACTCAGTAGACATAAAAAGATACTCGGTAGATAGCTCAATGTATACTACGTTTTGTGACTGCTTTCTTCTGTAACCGACTAGACTGTGCATACCGACTTCTCTATGTATATCGACTGCATGATTCGGTAGAGTTAACCGACTAGAGTATATAGTATAACTTTGACATAAAACTAATGGCAATCTGATAAGTAGTAACAATCTCCCCTTTTGACATTAGTTGAGATGTTTGACAAAAACTACTTTCAAAGTTATAACTCAAAAATCTATATACTTTACAAAATGACTATACTTGATAGTATATACAATAGTCAATGAAATAGTATATTTAGATATACTCCCCTTATCATTATACTGTACATAATTCTGATTTTGCATGCTCAATTCTGTTCATTGCTCTGTTCACTATACTTGGATACTCTGCATACTCTGCTTGGTATACTCCCCCTGTATACTATACTCCTGTTGTTTGATACTTTGAAATACTATACACTCCCCCTTATTGACAAACATCAAAAACTTAATTTCCATCCGGGGGCCGTAACTGGTCAAAAATGGATTTATACTTTGTCTTGGCTTCGGTGAGTGTGACAGACAGTGCATCCTTACACTTTCCATTAAAATTTTTTGCGCTTGAATATCATCCAATAGTGATATTAAGCCATCAAGAGTGCTTCCCTCTTGTGTAGTAGATAGGCGTGTGGCTTGGTTGATCTATTCTTGGACTGATGAAAGATGTGGAAGAAATAATGTCTGGAGTGTCATTATATCCATCCTGATCTTGTGTTCTTCATTTTTTAAGTCCAATTGTTGAGCCATGAGCTGTTGTAACCTTGTATAAAAATTCTGAATTGAATTTGGCTTTGTGGTCAACTTTCTTGAGAGATCGGTGATCTCTTTCTCAATTTTCTTTGTTTTATTCTTAATGTCTTTAATGAATAAAGAAAATGTGGAGAGCTTCTAAAATAAATAATGAATGTGCTTGAGTTGAGGAGTCAACTCAGCAATAAATTTTACAAGTTTGACTTTGCCAATGGCTAGAGCTTTCTATACCTCTTCTACCATTTTTGCAGTAAGCTCCTTGTCTTTTAGCTTGCTCAAATACTTAGATGCATCAACTCCAGATGTTTCTATTCGATTAAGGAGATCATCTAGTTGAATATGGATGGCTGCATCAGTTGACACTATAGCTGTAGGTAGCATATCTGATAGCAGTGTCTTCACCTTCTGAAGTACTTTATTCTTCTTTTGTATGGCCATCTATTTTTCTTGTTTGGTCTTTGCTTTGCATAGTTCACCAAAATCAGCGAGTTCTTGCCCCTTTAATTTTGATATATCCACATTGGGCAACACTATTGGTTTATATAAATCAATTTTGAAACTATGCTTTTTCACTTTCTTTTCTTTACCTTTGGCTGGTTGGACCAAGACAATAGCTTGAGAGGCTTACTGACCCTCGGTAGGTTGCTCGGTAGATTCAACACTTTGGTCGGTTCCTGTAGCCTCTGTGGTGTCTTTTGGTGTCTTGGTACTGGGTATCTCAGCTGCAACATTTTCAGTGCTTGAAGGTGCTTGAGAGGTCTCTTCTAGAGTAGTATCTTCTCTTGCTATAGACTTGTGACCTTCGGTGCCTTGTGTTGTATCCTGAGGAGCTTCGGTAGAGATAGGTTGAGTGATCAGTGGATAAGGCTGAACTTGTTCTAAAATAGATTCACTAGATACAAGTTTTGCATATGTAGTGCCTTCTATCATTTCCTGCTCCGGTTCCTCTGTATCCATGACATCTTCATCTATTTGAATAGTGTCAGCAAGGTGTTGTTTGGTAGCATCAGGACCTTGCTTGGTGACATCAGGATCGTGCTTGGTGACATCAACGATTTCAACTATAGTTTGTTCACTGACATCCTTGATCTTGAAGATTTCCTACCACTTTGCTTTTGTCTCATTTTCTACATCAATATATAGCCCATTCATCAGTTTTAAGGCTCTCTGTTGGACAAGAAACTTTGAATTGTAGGTTGTCAAATGTTCCTTTATTTCAGCTACGACATATCAGGAAATATATGGACTAGACTTCTTTCTCTGATTTGTTTCTCTGAGTCCATTGCATACTTCCACCTATTATCAATATGCAAGTAAAGTTCATTTGGGAGTGACTTTGCTAGTTCCAATGGAGCTAACCAAAACTTTAGAAGTGTGCAGATGACAGCTTCTTCAATTTGTCTCTTCTCATCATTATTTCTAGTTTCATACTTGACATATCTAAATGAACCAAATCTGCCATATTCTTTCAAATTGGCATAGAAGTTTTCAACACTATGTATATTTACCTTCTTGCTCTTGACAATCTGGAATTTGTTTGCATCTTCGGATTCTGTATCACTAGACTCTTTTGCCAAAATGAGTCTCCAAGTATATTTCTTGTATGTCTTTGTTACCTTGGGAGCAGTAACACTCTTTTGTTTCTTACTCGGTGATGCTGCAGATGCTCTTGTATTAGGTTTCTTTGTTGGAGGAGTCGGTAGGGCCTTTGAAGTGTCCTGTTTCTTTCTTTTTAACACTTTACCCTTAGGCAATTTGGTGCTCAGTGTTATAGCTGCCTCTTGAGCTTCTGATTCCTCTTCGGTGATGGCAAGAGTGCCTTTGATAGGTGTAGAGGAAGAGTCTTCTCTGATTTTTTCTGACAATGCCTTAATCATCTTTGTTGCCTTTCTTGTAGCTTTGGCTACTACAATATTCATTTTTACCTTTTCCTTCACTTCTTCATAGGTTCCATACCTTAGCTTGGTAGTATGTCTGGGCAATATAAGAAATGCATCAATTTTCTATTGTGTGATGTCAAAGTCAATCTCATAACCCATAGGTGGAAAAGATTGAGTTCTTGGTTCCACAACATTCACATAATAGTAATTAGTGTCTACCTCAAAGCATACGTCATCTTTATATTTCTCCACTAGCTGGGGTGGAATTCGGTACCTGTTGTGCATCTTCTCCTAAAATTTACTGAAATAATCATCCATTATATCATTAAAATTATCACCTAGCTTCTTGATGAAGTCATTAATCTAATGGGTGATTGGTCGGTGTAGCTCCCAAACTACTTTACCGACTGATGGAAAGAATTTTTCAAAGTAGAAAAACATGCATACAAGAACTGAACCAAACTTTATAGTATTAGCCGAGTTGTTCTTCTTCGGCTTCCTTATTGTGTTCAGATTCTCAAACAGGTTCTTCAATAACACCTCACATAAGTCAATTTTCATTCCCTTTTTCACAATTTTATAAGCTAAGTCAACTGCTGCACAAGGTACACTGTTTTCCCTTGCCGATTGGAAGAAACAGTAACCAATTACTCTAATAGCAAACTTAAGTTCTGCATCAGTGACATTGTTCAGTTTCAGTCCTCTGTAATCAAATTCTACTCCGATTAAACTGATCAATTCCTTCTATGCTATCATCTTTTGGGCTCGGGCATGATCATAGATAGGGTAACCAGTGTTCAGATGAATGATTTCTTTGGTTATCTTGAATGGTTGCTCTTCTAGCCACATGAAATCATCATGAACTCTGCTCAAAACAAACTTGACCCACTGGGGTTTGAACACACGAGGATAGGTTAGGGCTTCAGTCAATCCTTTGATTTTGATGTGTTCATACTTGTTGTTTAATACACCATTGGTACATAGCTCATCATAGGTGTCTCTGATTTCAACATGACCGAGTTCTTCAACATGACATTTGGTGAAGAATCTCACATCTTCGATTAACAATACTCTATCTGGGATGAGTGAAAAGGTGGTTTTTTCATCCGGTTTGGAGGTGACTTTGGGAGTCAAAGAGTATTTTAGTGAGGGCTTCTCTACATTCTTGACAACTATGGGATCTTGGATCTTGGGTGCCATTGAAGATTTCAGGTAAAAACTAGTAAAGAGTCCTTAGGGTTTCAGAATTTCAAACGACAGATGCTTTAAACTTAGCAAATAATGGCAACAAGATAAGATCGGTAAACCAGCTTAACAATATGTTGAGATTTGATGTAAATACCTTTGATTTGCTTTGAATGAGGTTTTGATCACCTTGGAATCACTTGCTCTGCTCTCTCGAAAACTTGGTGAATGAAAATGATTGTGAAAATGCTTTTAAGTACACAAAATACCTTATCAGGCTCCGTGTGAGTTAGGTCAAAAACATTAAATGCACTTGGTTCCTCTTTAACCGATTTACTCTCTTTTTGTTTTAACCGAGTAACTAAGCTTCCTTCATTTACAGACTTGACAGGCTTCCTGTATTCACCGACTTGATAGGTTTCTTGTAAAGTGCTTCAAAAGACTTTGATAGATTTTCAAACTAAATAATGCATCTTAACTATGTAGATTTTGAATTTAGTACATAATAGAATAGGAAATGTTATGATTTTAACCTTCAAAGAATGCAGTCCCTTAATACCTTTACCGATTAATTTGGAATAGGTGCACCTAACTTGGTAGGTAAGGTGCTTTCTTCATTTGACACAATTTCCTTCTTTTTCCAAATCATCTATAATTTGCCTTTTATTTCTTCAGTGTCTCCTCTAGGTTGATCTCTGCAATCTCTAGCTAAGTGTCCAACTTTGTGACAATGAAAACATGCCATATCAGGATTTCTCCATGATCTTCAGTTGTTCATTCCAAACCTTATAAAATAGTTGGCACTAATATGTCCATATCTTCCACAACATTCACACCATATCCTTGTATTGTAATCCCATGGTACTGCTGCATATTGTCGGTAAGGATCTGTGTAAGTTTGGTAACCTCTAGTGTTTGCTCGGTGTGCAGACCACATGTAGTTCTTTTGCTTAAACCAACACTTCTCGGTACTATGTCCATATCTATTGCAGTTTCTACAAAACCCTTTGAATTTTGCCTTCTGATAATTGTTAACAGACTTTGTCCTACATTGATTAGATGTGTGACCATATTTATTGCAATTGTAACAATAACCATTGAACTTATTGACATTCAGTTGCTTACCTTTTCTGATTTGGCATATGTTGGCAGTGTGACCTTGATTTCTACAGTAGTTGCAAATAGGCTTCTTTCTTTTGATTTTATTCCTGTTTCTAGCTTGCTTTGATGATTCTCCTCTCTCGGTAGTATGAATTCCTTTCTCAGTAGAGTCTTTTCCTTTGTAACCGAGTCCTGCATCTCTGTTGGGTCTTCTTGTATTCAGTTTCTCATCCAACATCTTTGATGCTTCATAGCTCTTCTTCAGTGTTTCTTTGGATTTCTTCTCTGTTTCAAGTTCATCTGTCAACCTTGATACTTCAAGTCTCAATGCTTGGTTCTCATCATTCTTCAGAATTGCTTCATGATGTACATAACCTAGTTGATCTATCATATTTTGTTGAATCCCAGTCAACCTTATGATTTCATCATTTTTATCAGATACTAAGACTTCAAGTTATTGTTTCTCTCTTTCTAGATCTCTTGCTTTATCCTTAGCTATCCTTAATGCATCTAGATTTTCAGTCATTTGTGTGCTGAAATGTTCATGTTCTCTTTTCATTGCTTTTAGTTGATTAGCCAATGCTTTGTTCTTTTCTTTCAATACTTCAATCATTTCTCCAGTCTCTTCAGATATACTGTTCTCAGATGATGTCTCAATTAGTTCTACTAACTCTTGAGAGTCCTGCAAATCATCAGATAATCTTCTTCTTACATTCAGAGATTTTTGCATTTGCCTTTGCATGTCTGCAATCACTTGATTAGCATGATCCAGCTCTTCTTGTAGATACACAATCCTATGAGATTTTTTGTAGCCTTCCATTGATAAGATCTTTCTCTTTAGGGAGTTAAACCCTTTTCCATGATTCAAGCTTTGATACCAATTGTTAGGCCCAATATGGAAAGCTAATGTACTGAGAGGGGAGGGGTGAATTAGTACTCCAAATTTTTTCTTGAATAATAACTTTACAGTTATGCATAAACCAAATAGTACAGTAACATAAAATAAAGCTAAAACAAATAGATAACAATCATACATGATTCACTCCATAACACATATATTTTGGTTACGCAGAAACTCTTGGTTAGAGAGAAAAACTACAGTGGGGATGGCACCCACAACTTCACTACTGCAATAATAAAGAGTGCTTAGTTAGAGCTACATATTAGCTATTTTTGATAGCTTACCCTGTTAGGAGTATCAAGATCTGTTAGATCTACCTTGCTAAAGGATTTTACAACACTTAATCTAAATGTTGCACTTGGTTAGAGGCTTTACAATTTATAGACTTGATTAGAGTCTTTTACCCTGTTAAAGGTTTCTCTTTCAACTTCATGATATTACAATAAAATCATTACAAATATCTGCAACTTTACATCTAAAATATTATAGCAGATTCTATGTGTTCAGAATAGATTACCTTGCTTCTAGCATACCTTGGTAACCCAAATAGTAACTCGGTAAACCCTTTTGTTTACTCTGTTCTTCGACTGTTCTCTGAAAACCTTCTTGGTGACCTCTGCGTCTTTGTAATAGTCTTCTTTTTCTCATACATACACCCTTAACTCATGCTATATAAATAGATCTCTTAAGACGGTGATCCAATTCATTGCTTCGATCTTACAAACACGATTTATAACCATGTAAAATATTTCATTGGTTAGATGACCTCGAAATCATACACAATCTTCTAGTGCAATTTCCAATGTGATAACGGTTAGATGTGCCTCGATCTTGTAACACATTTTCATATGCATGTCCAGGTTCAATGAATCTGGTAACATGTTTCACTCGGTGTATATCAACTCGGTGTGTCATCTTTGTTGGTCGGTAGACATAAAAAGATACTTGGTAGACAGCTCGGTGTATACTGTGTTCTGTGACTGCTTTCTTCTGTAACCGACTAGACTGTGCATACCGACTTCTCTGTGTATACCGATTGCATGATTCGGTAGAGTTAACTGACTAGAGTATATAGTATAACTTTGACATAAAACTAATGGCAATTTGATAAGTAGTAACACTTTTTTGATAACGTTTTTGACAATAATGACAATTTTTGCTCAAATTGTATCTAGACTCAATCTATGACTCCTATGGACCGATAATGGCTCAAATAATTATCCATGATTATATAAGAATCAAGAATACTCATGATTGACCTTAGCACATCACATAAACTCAAAACATAGTCACAAAACATAGACACAAAAAATAGTCTCAAAACATTGTCACATATTATTGAAAAATTTGCCTCTAAATATGGTCAAATTAGCTCTTGGCTATTTGAATATACAAAAAATTGTCTTACAAATCATCTCATGGGCTTTTATACAAAATTTGGCATTACAATATGTGTGATTCAGCTCATCAGCATTTTAATATATAAAAATTGGCATCTAAATATATACAAATCAGCTCATTGCCATTTAAATATACAAATTTATGCCCATAAACATGTACAAATCAACTCATGGGCATTTATATATACAACAAAATGAGTATAGAACAATTCATCGACGATATATACAAAATTATCAAAATCATTCTACTCTGAACCATAGAATCAATCAAGTGAGCCTTCAGGATCCACTCTAACCCGTATTGTGTCAAGTATTGCCTCGTGGTCAGATTCACAAACTTTCCATAAAATCTTGTTATGAGGTGTACCATGATACTTCATAAAATAAATATTTGTTGCAACAACAAGGTTAGAGAAATGAAGAATATGTCTCTGTGTTTCAAAGTCCTTGAACAACCAAACATCAAAATTCTTGATAGGGTATTTGCTAAGCCATGTTCCTGTCATAACAACAGACCCTATTGAGTACTCCATACCCTCTCCGTTAATGATTGTGGTTGTCAATTTTATTTTAGGATCAACATAATGATACAAATAGTAATTTGTTTCTTCTTCATTGTTCTCTTCTGCAACAACTGCATACACATGACCTGCATTTTATAAAGTGATAATTAATACCAAAAATAAAGAGTGATGTACAACAAAATGAACCAAAAAAAATACTTGAAAAAAAATTAACTCAAAAAATCACCTGAATCCACTAGGTCGGATACATGGTAAAAATCCACTTATTTCTCCATCTAGCTCAATTGTAGTGCTTTGGGAACTTGATATGTATCAATGGTAACCAATGGTCTACAAGACCATTTGTCAACCCACTCTTGTGATTCACATTATTCCCACAAACAATACATGCATGAAGAGCAAAAACATACCATCTGTCTCGTATAAATTACTAGTGAACTTGCATTTGAACTTATAAATGAATGCACGCCACTCGATCCTACAACTGTACAACAATCTAGATAGTTTTCAATGTTAGATTTAGTGATGAACCAAAAATATCTATGAACCATTGACGTACCTAGATTACCTGGACCCATCATAAAGTTACACCATCACACAATTGTTTTTGCATCTATCAACTCAACACCACCTTCGTACTTTAATTCTTCTCTAGCTAGGGCTCGTTTTACACATGCTTCTACACCATCATACTCTCCCTTACCATGTTCAGCCTCAGTGAAATTCCAAAAATGTTGTACACCACTTTTCATATGCATCCTTGTCAACCAATAAAACATCCTTGCATTCTTGAATTGTGTGGTGCAATTATCTTACCATACTAAGTGTCAGTTGTATTGTATGTTTCTTTCCTTTAAATTACCATAGAAAACTTTAAAGCATCCTTGTACAAACTCTGATGAATGAGTACAATCATCACTTATGTAGGAGTGATACTCTCTTACAACCTTTCTATCCTCTTCTGTGCTATCATCTGCATGCATGAATGTCATGTGTACAAAAATAGAAACTTGTTTAGAATGATAATACACAGATTGCACTTTATTTTGAGGTTGTAGTGTATAATTTTCAGCAAAATCAACAATAGAGACAATGGTGCCTACAGGATATGTGTCCTTACATAACTTGAATTGCTCATCTAACCATCAAGCTCTATGTGTATGCATTATGTACTCATAAACTAGTTTCTCTTGAAACATTTTCATAAATTTAGCTACACATATATCATTTTTCACTAACTCATGTCTCTTCAAATATTTTCTATCTTTAACTCCATATGTGACTGTCTTGTATTTTCCAAAAGAAACTAGTTTCCTACCAATTTCATGTGCTCTCTCCAAATGTACACATCTTGGTAAACATTGCAAACCACCACATATAGCACAAGAACCTTCCAAACAAGGCATCTTATAATAAATGAAACCATCATGTCTATTACATAGCACACTTGAAATAAATTATCTTATCAACTTAAGAGGTGCTTGTATATTGCATTCCTGCAAAACATTGTTAGTGTAAAAAGTAGAACAAATATGATGAAAAATATCATAGTGCATGGAAAATTCAATATGCATCCCACAACAACACGTGGTGCATATATGATTAATCTTAATATAAAAAGGTTTTCCCATTTCAAAAATCTTTGAGAAATTCTTATTTGAGGAAACTTTTCAAGGAATCTTTCATAATTTTTTTTTTGAGTCATATCCAAATAGTGTTTGGCATGTGGCTCACAATTTGTAGACCTGATTTGCCTTCTAACAACATCTCTTTGGTTGGGTGAAACTTTTGTGTTGTCATGCCAAAAAAAATTCAATTAATGTTTTTAGTGCATCAACAACAACCTTGTCTTTGCAAGGTAATCTACCCAAGAATGCTCAAAGAGAATTGTTGTTTGGTTCCTCTATTTTTTCTTGCCTCTGTAATGCTTTGCTTAATGTTGTTCTACTAACGTTTAATGACTTACTTGTTTTGCTTATCGAACGATCTTTTTTTATTTTCTTGCTAATTATGGTTGATGTAATGACACGCCGAGTAACATTAGAATCTTTAGTGTGTGATTTTGAACCAATAGCTTGATATGCATCAAATATATTTCTCACAATAGTTCTTTCACTGCTACTTTCGGATGATCTTAGGCCTAGAATTTTCATTGTCTCTCTAAAATTCAAAATTTTAATTATTTGAACAATTAATTGACATCTTGTAGTTTGATTTAAGTTTTCAAAAAATATTTTTCCATATTCTTTTAACCATTCTCCTACAAGTTCATTCATTCATTTTATCGGGCATTGGCTTCAATATATTCTCATCAATGTCAATTAGATACTTTGGTTTCCTACGAATGGTTCTAGGAGGTGTTAACATCGGTGCATTGTGTACATTCAATTCATCAAATAGAGAAGGTGTATGTTCATCATTTAATTGATTATTCAATGTGGTCTCTTCTTCAATTGCATTAGGTTCATATGGTAGATCAAATGTCTCTTCTTCAATTTCATTAGGTGCATTATGTTCATTTGGTAAATCAAATTGAGATGTTGAGGATGACATACCTTCTTTTCCCATTGTTCTTATGTCATGCAATTTCTTCATACGCTGACTTTGTCTTTCCTTTTTAGCCTCTCGTTGTTCCATCATTCCTCGCTTGTTCTTTCCCATGGTTGATGTTGATTTTCCTAAATAGAATCATATTACATATATATGCAAACAAAAGTTCATAAACAATCAAATAACCATAAATATGCATCTTATCATTATATTTTTGAATCAAAACTATTAAAAAATCACAATAATATTGACAAAACTAATAAGAACAATAATTCAATCATTTAAAATCATTCAAAAACAAAAAACTCACTTACTTATATGTATAAAACAGTGATAGAAGTGATGGACTTGAAAAGCACTAAGAAGGGGGGGGGGGTGGTGAATCAGTGACACCAAATATAAAACTACTGTAAACACTAATCGGTAGATGAAATTAACAAAGCTTTTAAACACAATGCATGCAATCCAAAATGATATAACAACATCCACATTATCACAAGTGTTTGTACGTGGAAAACCCAAATAGGTAAAAACCATGGTGAGATGGAACTCACAAGCTAACTATCTACAGTAATAGATAACTGACCGGTTAAGGTCTACAAAGTGCTCTGTTAGGAGCAAATCTTGTTAGAGATCACAAAGCTTGATTAGAAGCTTATACCCTGTTAGGAGTAACCTTGGTGGAGGATTTATGAATCCAAACTAATAGATCACCTTGTTAGAGGATTTATACATTGAAGCTTGTTAGAGCTTACCCAGTTAGGGGATTTGAATTCTCCTATGATTGTTAGAAAATAATAGGAATGGTTTGATTTGTTCTGAGTAGCACAATACTTGCTTGATCAGATCCTTCTAAACATTCTCAACACTGCTATACAACACACTCTTCATCTTAACACTTATCTCTCTTCATGCATACCATCATATCAAAAATGATTTACTAAGATGTCGATATATAGACATTCAAATTTCATGTCGGCCTAAGGAAATCATAACACAATTTCCTAGGAGCAGTGTATCTGGACAAGTGATCATAACTCATCAAAAAAATTACCGCCAAAAGTTTTTCAGTGGGATAACTCATCACGATCTGTGGTAACTCATCACAAAATTACCGAATACCAGTTGGAACAATCAAATACTGGTTTGAGTAAAACATATGAACCGTTATCCTTGAATCTCCTATCATGATCTCCACTTGATCTCCATCTTGATCTTCATCTTGATGCCAACTTAGTATAACCACAGGTTGTCTCTTATGCACATACCAGTTATCACAAAGTACCGATTAGAGATTAACCACTAAGTATACCGGTTGATAGTGTAAACAATTGAAGTTACACTGGTAGTAAATATAATCATATGTGTGTGTGAGAGTGTTTCATAAATGACAACATATGATGAATACATTACAATCATCATCATGCCAACAATATCCCCCTTTGGCATTGATGATAATACTTAGAAAATTTTACAGTAATATCGCTAAGTGTGCATACACAACAAATTTACACATATACTCATACTCCCCCTTAATGCATACATTATACAAAATTTTCAAAAACACACATACATGTTTCTACTCCCCCTTTGACAACAATGTCAAATTGAAAAATAAAAAAACATATATAAAAGTTGTATCAAACTGTTTAGCATATACAATAATAACTGAAAAACTTGAATCAAAGTTCAGGGATAAGAAATTCTCATGAAAATAACATTGTAGCTCTTCTTCAATTGTGACAAAGCATTTGTCCATGACTCCAACATGCTCTCAGTGTACTCGAATGTAGACATCAGCTGTGAACATAATTCTTCCATGGAATCTAGTGTGCAGGTTTCAAGAGTTGCTAGAATAGCTTCTACATTTGAGTAGGTTCTCTGAAGTATGTCTACTTGTGATGTGAGAAAACTTTTCAGTTCCTTTAGAGGCCAGAGTCTCTTTGCCTTCTCATTATCATAGATATCCAGCTTGTTATGCAAATCATCTACAAATTTGTTAAAGGCAACAATAGAATCCTTAAGAGGAACATATGCATTGCATATCCATTCTAGCTCTTGCTCTGTTTTTGTATGCCTTTTTGAAATGTCAAAATAAAAGAAAGAAAAATTAGAGGTGGAAGCAAGAAAATTTCCTCCCATTTCAAGAGCATTGCTCAAAAAGTCTTTATTGTGCGACAAAGCCATCTTTCCACTATCAATATCCTTTGCCAGTTTTTCTCCATACTTCTTCTTAGGACTCTTTTCAGCATAGGTTTGAGAAACATCTTCCAGTGACTTGATTTGATTAGATGCATCTGCAACTAACTGACCAAGTTTTCTAATAGGTGTAGATAGATGTGTTGTAGATGTTTCTGGTAGCAGACCGGATAAAATATCTACTGCAGTCTGAATTGTCTCTGCCTCAATCCTTTGCTCTTTGAGTCTCTTCTTATGCACCCTAGATTGCATGACATTAGAAATCTTCATCATTTCCGATGCGCTCATATTTTCCACATCTATAGGTCCTGAAATACTTAACGAATTATCACCATCCTCATCAAGTTGCTTTTGCTTTGTTGGTTTAGAGGATACAACCTTAATGATCACTTTCTTTGTATTCTTCTCCGTTTCTTTTTCAGAGGACTGTGTGACAACATTTTCAGTAGACTCCTTATTATCTTCAATGAGCGGTGGAGATTGGGGTTTCTCCGGTTGTTCTATTTCCAATGGATTGTCCACTTTTAGTTGAGTTACCGGTTGCTCAACTGACTTGACCTGTGAATCTGTGACTTCAGGAGGCTCCATATCCGGTGCAGTGACATCTCCAGATATATCAACTGTGTCTTGAACATCATTAATAATATGAATAGTGTTGTCATCCTTGACAGGATAGACCACATCTCCTTGAACAATCTCTTCTTCATCCATTTCTGGTCGATTAACAATATCTTCCTCATTCTTAGAAGAATGGATGATCTCTTGCATCTGCTTGATATTGTATGCAATTTGATGGGTCTCAGTTTCAATAATTGACCTCTTTCCATTAAGAATCTTTAGTCTTCTTGCTTTGAAAGAAAACTGGGTTTTGTATTGATCAATTAAAGCACTAATTTCATCTTTAGACAAGTTGGGAAAATATTGTACAAGAATCTCATCAACAATTTCTCTTTCCAACTTAACAACTTCTTCCCATTTATTTACAAGAATAGTGTACAAAGACTTTGAAATGTCCTTTTCAATATCTTGAGGCAATCTAATATAATGACACAAATGATCAATTACCTGATGAATAACTTTCTCTTTCTCATCTTCACTAAAAGAATCAAAATGTTCTTTTACTAGTTCAAATCTCTTCCTTTCTAATTGATTCATTGTCCTCTGAAAGTTAGTTACCGGCTTGTAGGTAGAGATATCAAAAGGTACAGTTGCCTTTGATACTTCCTTTACTACCTTTACCGACTTTGCAACTCTTCCGATTGCCTTAATCTTCTTAGGTTCTTCTTCAGTGTCGGTTCCTTCAGATTCTTCTTGAAGAATTAACTTTCTGCCTCTCTTCCTTGTTACCTTCTCCTTCTTTACATATACCTTGGGTTCTGGTTCCTTCTTAGTTTGGATACTCTGGGTTACCCTTGTATTATTTATCACTGGAGGTGCTTCATCAGACTTCTTTTTCCTTCCTTTCACATTAGTAACAGGAGCAGTACTGGCTTTTGCTGGTGCAACTTGGACTGCCACAATATCCAATTTTACATTCTTTTTGTCTTTAGGCGATGCTAATACATTGTTAGCATATCCAACTAGTAGATCATAGTTCACCTCATAACTCATGTCTTCCATGTCTTCTTCTTTTGGCTCAATTACTTGCATCAAGAAAAAGTCAGTGGTAACAGTAAAGACTATGTCTTTTGCAAAGTGGCTTACCACATCTTTAGACAGTCTCATTCTGTTGCTCATCTTTTTCTGAAATTAATTAAAAAACTTATTCATAGCTGCAGGGAAAGTATTTCTTACAACCTTAAAGCTATTCTTGATTTGTAAAGTGACTGGTAGGTCTTTGGACCATTCAATGTCTCCAATTCCCAGTAGAAAGTTCTGGAAATAAAAGAATAACCCAGCTAATAGCTGACCATATTTGAACTTTTGACTATTGTCATTTTTAATAGATTGCAAATTTAGAAACAATTGTCTCCTGATAGCTTCACAAAGATCATAATTTGCATTATCAACAATCATTCTATGAGGTGTATGAATTGCTGCAGATGGAACACTATTAAGTCTACTAGAGTAAAATACTTGGTAGCTTATCACCATTGCTGCTAGTTTCACTGCAAGGTCTCTAATATTGTTAATAGAAAAGGAACGCCCATTAGAAGTAGAACCGGTTAAAGAGAATACCGTATCTTTTGAAATTTGTCTTAGAACAGGTACTTCACCAGTTGAGAAATAACCAGTTACAACCCGAATGACTTTCTTAGTTATTGTGTGAGTTCTCTCTAAATACAAGTTATCTCCATTAACTCGACTCAAAATGATTCGGATATGTTCTTCCTCAAAATCTTCAAGAAAGTAAGCGGCATTATGAAAACCCTTTTCAAAAACCCTAGCATACTTTGTTTCAATCTTTCCGTTCTCATCACAAAGTGATTTTAACTGAGTATAAATGTATAGAGATCCTAGATCTTCTATCTTGCAGTCAATATAACTAGATAAATCACCTTTGACCAAAACTCCACTCAGAACTTGTGACAATGCATTGTATGACACAATTTGTTTAGCAATTACAGCTTCCATAGGATCAGAAGTAATCATTAACCTCCCTACAAATTTTGAAGATGATGCCATTGTAGATGAACAAGACTTCGAAGCAATATTTTCAAAGAAATACCTTTTCTTACGCACGCTGCCTCTTTTTACCAGTAGTATGCCCAAGTGCACAACAATTCTACTTTTTGCAACCTTCAATTCAACTTGATTACACAAATCACAAAGCAATTCTGCAAATGACAACAAGCAATATTTCTTAGCTCAGCAAGCACTCTAATTTTATTTCTCGAATGCGTTAGGGTAAAAATGACAAAGTAAAAACTTGCTTTTATCCTTTTTACCTACTACATTAAATGCTCGCTCGTTAGGGTTGCAAACCCTAATTTCACCGCTCAAGGAGAAAACCAGTTGATAACATATTAACAAAAGTTACTGAAATTTCAAACTCCTAAAATTTTCTTACCACTCATTCATCTCAAGGGGTCCGGAGGTGGATTTGTTGTTTAAGTTCCCCTTAGCTATATGACAAGGCTTAGTTCACCGAGGTAGGGTTCTCTTCACTGGGTGAAGGAATAGTTTCTTCTCCAGGTGAGTCATCACTTTTCTTCTTCCAAATCCGATTCATTTCCTCTCTGGTTTCTTCAACATTAACTTTTTGCTTTCCTTTCTAATCCTTAGAAGAATTGACCGGTTTGCTATTTCTGGATCTGTAGAATTTTGCTAAGTGCCCCAGTTTATTGCAGTGATAGAAGGCCATACTAGATGATCTCCAAGGTCCTAGATTTCCTCTCCCAGTTCTTCTTCTACAATTCATAGCCACATGACTAAAGTTATTACAGATGGTGCAAATAACATTTGTTACCTTTTCCATCTCAAATGGATTGAACCGGTTGCCATAGGGTCTTTGCCAGTTCAGGTTTACCCGGTTGTCAAAATTCTTCATCCAGTTGCCATTTTGTCTTGGATGTATATGCGGTACATGATTATTAGCTCCATATTTGCACTCAACAGATCTATGTCCATACATTCCACAAGTGAAGCAATGACCTTCAAACTTCTTAGATATGAATCTAGCATTAGTATTAAAGCTTGTATTCCTGTTAGGTTTGTCTTTACAAACATTTGCAGTATGACCAGGTTTATGGCAAACAAAACAAACAGGTTTATAGACCTTCTTACCGGTAGGATTTCTGACCTTAGGAGCAGATTTGTTCTTAGGAATGTTTCTCTTGGTACCAGAGGATTCACCTTTTTCTAATGTGTGAAAACCAAGTCTAGAGATATCACCCTTCATCCTTTGTGATTGAATTTGTTCTTCTAGCATGGTAGAACTTCTCCAATTTCTCATTGACTTCGGTAAGCTGTCTTGTGAGATCTTCATTATGTTTTGATAGGTTCTCTCTCAAAGATGATGCAAGTTCAAGATCTAGCTATAGGTTCTCCTTTTCTTCTCTTTTAGCAACTGAATGCTCATGCATAGTGACATTTTCCCTCTTGATCTTAGAAATCTCTTGATCTCTTTCTTTGATAAGATCTTTAGCAGCTCTTTTGGCTTCCAGTTCCCCACTCATGCGGATAGTGAGACTTTCTAGCTCTCTCCTTAGATTTAGTTTCTCACCATTTAAATTTTCAACTTCCTCTACTAAAGCATCAATATTGGCTTCATCTGAAGAACTATTATTAGATATCTTTAACATTTGTTTAGTTAGCTCTCTCCTTTTGACTTGTGAAACTTTCAGTTTGACCCTTAGGGTTTCTATCTCATTTTGCTAGCTTCTATCTCTCTAGCCATCTCAAGGTAACTCATATCCCCCATGGTGATTTCAAAACTTCCTTCTTAGCGATTAGGCTTCATAGAAGTTAGGCTCTGATACCAATTGATGGACTTGAAAAGCACTAAGAGTGGGGGGGGGGTGAATCAGTGACACCAAAAATAAAACTACTTCAAACACTAACCGGTAGATGAACTTAACAAAGATTTTAAACACAATGCATGCAATCCAAAATGATATAACAACATCCACCATAACACAAGTGTTTGTACGTGGAAAACCCAAATAGGTAAAAACCACAGTGAGATGGAACTCACAAGTTAACTATCTATAGTAATAGATAACTGACCGGTTAAGGTCTACAAAGTGCTCTGTTAGGAGCGAATCTTGTTAAAGATCCCAAACCTTGATTAGAAGCTTATACCCTTTTAAAGGTAGTACCCTATTAGGAGTAACCTCGATGGAGGATTTCTGAATCCAAACTAATGGATCACCCTGTTAGAGGATTTATACATTGAAGCTTGTTAGAGCTTATCCGGTTAGGGGATTTTAATTTTGCTATGATTGTTAGAAAATAACAGGAATGGTTTAATCTATTCTAAGTAGCACAATACTTTCTTGATTAGATCCTTCTAAACATTCGCAACACTGCTATACAACACACTCTTCATCTTAACACTTATCTCTCTTCAACATCAAAATCTTTTGCTCTTCATGCATACCATCATATCAAAAATGATTTACTAAGATGTCGATATATAGACATTCAAATTTCATGTTGGCCTAAGGAAGTCATAACACAATTTCCTAGGTGCAGTATATCTGGACAAGTGATCATAACTCATCACAAAAATTACCACCAAAAGTTTGTCGATGGGATAACTCATCATGATTTGTGGTAACTCATCACAAAGTTACCGAATACCGGTCGAAACAATCAAATACCAGTTTGAGTAAAACATATGAACTGTTATCCTTGAATCTCCTGTCATGATCTCCGCTTGATCTCTGTCTTGATCTTCATCTTGATGCCAACTTAGTATAACCATAGGTTGTCTCTTATGCACATACTAGTTATCACAAAGTACTGATTAGAGATTAACCACTAAGTATACCGGTTGACAGTGTAAACAATTGAAGTTACACTGGTAGTCAATATAATCATATGTGTGTGTGTGAGTGTTTCATCAATGACAACATATGATGAATACATTACCATCATCATGCCAATAAGAAGTGTAGACATAGTTGCAGTGGGGCCTTAAGTGACCTCAAAAACTTCTTTTGAGGCCATTGAGGCTCTTGGGAAAATAAAACTATGTCTAATTACCACGTACGCACTGTTAGTCCCTAAAATGTTGGCAAACCCAATGATATTTTTGTTTTCATGTTGTACACGCTTAGAACTCATAAATACCATTTATGCGCTGCTACGCCTTAAAAATGTTATGGCAGGGCAGAAAACTAATGGGCTCAATACCCCAAACACTCTATTTGTAGTAAAGAAAATGTGAAGGAAAAGGGATGAAGGGAGAGGGAGAGGGGGAGAGAGGGAGAGGGAGAGAGAGAGAGAGGGGGGAGAGGGAGAGAGAGAGGGAGAGAGGGAGAGGGAGAGAGAGGGAGAGAGAAAGAGTGGGGAGGAAGATAAGAAGAGAGAGAGGGATGGGGTATAGAGAGAGAGAGAGAGAGAGAGAGAGAGAGAGAGAGAGAGAGAGAGAGAGAGAGAGAGAGATGATGCACAATGGGTTTTGTACACTAATTCAAATGCTAAGTCTATGAAGGAAAGCATAGCCTCTTGAGCTCAAACTGTATACCTTGGGATTATTAGGTCTACTGTTCATCCAAATGGTGATCCTTGCAAGAGAGAGAGAGAGAGAGAGAGAGAGCGAGAGAGAGAGAGAGAGAGAGAGAGAGAGAGAGAGATATGATGCACAATGGGTTTTGTACACCGAGTCAAATGCTAAGTTTATCAAGGAAATCATAGCCTCTCAAGCTCAAACTATGTACCTTGGGATTATTAGGTCTACTATTCATCCAAATGGTGACCACTACATGATAGACCTAATTGCAACACAACAATATAAAGTAAGGGAGATAAAGGGGGTATGGAGAGAGAAAGAGTGGGGAGGGAGAGAAGAAGAGAGGGAGGGATGGGGTATGAAGGAAGGGAGAAGGGGAGAGAGGGAGAGAGAGGTAGAAGGAGGGAGAGAGAGAGAGAGAGAGAGAGAGAGAGAGAGAGAGAGAGAGAGAGAGAGAGAGAGAGGGATCCTATACGCGCTTGAGAGGGGGAGAGAGGGAGACAATACACATACATACACACGTATATGTGTAGATATATACTTAATATATTATATATTATTATATACATATATATATTATATATTATATGTATATACACATATTATATATACAATATCATACTATACATATTATACACACTCCCAAATTTTAAACAAAAGTAGTGTGTATGCACTGTATTAGCTTTATTACCGCATACACGCTGTTTATATTAAAGACAACGCGTACATCCTTCTTATACCATAGGCACCCCGTATGCGCTTTTGACTATTTAGGCTTGGAAATAGGCTTGGATGACAAAGCTACGGGTTGGTAGTTTGATTTCCCTCCATTTCCGTCCTTTTTGATGTGTTTTATTTTATCAACTTGGTTTCTTGACTTTGTCATCATTAGGTTTACACTTCATCAAGTGGGTATTTCTAAAATTGCCACCATATTTTCACCCATCTTCTGAGCTTTCTAACCATATAACTTTTTAAAAATTTGAACAACAATAATATATTATTATTGAATTTCTTTTACCAGTGTCTCCATAGTTCTCATAGACATACGTGTACCATTTTTTTATAACTTTTGATCTACTTATCCAAATTTTTTAAAAATTATATATTATTGTAGTGCACTTTATTCTTTACAATTCAAAAGAAAAAAAAATGTATTTTTGATATTTTTAGTGCAAGTTATGCTTCTTGCACAATCATATACCTAATTTTTAAGATGTGCTCGATTGGAAAAATCATAAAAAAAAATACTCAACAAAAAATTACAAAAAAATACACAACTTCTAGTGCTCATTCTTAACTATCTTTCTGCAGAAGGATTTGTCAATTTTCTAAATCTAACTTTGACTTTATTCGATGCGCACATCAGACACTATGTTATGTTTTTTGCAGAAAAAACAAGGTTCTATTTTTCATGCGTGAAGGATTTTAACCCCTTAATCTTATCCAATTTTGAAAAAGTTTAGTAGTTTGGAAACTATATTTAGAGTACTACAATATTTGTTGTTTGATTATCTTCATATCTTGAGTGGATGACTTTCAAATTTTGCCTCCAAGTTCAAGTTCACATGATTTTTGAAAAAACGTATTCACTTATACCCCCTTTTTGACCACCATCTTTGTGCACTTACCCATTTGGGTTACAACGGTTGCTAGTAGTTGAGTATTCAAAAGAATCTTTGAGTTTTTAGTGTGCATAATTCTTGTCCCTAGGTCATTTTCTAGAAAAAGGGAAGTAAAAGAAGACTTTGTTCTTTCATAGACACTTTACTTCCTAGTTAACTTAGTTTTTAATATTACTGCAAGATTATAGTTGTTTTAGTTAGGGAATCTGTTCTTAAAACAAAATTAGATGTAACTGGTTAAAAAAAAGAGGACTAAGTTGTTCTTTCATCCTAGAATAGTGTAAATTTAGTAAGTAGATAGAATAGCAAGTAATTTGAGTAGAAGGGGGGAGCCTTCCCTTACAATTACGAGAGATCATATCTTGCCTTCTGAAAGATATCATCTCAAGTACTGTCATGAAACACACATTTTGTGAACCCTCATTAGTTTACAAATTTTTCACCCAATACAAACATATCACATCTCTATCTCTCCCAAATTACACTATCTCTCATCAAGAGAAACAAATCTCTCCCCTAAAAGAAAACAAATGAAACAAATCTCTATCTCAAACTGCTCAATCTCTCCCCCTTTTCCATTAAGGACAAAGGCTTCGAGAACACTACACACACCACTGCTCCCCCTAAGAGCAACCACAACATCAATCTAGGAAACAAAATAGGCATGACAACCCCCCTGGAAAGATGCATCCCCATAATGCACCTAGCTAGAAGAAGGAGGGGAAATGACCCAAGCTTCTCCCAAAGAAATTGAAATGTATCATTTGTCAATGCCTCGTGAAAACATCTGCAACCTGTTCTTTTATACAAATATACTCCAATCAAACTTCCTTCTCAACAAATTTCTTCCTTAAGTAGTGATATTTGATTGAAATATGATTTGTTCTTGAATGCATACCTAGAAATTTTAAAATATTTATTGCACTTGTATTGTGACTCATAATAGGAATTTCTCCATCATATGGTACCTTGATATCCCTAAGAGTCTATCTCATCCACATTACCCGAGCACAACAAGATGTCACTGCAATATACTTTGCTTCAGTAGTAGATAGGGAAATTGAATCTTGTTTCTTACTAAACCAGGAGACCAATCTATCCCCTAAAAATAATGCACCACCACTAGTACTCTTCCAGTCAACAACACTTCTAGTTGCTTATGATACTAGCTCATTTAGCTTTTTTTTGAATGCACACTTAGTTCATATTACATTCTTGTCCACTGGTCTAGGTACTATCTCCCAAGTCTTGTTCTTTCGCATCTGATTTTCTGGACGATGCTTCTGAACATACTTGGTAGGAACTTTTGACGGGTCTTCCCATTCTTCTTCTTCATCATTCGATTCCTTCTCTTTTCTCTCTTCTAGATCACTTGTCGTCTCTATAATTTTTGGAACAACCTCAACCTTGTGTAATAGCAAACATTTATTCTCCTTTCCATCCTTGATATAATATACATTTCCACCTATTCTAACTCCTTTTGCAACTCTTTTACCAATATTCTCTTTTTTGATCACACATCCAGTACAACTAAACAAAACTTCATAGCCTTTTCTACACATCTAACTAACACTTAACAAAGTATGTCTTAATTCTTCAACATAATAAACATAATCAATTTTATGCTTACCATCAATAGAAACACTTACAATACCTCAAATAGCTGCACCATTTTCTATAGCAAACTTCACTAATCCTCCATAATATTTCTTGAGATTAATAAACCTGTCTTTATCACTCGTCATATGATTTGAACATCCAAAGTCTATAATCCATGTATTCAATTCTATCTTAGCATGAAATGCAGTCTTGACTATTCTCTCTTTCTCCATTTCCTTCAAAGCATCCTCCTTCTCTTCAATTTCTAGAAACAAGAATTCTTCATTTGAGTCATCATCAACTTCATCTTCAGATGTATATTCCTCAATAGAACATAAGCCCTTCTCTCTTTTATTAAAGTTGCATCTTCTAAACTTATTTTTCTTCTCATCATCATTCTGTCTCTTATAGTCTTATTTGTAAGTGCAATTAGAAGCATAATGTCCAATTCTACCATAACAAAAGCATTTCAGAGGTAACTTATCTTTGTATTTTCTAGTGCCTCGCTGTAATCTTCTCATAAAATTTTCTTCAACTCCATCTAGATCTCCCCTGCATTTTGGATCATTATCTCTTCAAACATAAATGCTACTTTTTTCTTTTCTCTTTTCTCATCTTCCATTTCTGAAATCTCAAAAGCTGCTAAAGTACCAATAAGTTGATCAATAATATAATTAATCAAATCGTTTCTCTCTTGTATAGAACATCTTTAGGGCTTGTAGCATTTAGGAAAATTTAGCAAGATATTATGCACAATATCACATTCTTCTAAATGTCCATCGATAGTTCTAATGCCATTAGCAAGATTAGTCACTCTATAAAATATAGTTCTCAACACTTTCATCTTTCAGTATTCTCAGATACTCATACCTATACTTCATATTCATCAACCTAGCCTACTTTATCTTTGGATCTCCTTCATATGCCAAACATAGCTTGTTCTCCGTAGCTTTAGCTTCTTTCAATCTTTTTACCCTTCCAAACACTAGACCACTTATACAATTGAAGATTATGGATCTAGCCTTTGCGTTAGTCTCCTTCAACTTTATCTCATTTGAAGTCTGATAACCACCCTATAGAGGTGTATATCAGGTCTAATTGATTTCCTAAATTCCATTCTTTAATATCTCTAGATGCAACTCCGTTCTCTCCTTCAGGTACGAAAATTTTTTACCATCAAAGATCAAAACTTTTTAATGCATGTCCTACACTATACTAGATCTACCTCAAGTGGTTAAGCTTACTCAAGAGGAACCTTTCTCTATTATCAATTGTTGAACCCAAGGCAAGACTGAGAGGGGGGGCCGAATCTGTGTAAAACAAAAAATAATTCAACACATAAATAATTAAACATCAACACACATCCAACACATGAGCACCAAGATTTCCACATGGAGAACCCAAATAGAAGAAAAGCACAATGAGCACCTACCCACAAAAATATATCCACTATGTATATTAGATTACAAATAGAGATCACTGCTTCAGACTTGCAAAGCTGAAGCTAATTGCAACAAGGCAAGATACAAAAATGACATGAAAAGAAGGATCTCCTAATCATGAAGATGTCCTTGAACTCTATATCAAGTGACCAACATTAGCACACACAACTCAGACCTCAACTACCAACACCCTGTCTCAAATATTTGTCATAGTCTTAGTACATCTTGCATATCATTCAAACACAACTCTTCTTGATTTCTCTTAACTAAACCTCACTAACTATCTGCGCATCATACATCTACACTCCACACCTTATCCTCATCATCATACACTCAAATCAATCACACGCATCCCTATTTACAAGATAGAGCATCAAAGCTTGAATTAAGTCAGCCTAAACCAAAATATACTTCCCAAACCAAAAACACACATGTTGATCCACTCCAGCAGAAAGAGAGGACCAAAAAAAATCTTCCAAAGATCAATTCATCAATATGCAATCATCAAAACATAACCAACAATATATCCACATGCTACACATCCATATAAGAAATTAACAATCAAAACATTCTCTTCAATGCAAATAACTTAAAATTCGGATCTCTTCATGCTACAGTGAGACCCATAACATATCAAACAATCTCCCACAAATCATATACAAACCTAAGGATAGGTCTAACATAGAATATCATGACCAGGAATGAATAATGTCACAATGCCCAGAGAACACAAAGATATTTTCGGACCACATAACTATCATATCCATGATACCAAAACTATATCCAATAAAGATAACCATAATAAACAACACCAGTGACACTTTCTAGACCCGAATACTTCTAGAACGAATAATAGAACAAATGCAACATCAACATAGGAAGATAAATCTGCACCATAGACATTCCAGACCAATTCAGAACAACAAGTTTGAAATCAATGACAACCACAACAACACATACTTCCAACAAATTTTCCCCCTTTTCTTGTTTCTTTTTTTAAAATAAGCAACTTTGAATATATGATATAAATTATGGAGTCAAATGAAAGGTGGAGAAAGTTCCATTACACCATTCCCATCATTCAAAAATGTTTACAACTTTAGGACATATAAAATATGCAATTGCATAACTTTCTTTATTCAAATTAATCATTTAATCCTGATTGAGGGAATGTCAATGGTAAAAACATGCTAGATTCTATTAATTAAGATATCTCTCAACCAAAAACACCATAAAGTATCCCTCAACTTACCATTTTCAAAATAACACATATAATAATCATTAGAAATTTAGAAGTATTCCAATGGGGAAGAGCTAATAAAGGCTCGATCTCCTCCCTACTATGATGGCATCATGGAGCCTCATAGGCTCTAGCCATACTCTCGAGCAAGAAGACTGATATAGACCCTAGATAGCGGTTGTCTCACACACTCCACAAATTTACTCTCATCAACTAATTTACCTTATGAAATTCTAATCATTTTCTTCACATAAACACTACATACTAGATTTTGCAACTACATCTTAAACTTTTAACAATAAAAAAATGGATTAGAGGAAATAAATAACTTATCTCTCTAAACCTATTACATACTAGATTTTGCAACTACATCTCAAACTTGTAATAATAAACAAAATGGATTAGAGGAAATAAATAACTTATTTATCTAAACCTATGCATTTTGATCTTGATCTCTCCAAGAAAAGACTCCTTCCTTCCCTCCAATCTATCTTCTTTTCTCAAAACCCTGCAAAAGTTCTCCAAAATGGAGAAGTGGGTAACACCCATTCTCTCTTCAAAAACCCAATATAAGGGCGAGTAACTTGGAAGACTTCGATGTGGAGGTGAAACTTGTCACCCTCCCATCCACTCCTCAATAAGGTCTTTTCCTCATTTAAGAGGGGACAAAAACCAAGACACCCCATTACCGAAGTCTTCTCTCATAAATGAGGTATGGGAGGTGGGGTTGGTACCCTCAACCCATCTATCCTCCAAATTCGTCACTTATCTTAACGAAGACATTTGGAGTGGGAAATCAAGTCCTAGGGCATTTATTGTATGACCAATAGGCTTCCAACTCAAGGTTATAGACCCTAGGAGTATTTTTGTAATTTAAACATGGAAATGGACTCAAAAAATTGTATTAAAGACCCACAATATTGATAAACCTCATAAACATATCTATATTTAAAATAAAACATCATTTTCTTCTATGTAAAAAGATGGCCAAACTTTTAACTTCTCATAAAGGAAATATATTTGCAATAGGTGTTTGTCACTTCTTCCATAGTCCTCATTGCCTTCTTTCACATAGCCAACATATTCACAAGTATAGTTAAACCATAATAAGAAGTCATATTATTTTCTCTCATTTTTTAATCAAGTTTACTAGGTAATAACAAGCATATTTTCATTCAAGCTTAATGAAACATTTCATATTTGAATCTACAATTATAAATCTGAAATAAAAATCCCCATGCATGTTGAAACATTACATTCCTTCACTAATAAAATATTAAAAAATGAATTATGTAATGGTTCAGGGTTGTAAAATTGAGTGTCCATTATATTCCTTCACTAATCAAATATTACAAATCTAAAATAAAAATGCCCATGCGTGTTGAAACATTACATTCCTTCACTAATAAAATATTAAAAAATGAATTATGTAGAGTTTTATCTAAAAATAGTTGACTCAAAGTAAAATAGGATCAATTATCTACAATAAATTGAGGGGCTTCTGTTAATTTTTAGTTCATCCCATCTTTTGATTTTCTAGAAGAGATTGCATTGTTTAGAAATCATTATGCAATTGGTTTCTTATTTTTCTACTATTTGCATTGTTTTGAAATTAATGTACATGTTAATATTTTGTATGGGTACATATTTTGCAAATGACATCAATCAAAGACGTTGAACATATTTTGCAACAAGCATCGTGGTCATTGAACAAAAAAATTGGACGAAGAGCACAAGAATGCCCTCCTTACCCTTAAAAACCTAATGGAAATTAGCTTCATATTGATTGTGTTAACATGGATCATTTACCTCATCATTGCACCGACTGCTTGGAAGATCAAGGATTTCAATTTTCCTTTTTACATGTTTTTTTTGGGGATTTTGTCTAAATGGGTTCATATTTGTCTTCACCTTTTAGAATTCACATATTTTGTTGGCCAAGATGTATCTCCACATCACAACAGTAATGTTCATATTGAGTTTCATCGGAGCAATCAATTTGCTGATGCCGCCCCAAGGAAAACGGGTTGCAATTTTCAGGCCTCTGCCTTATCCTATTCTTGATAATATCAATTCATATGAAGTTTACTAAGTTGGTTTCCTATTCACATCCAAGAGAATTCCATCTAATTGTAAAGGAAGATCCTACCATGCTATAGTATTTTATTCTAAATAATTTCATATAACTAGTCTTTAGAGGAACATAAGGTTGATAGGTAGAAACAACTATTTTTTTTTTTAAGGCAAAGGTGGCAAGCACAGAATATATTAATATAAGATATCAAAATACAAGCTGGTTCAAAAAGTATACCAGGAGGAAAGAGCTAGAAAGAAAACCTATGGTTATAGCTCTAATTTTGACACTGATTACAATTTGGAATTGAAAATATATCTCAAATACAGTTCCTAATTGCAAACTAAATTAAACTCCTATATGTGAAAATACAAAATATCGAATGACCATACATATATGGGGTAATTTTAAAAATGATTTCTACCAATTGGAAGCCAACAAAAAAACCCCACTGCTGAAGACCAAAGCTCACAGAGAGTTGGCAGAAAAAATCAAGAGTAGCAAGCTAATCGGTGTGGAGGCCCAATAGATATGACCGAAGTATGATGAGTCACCATGTAGCTAACAATACCAATTCCCATAAAAATTCATTTGATGTGTCTGGTGATGTGAGCTCTGTTACAACGCATAAATAGAGTTAGTGGACTATGTCGTAAAATTTCTATTCTTCCTTAGCATTGATTGAAAAATATTCTTGTGCGACTGCCCCTAAAAAGAACCTCCTTCATCCCCCATGGACATAACTGTTTCATGCACAAGAGATGAATTTCATAGATCCTTAATCTTATGTTTTGTTCATAAAGCAAAATTGGAGGCATGATTACAAAAAATAAAAAGACAAAGTGGAATCCAATTATTCTTCCATGGCTACTGGAGCCACATAATGCACATATCATTTCTCTTGAACAACTTCTATGGGCGTATCTCTATTGTAAATCCTCTTGACCAAGTTGGGGATCCCCCATTCTTGGTTTGACATTGAGATCAGGGATACTTTGCTGTTGAGGCCGAACTGCTACTCTGGACCCTTCATTACTTAGCAACATTAACATAGCATTAAATTTTTTCTTGGTGGTGTCAACTAAATCATGACCATAGGTTCTATGGTATCTACCCAGTGCCATTTGGAGAAACCTAAAATTTTGTATTTCCAAGGAGTTTTTTATGCTATCATATAGTGCAACATAAGTATGCCCATTTTGAAGTAAAAACCTAGGAAAAAGTCCTCCTATTTTAGCTTCACCCTCCCACATGTCGTACTTTTGAACGACAGAAACTAACTCATTTGCAGGGAGAAAAACATCACGAACCACTCTGTCTGCTAAAATCTCTAGTAATTCTAACGACTGTAGGAGGTCCAATGCATTATAGAGAAAAATTGACAGTAATTGTGAGGGGAAGATAAGTCTGCTTGCCTATGGAAAAAAGGATTTCCTCTCCTAAAAGCCTTTTTACACTTCTCCTAATGTGGCTATTTTGAACATGAAATACTTGTCCCAGTATTTCATCAGTGATGTGACTAGAAAATGGATGCTCCCAATCTGCCACCGAGATCCTGACTCTGTAGTTTCATGGCTTGTAGTCCATATTGTACATGCAATTTCTGAATTGAAGCTTCTCGATGTATGACGATTTGAGAACTTTATGGGTCAGTTCGGCTACCCCCTCGATTCTCTGGTTTCCCCCTTCTGTTAATTTCTTAATATCTAGAATTGCCCATTCTCAATAGCTCGGAAAACACTTCGTTTGCTAAAATTATGATTGCAAGAAACTTCAAAGGGCTTTCACTATTTCTAGCGATATTGTGGATACAATAGCAGGTACCGAGCCTTGTTATTCATATTAAATGGATGATGGCAAATGTGTGGAGGATTCACCACATGTCTATGAATTGGTACATGTGAAAATGATGAAGCAGACAACCTTCAAAATAAGAAAATAACTGTACCTATGATAAATCATTTCGCATGTGTGTTATAATGAGCCTAGCCAAAAGCTGATGCTAAGATCCTTTGACAAGTCTACAAATGAAAACATGTGAATGGTGAAATATTCAGCCTACAATCCACACGAGTAGTGGTAACTATAAAGTGAGCGCTCGCAAGTGGGTAATAATTAGCCTTTACAATAGTAGATATAGATTCACACTTCAAATCAAGGTTAATTGTAAATAACACTTTGTGATGATGAGAGATTAAATCAACATCAATGCTCCCATTAATAAATTTGACTTCACATAGATAGCCCCCAATTTTCTAGCCCGATCGCCAATTTGTATCCTTCTCTAAATTACCTCACACATACTAAACCACCTCACACATATTAACCTTATCTTTGTGAATGATTTCTTCTATTACTGGAAAGTATGATAAGTTGCAGTTTGGATTAGAAGAGTCCACATTTATCTTATCACAACCCATATTTGCTAGGAGGTCTTCTAGTATGTTGCCTTCTCTGTATGTATGAGAGATGGAACATTTGATTAATTGATCGAGTAGTGCCTAGATTTGCTTGAAAATGTAAGCAATCTTCCAATTGGAGGATTATCAATTGATGCACGCATTAACTATAATAGTTGAATCTCCTTCAATATGCAGTTTTTTAAATCCCATCCTTTTTTCTATTGTTAATCCAGCAAGGAGGGCTTGGGCTTTAGCTATGTTGTTTGTACCTGGTGGGATGGCTGTAGATTTGAAATTCTTCAAATCGCCCAGGTAATCTATGATACAAACTCCCACACTTGACTCCCCTGGGTTTCCTCTAGAGGAGCCATCAAAATTAAGCTTCATATAATCAGCAATTGGAGGATTCCATTTGATGCTTTTTTTGTCAATTGCTTGGGAAATTTGATTATAAGTAGCAAAATAGGAAGGGATGGTCAGACCATTCCAAGCTCTTTTTATGGTATCATCCCAAGGGGAATAATGACATGGACCCCTAATGCTTTGAATGTTGGCATTAACCAACTCTAAGATGGATTTTTCTATTCTCTCCAAAACTTTGTGCAAAGGGGTGACAATTTTCTTGAATATCCATTTGTTTCTTTTCCACCAGATTGACCAAATTACTGTGCACTTCCAAATACCTACAAACATTGAGGAGGAGAAAAGAGTAGGCCAAGATTGGAACATATCCCATAATGAATTAGGGAGTGGCATTGTCAGATTTAGTTTATTCATGATGAAGAACCAACACTCTTGAGAGAAAGGGCAATTAAGAAACAAGTGATCAACTATTTTGTTTTCTTCATCACATAGGATACACCAGAAAGAATAAGCAATATGTAGTTTCTCTATCTTATCACTTGTTAGTATCCTTTTTCTTAATGCTGGCCATGCAAAACAACCTGCTTTGGGTAAAACTGAGTTATTCCAATAGAATGAAAAGGCTCTATTTTTCTTCATTTGGTTTTCCAATTGCTGGGAGGCCTGATAACCTACTTTGATTGAGTACTTCCCATATTTTGAAGCAACCCATATCATTTTATCTTGGCCCTTTGAAATGAAAACATTTCTCTCTGAGTAAATCTTTTGTAGAGAATCTTTTTGTGTATCTAGTATAGGAAGTGCCCGTGGGTCCTTCCACCTAGCTTTCCTTGAGAAAGTTTCTACTCCACATACATAATAAATAACTCTAGATCCCCAATAGTTAGTGACAATCTGCCTTGCATCCACAAGTTCATCAACTTGGTTTAACAGTGGTAGTCCATTCCATGAGTCTTCCCAGAAATGAGCACTTTCACCGTTATGGATTTCCCAAGATACATATTTAGTGACCACATCTATAGTAGAGATCATAAAATCCCATATTGTTGAACCTTTGTAAGGATCCGATATTGTGATAATCCTAATTGGATTATTGGGGTCCAAGTATTTTTCTTGCATGATTTTGCACCATTTTGAATCAGGTTTGGTGCACATATGCCAAATAAATTTCCCACCAAAGGCTTCGTTTCTTTTTGTTAAGTCATACAAATTGACTCCACCTATCTCTTTACTGGATGTCATCTCTTTCAGCAAGATCAATGGTAACTTTCTCTCACCTGTCATGTTACCTTTCCAAAGAAATTCTCTGATGATTTTTTTAATTTTCTGAATCACTGAGCTAGGAGCTTTGAGGACTGAAATGTAGTAATTCGAGATAGTTGCTAGGAATATTTTGATAAGAAAAATTCTTCCTGACAATGACAACCATCTAGATTTCCAGGCTGAAATTCTGCTTTTAATTCTATCAATTATCATTTTTTAATAATTTTCTTTGTTAGACCCCACAAAAAAGGGGATACCTAAGTAGGTAGATGGGAGTTCTTCTAGTGTAAAGCCTAATATGTTTACAATTTTCATTGAGATAACTCCATTAATGTTAAATTAAAAAAGTTTTGATTTCTGAGAATTGATGACTTGCCCCGAAACAACAGTATTCAAATCTAAGGTTTTTTTAACTTGTTTGGCTTCTTGTAAATTTGATTTACCAAAGAGGAGGGTATCATTAGCAAATAGGGAGTGAGTGACTTATAAAGTAGTACCCTCAATGTGAGTACCCAACCATAAGAATTTCTCATGCCTGAGTTTGATTGTCCTATTGAAATCCTCTACCATTATAATGAATAAAAATGGGGACAATGGGTCTCCTTGTCTAACTCCTTGTGAGGCTGGAAAATAACCAGCAGAGACACCATTGATGATGACTAAAAAGTATGCACTTGTTATGCATGCCTTAATCCATTTACACTACTTATCAACAAAGCCAAACTTGTTAAGAACATTGAGAAGGAAGGACCAATTAAGTTTGTCATAAGCTTTCATCATGTCAAGTTTGGCTACAAAGGCTAGAGATTGATTCATGTTTATGGAATGCAAAATTTCATGTGCCACTAGAGCTCCTTCCATGGTCTCTCTACCTGGAACAAAGCCATCGTGTTCTCAGGAAATGATTTTGCTGATGAGGGGTTGGAGCCTCAGGTAAATACATTTGGAAATAATCTTATATATTGTATTACACAAGGAGATGGGACAAAAATCAACAAAGGTTTTAGGGTCCTTAATCTTGGGAATGATGGCAATATTGGTGGCATTGAAGTTTTTAAGAATAGAAGCACTCTTTCTTGATTCTTCTAATGCAAGCAAGAGATGAAAATTGACAACATCCCAACATTTCTGAAAAAAAGGGCAGTGAACCCATTTGGGCCAGAGGCCTTGTTTGGAGACAAGGAGAATACTACTTTCTGGATTTCCATAATAGTGAAGGAAGCAAAAAGAGCTTGATTATCTTGCTTGATAATTAGTGAAGGAATAGACTGCAATAGTTCATGATCTTGAGGTTCTTTGGGGAGGGGAGAGGGGGGAGGAGCAAGGAGATTTTTGAAGAAACTCACTCCCTCATATTGAATACCTTGTGCATCTGAAATAACATGTCTTGATGAAGAGTTGTTCATAGAGAAAATTGTGGTTGCTGCTCTTTTTTGCTTTGCTGACATATGAAAAAACTATGTTTTTGCTCCCTGCTTTGAGCCACATCTCTCAAGATTTTTGCCTCCAATATTCTTCTTCCCTTTTGCACAACTCTTCCCATTCTTCCTGAAGTTGATTTTGTTTTTGAAAAGTGGTTGGATCCAATCTATTTCTTATGATGAGATCATTTGTATCAACAAGGTCTTTCTCTACCAATTTCTTTTGAGCAAAAATGTTTTTAAAGACCTATTTGTTCTAGATTTTTAATTGAGCTTTTACATACTACATATTTTGTTAGACTCAGAACATTTTTGTACCTATGCAGAATGGTGAATTGACCCATCATTGTCTCACTATTGCAAGGAAGTGTGGGTGATGAAACCGAATCCTTTCAAACTTGAAGGATGGTCTATGTTTATGAGTTGAAAGTGAAGTTGAAGATGTGATGCTAAGAGCTATGGGGAAATGATTAGAACCCATATATGATAGTATTTCTGATTGAATTTTGTAGTCCTGTAGCTTCCAACAATGTGAAACAAAGTACCTATCCAGTCTTTCTGCTATATGTAGAAACCCTGCTCTTCTATTCATCCATGTAAACATTCCATTGTTGGGTTAATATCTAGCATGGAATTGTCACTTATAAACAAGACAAAATCATCCATGGTTTTGATGGGAGGGAAAATTCCACCTTTCTTTCTGATATTGATGTTATTGCATTGAAATCCCCTCCTACAATAATGTTGTCTTCTGAATAGTGTCTTATTACATCAGTCAAAGCTGTCAATGTAAATTTTTTGTCTTGTGTCAAAGTTGGTCCATAAACATTAATTAATAAGAAGGTGAGTTCAAAATGCTGCACTTTTATCATTTTCCAATTTGTGTCTTGCTTAATACCTTTTAATTTTGTTGTTTTAGTGTTCCATAAAATAGTGAGTCCTCCTGATGCCCGTATTCTCTGAGTGTGGACTAACTTCCAGAGTGGTCATCTTTTAACTGAGATTTGAAAAGGATCCTGAGATAATTTGGCTTCTTGAAGTATCACAACATCTACCTACAAAGAATCAATCTGTTCCTTGATTCTTTGCCTTTTGTCAGGGGCATTTATTCCTCCGACATTCCAGGATATGATTCTCATTTTTGGCAAGGAGAACATATGGCTCTCCTTGTTGTTCTCTTTGCGGATGAAATTTTTTCACTCAAAGTAGATTGTGTGTCGGCTTCTATTTTTTCTTTGGTTTTAGCACTTTTAGGTTTCCTGCCTCTAGGCTTTGGAACCTTCTTATCAGTGTTGCACAATGATGGTGTTTGCAAGATCGACAAAGTTTGGGAGAAGTCAAACTTTTCACATTCTTACACTTCTGATCTAGAAAGAAAATGGGAGAATATGTGCAGGCTGCCCTTGGGTGTCGAAGGAGCTAATTCTATATAGAGTGCATCTTGCTTTTCTTGTGTTAGTTCCTATAGATTCACTGATTGTGGTGAACTGACATGGGGAAATTTGGATACAATCATGTGCCCATATGTCTTTAATTCTTCTTCTATTGGTTGTTGGTAAAATGAGCTAAGATCCGTGTTGCCCACAATTGATTCTACCTCTTCTATTTTGTCAAACATCTTTGAGGCAACTGAAAATAGCATTTCACTGTCCATAATTTCTAACCCTTCTCCAGACATTTGTTTCTCCTGATGAAAAGTTAAGGAAAGGGGGGACATAGGGGCTTCCAGGCTAGTGCAAATCTGAATATTGTTAACCAGACCATTATAATGTATCCTTTTTTGATAAAGGAGATCCATCATTTGTTCACTCTAAAGCTACACCAAGATTTTTTGCGTGGGACAAAAAACTAACTGGCCCTAAAGGGCAGGTGGAGGATGAGGAGATCCCCTTAGTTCTTTCTTGGAATCAACTTGGTTGAAGCAAGAAGAAGCAATGCTGAAAGCTATGACAAGGGAGGTTGATTCCACCGAGGTATAAGTTAACAGGTTGGGAATGATGGAAGTCTTAAGGAAATACAACAAAGTTAACCAAGTTCTTATAGAGGAGAAGACTTGGAATAACATCTCTTGCATCTCTTTATTGTGCGAGACACTAAAATCTACCTCTTGGGGAAGAGGTTCCTCTAATTCTTGGATTGACTTAGTTTGATGGATGGAGCTTAGAGGGTGAGAAGCAACACACAGGAGCAGGTCAGAGACATGATCACTGCAAATATTAATAATAGGTTGATTAGGGCCTTGGCATTGGGTAATGTAATGACCCATAAGGTCAACATACTTATCCACTATGGAAGCATCTTGGATGACTATTTTTTGATTCCATGAACCCCATTTTGAAAGTATAGACAAAGAATCTAGAAAGAGATTACTGAGATTAAGGAGTAAACATACTCTGAGTGTTAGATGAGTGTGCTCCAAGGGAATAAGGTCATGTTTGACAAAGATGCCTAGTTTATTTGCAAAAATTCTCAATGAGATCTAGATCTCGGTATTCCAATGGCAATGAGGCGAAAGATATCCAGAAGGGCATAAATTTGCACAATGTTCTGTCAGCCCTAAAGTTTGGGATCCATGGGATGGAGAATAGTCTCGAGCCCTTACAAAAGCAACCTTTAAACTTATGAGTAGAGTCTCCATGGGATTTGAAATCAAATAGGGCAATAAAGAACTTAGAATCCGAATCAATGTAGAAAATGTCCTCAATACTGTTCCAATACTTTTTAGCCCAAGTAAAAATCTCAGAGATTTGAAGAGAGGAGTCCCAAAACTTACCAATGAGAGCTGTCTCGTGTAAAATTGATATTTGCGGTGTCAGGAGGTGCTCAGGTAACAAGATCTTATGTGATTGATCCACCTCTTGGTCTTTATGTAAGTCTTTACCCTAATCCCACTTGTTGCTCTGTATGTCATCCTCATGAGTGGATGATTTATCATGGGACTTATCCTTCTTGGCTTCTCTTTGCAGAGTTTCAGGGGCCTCATTATTGTTGAGATCAACTTTTTGGGTATTAGAATCCTCTGTTTGTGGCTTCAGTAGCCTTTTTTTTAAAACTTTCATGGACTTGTGTGGCTTGGAGATGGCTGAATAATTTCCTTGTCTTGGTGCAAAAGAATGATTCTATCTCAATTCCCTATTATGAAGAGGGATGTCATTAGTGTTGGCCATTTGGTGGAATTGATTATGTGTTGCATTGATGTTTTGTCATTGATGTCAACACTAGCTATTTGGATGCTTTACCGATGCCCTTCTAGTCCCGGTAGGTTGAGCAGTTTCTGGTTGGTTTGGATCTGGCATGATAAGGTAGGCTCCGGTATGATTTGGTTATGGAATTATCTTATTCATGATACTCATGTTCATATTCAGTGAGTTGGTTTTGGTCTGGTGATCGGATGCTATCCTATTTGCTTGTGGTTCCAGAGAGGGTTTCACCGACAGAGCTTTTGATGAAGGTCTTTGATGATATGCATAAGTGGTGTTGGTGCATCTTCTGGTGGAGTTTCAGGATGTTGTTGGTGATCATGTTCAAGACTTGGTAGATGGAGATCATTTCTTTAGCGTGTGAACATATACTGGGTCCCGGTTGATCTAGGTTATGGACTGGCTTAATGTAACGTGTGGATTGGCCCTCTCGATGTGTTTCCGAGATGTCTTATGTCTTGGATATTATTTGTTTCATCTAAGGACAACATATTTTGTAAATTATTTATTTGGTTTATTTTCTGGTAGCTGAATTGATTGTTTATGGTCGAGGGTTTGTATATATAGATGTAAGATCTCATTGTAGATCAGATATAGGAATGAGATATGGATATATAATGTACAAATAATGTAATATCATTCAAGCAGAGGATTTGGTCTATCATTGGAGATTGAATTGGGTTTATGTAAGAGGATTTAGTCCTCAATTATTGAGCTTAACTGGAACTGTACTCATGCATAGGAGATGCTATCTTTGTAGTTCAACACTTCTTCCAGATTGTTGTTTGGATTTCTACGTAGTTAGTGAGGCTCCTTTTGTGATGAGCAGTGCGCTCTAGGCTATTGGCCTTCCTGGAAGTGCAGGCCCCTTATTTTTAATTCACATACTTACTGCAGAAGTATTATCTCACTATGGGTAGGCTTCCTATCGTGGTTTTTCCCTTTACCCGGTTTTCCACGTATAAATATTGGTGTTATGTGGATGGTATTTATTCTTTGATTATTGTTTATGCTTAATTGTTTTAAATGCTATTTCGGTATTTGGTTTAAGCATTTCGGTATTAGGGTTTTGGGTTCTGATATGAAAATTTTAATTGCTTAAGGTTTCGATAATCTATGACAACTGATTCACCCCCCCTCTCAGTTGTCTTCCGGTTATTTGAACTATCTAACAATTGGTATTAGAGCTTTGGTCCTCTCTACAGAAAGCTTAACTACTTGAGGAAGATCCTATGGCAGCTAACAATTCAAGTTCATCCAGTTCATCTGGAGCTATCTTTTGGATAGATATTCCTAGGCTTGATGGAGAAAACTACACATTATGGAAGATTCAGATGGAGACTCATTTGAGATGTCTTGGCAAGGAGATTTGGGAGATCATATAGAATGGTGTCACATCTTATAATCCGGCATCTGGAAATCCTCCTCCAGAAAACCTGGATAAGGAACTTGAGAATGATTGTAGAGCAACATAAGACCTCTTGTGTGCACTTTCTAATCATCTGGAAATGATATATGGGATAAGTTGGAGACTCTTAATGAAGGTGACCCTACAGTGAAGATTGCTAAACTTTATGGCTACTGGGTGAGATATGAAAACATTAAGATGGAAGAAGATGAAAGAATTATTGCATTCATGGAAAGTGTAAATGAGATTGTTATGGGAATTCAATGCTGTGGTGGAACTCTGAGTGAAGATGAAATTGTTTCTAAAATTTTGAGAGCCCTACCACCAGCTTACAAGATGAAGGCTACTACTATTAATGAGTTGAGAACAATGGCTAATACATCTATCAACAAAGATACCTTGGTTGGGAAATTATCTTCTTTTGAGCTTGAAGAATTTGGACCCTCTGGACCTGTGAAGACTGAACCTGCTTTTCATGCATCTGCATCAGCAACCGATAAGCAAGATTGGAAAGATTTGTATGCAAAGGAATTGGATGATATGAAGAGAGAAGATGGTGAGTTTGAGCAACTTGAAGCACTATTTTCTAGAAGAGTACCTAAAGGATCGGTAGAAAGTAAGTATGAAGGAAAAACACCTTTTAAATGTTTTGCATGTAATAAGATTGGCAATTTTGTATCTAGATGTCCTGAAAGGAATTCAAGATTTGAAGAAAGAGTTAGAAGATCATTTAAGCCTAACCCTGGATATCAGAACAATTATAAGTATAAGAAAAATAGAGACAAATCATGCTACATAGCAGATGAGGAATGCATTACTGATTCTGATGATGAATTGGCAGAAGACTCTGCTATTGGTTCCGACAATGGGAAGGAATGGGTGTTCCTAGCTATCAAGGAAGATGTTTTGGCACTGGAAGAGAATGTACCTAAAGAGAAGGCACTTGCTGCTAAAATTGAAGACAAGGATGAATGGGTAATCGACAATGGTTGTTCACATCATATGATAGAAGATAAAGGGAAGTTTCTATCTTGACAAGAATTTGATGGCAGTTTGGTTAGATTTGGAGATGACAAAGTATGTATGATCAAAGAAAAAGGAACTATATCATTGGATGGTAAGAACAATACATAAAATGTCTATTATGTTAAAGGTTTAAGGCATAATCTTTTGAGTGTAGGAAAATTGGTGGATAAGGGATTTCAATTACAGGTCAAGGATGGAAACTACAAAATCATTACTAGATCTGTTTTGGCTATTGCTACCGGTACACAAACAAAAGGTAATATATTTCATTTGAATTTTGGTGAGAAGACATGTTTGATTATGCAAATTGATGAGAGTTGGCTATGGCATAAAAGGATGTGTCATGTGAATTTTGATTGCATTGTGAAGACCAGTTCAACTAAGGCAGTTAGAGATATACCTAAGATTGTGAAGCCCTATAATTCGGTATGAAAGAATGTTAAATGGGGAAACATGTCAGAATGTCTTTTAGGAGTATCCAAGATAAATCAAGTGATGTTCTTGATCTTATTCATACTGATTTGTGTGGCCTCGCTAGAGTTAAAAGTTTTCAAGGTGATAGATATTTCATGCTAATCATTGATGATTATTCTAGAATGATGTGGGTTACTTTTCTAAAGAAAAAATCTGAGGCATTTGAAAAGTTTAAAATCTTTAAGGCTAAAGTAGAAATTGGGACAAGATTGAAGATTAAATGTTTGAGGTCAGATCATGGTGGAGAATTCATATCCGGTGAGTTTAATAACTTTTATGAGAAGCTTGGTATAAGAAGACAATTTTCTGCTCCTCGTACACCTCATCAAAATGGAGTTGTGGAAAGGAAGAACATAACTATCTTGGATGGTGATAGAAAAATGATGATGGAAGGTAGTCTACCTCATATCTACTGGAGAGAAGTAGGGAGCAAATTGGTTTATACATTCAACAAAGTACATATCAAAGGAGAAACCGCTAAGACACTTTATGAATTATGGTTTGGCAATACACCTAGAGTTAAGTGTTTCAGAATCTTTGGTAGTAAATGTTATATAAGAAGAGATGATATCATTGGAAAATTTGATCCTAGATGTGATGAAGGCATATTTGTTGATTATTCTAATGAAATTAAGGCATATAGATGTTATAACAAGAGATTACAGAGAATTGTGGAGAGTGCTAATGTCAAAGTGGATGAGCTGAATAAATGTCAAATCAGAATTTATGAGAAGGAACCGGTGGTAGAAATGCTTATATCTAAACCGGTAGCACCTTTACCAGAACAAAGTGTTGAACCAGTTACTTCGACAGTATCAAAAAATTCTACAATAACTGAAGAACCAGGAATAAAAACAAAGAGTCAGAAGACTCCTAGGTATGTGAGATTGAATCATTCAGATGATCAGATCATTGGGGATAAGAACAATGGAGTAATGACAAGAAGAAGATTGACAATTGATGAGGTATGTTTAATTTCACAAGTTGAACTGGTATCAGTAATTGAGACATGTAAAGATGAATATTGGTTGAAAGCTATGGTGGAAGAATTAGATCAGATTGAAAAAAATAACACATGGACTTTGGTTCTCTAGCCTAAAAATAAGAATTTTATTGGAACTTAATGGATTTTTAGGAATAAATTGAATGAGGATGGTAAAGTTGTAAGGAATAAGGCTAGATTGGTTTGTAAAGGATATTCTCAGAAGGAAGGAATTGATTATGGAGAGACTTTTGTACTTGTAGCTAGGATTGAAGCTGTAAGATTATTTCTTGCCTATGCTGCTCATAAGAACTACAAGGTTTATCAGATGGATGTTAAGTGTGCATTTTTGAATGGGGATATTGATGAGGAAGTTTATATTGAGAAACCTGATGGTTTTTCACTATCAGATGATACAAACATGGTTTGTAGGTTAAGGAAAGCTTTATATGGATTGAAATAGACACCTAGAGCTTGGTATGCAAGGTTGGATAAATATCTTTTGATGCTTGGTTTTACTAAGGGTGATGCTGAATGTTGGCATTATACACTATAATGAGAATTGAAGGTGTTGTCATTGATGACAACCTTATGGAAACCTTTAGGAAACCTTGTGGCATTCATCTGGTAAACCACTGATAGGCACTGACACCGATAGGCACTTCACCGATAGCGACAACAATGTATACCGACACCCCATTCGAAAGGAACAAACTTTTGTTTATTGTATTTAATTGTAAATATCTTTTGTAAAGCCAACATGGCATATTGTAATAGACTCATATATGTATGAGATCTTGTAAATCATTTTGATATAAAGAAAAAAAGAAGAATAAGAAAAAGGATAGATAGAAGGAATGAGCGAATAGTAAGGCAGATTTTGTATAAGGTTTATGGATATAATATGAGCTTAAACCGATACTGAACCTGTCATAGTAGATGTTGGATTGTAGCAGTACATTGTATTGGATTATCATGATCCATTTTGTAAGTCAGTGAGACTTCCATTTTCTAGATTGAGCACTGAGCTCTAGGCAGTTGGCCTTCCTGCATGTGCAGGCACCACATTGTAAGTAATATCTATTCATTGGCCAGTGAGTGAATATTGTGGGTCACAAATCCCACCGAGGTTTTTCCCACACTGGGTTTCCTCATTAAACATCTTGTGTTATGGTGTGTTTTCTATGTTGTCTTTGTTGTTCTTATTTACTACATTAACTCTTATTTACCGGTACACTATTTGGAATGCAAAATACTTAATAAGGTCAAATATTCTATTAACCGGTTAGTTACTAATTCACCCCCCCTCTCAGTATCTTTGAGACTGTCATTAATCCTAACAATTGGTATCTGAGCCTGGCCCTCTATTTTCAAAAGCCTGACAAATTGAGGAAGATTATGACATCGGTATAGATGGAGAACTTAAGAAAACAATTAGAAGGAGCTCTTGTGGACTATGATGCAGAGAAATTGAAGAATATCAAACTTGAATATGATCTGAGGACTACACAGGAATTCATTCAAGGACTTCAAGAGAATCTTACTATTGCTAGAAATAAAAGAAAAGAACTTCATGAGAAGATGCAAAGTGATGATGATGAAAAGGGAACTCTTAATGATCTTGTGAACAAATTGAGGAAAGAAAACAGTACTATGAGGAATGAAATGCAAGACATGACTATGAGATTTTGTAAAGACATTGAAGATAGGAAGAAGAATGAAGATGACTTGACTAGGAGACTCAATGATGTTGGAAATGAAAATCTAAGACTCAGTCGTGAAAATGATATGTTGAAGAAAAATATAATTCACATGCAACATGATAAAACTGAACTTATGAGACAGATGGAAATTCTGGAAAATGAGTTGGCTACTGCAAATCAACATAAAGAGAAATTCAAGAAAAGTTTAGAAGAACTTGATAAAATGCTGAAAAAGTCAGAAACCTAATGGACTTGGATTTGAAGTTGGTAAAAGTTTTGGTATTGCAAACAATCATGATCATAGTAAACCAGTAAGACAACTTAATGCTTGCAAATTTAATGGGAAATGATTTAACTATAACAAGTATGGTCATAGAGAAAATCAATGTAGATCTAGAAACAATCAAAACATTAATGCACCCACCAGTCAATGTTTCAAATGCAACAAAGTTGGTCATAATTCAGAAAACTGTAGAATGAATGTGAGATGTTATGTTTGGGGAAGATTTGGGCACTTATTTAATCAATGCAGAACACAAACCGACATAGGATATGGAAAGGCTATTCAGAAGAATAATGTGACTTGCTATGATTGTAACAAGATTGGACATATTGCAAAATTTTGTAGAAGTAAGACTTCATCGACAAATAATAAAGGACCCAATTTGAAAGGCAAAGAGAAGGTAGATGAGGTAAAGCAAGAATTTTCAAAACAGTGGATTAGAAAGAGAGATCAGAATGTTGATGAGACTATTACTTCACCGGTAGAACAAAGTATTACTCCACCGATAGGAGATTCTTCATCCAACTAAAAACTAACCCTTTGGGAGTATTGCAACAAGTTGAATATCATGTAGTTTACCCTTGGTTGATGGTGTGAAGATGAATTTCTTCTCTACCGGCAGATGTGTTAAGTTTCACTTAACCGGCGAGCATTTAATGTGGATGTTGAAAGAAAAGACATTGTAAATCATCGGTTTTCCCTCTTTTTCGATTCACCGAGCATTCAAACTTTCAGAGAGCGCAAAATCTGAGCGAAGGCATTCAAGGTGAAGAAGTGAAATGATTTCTTTCAAGCACTCAACCTTTATCAGGCAGCTTAAGGTATTTTTCAAATGACTTCCTCTTCTACTCCAGAATTTATTGAAAACCCCACTATTGTGGAAGTTGTAAAATTCCCTAGGCCCATTTTCGAAATCATTCCTGAAATAGCTAAGCAAGATGATTCCTAAAGGTGTAGCTTATGCTGAAGACCCTAAAATTTACATTCATTGCAATATTGAGGAATTAGGTTTCGAAGAAGTATTGAATATGTTTATAACTGTTATCTATGATTAAAATGGCAATGTCAAACCCGAGCACAAAATTATTGAGACCTTAGGTTTTATGGAAATCTTGGACATCCCTGAATTTCCTAAGGAGGTAGTGAGAATTATCCTTAGCAGGGTACATGGAGAATTTCTTTGGCTAGATTCAGTTTGCAAACTCACCAAGGAAGCAATTAGGGCAGTGACAGGTTTACCCTCCATCGGTAGTAGGCTAGACAAGACAAAGAAGGTACCTAACAACACAATCATGACCTTAATAGGAGCAACATCTGATAGTAGATCCCTGAGAGTAAATGACATCAAGGATATAAATGTCAGATTCATAAGTATGATCTTAGGTCACAAAACCACACATGCAAACAGACTCAATTCAGTTTCTAGTCTTTGCATTAAAAGTTCTTATGATATGGCAAATAATGATGCAAAAATAGATGTGTGTGAGTGGCTAAAGGATGAATTAATGGACAACTTGAAAAAGATAAAAGGTGATAAGAAAGGAACATTTTGTTTTGGTAATCTTTTGGTATGTCTTATGTTGTATTTCTCAAAAGAAGTTCCCGGTATTGGAAAGAAAGATTTTGGATATGACATACTGGTAGGCAAACAATTGCAATAAACTTTCAACGGCATGGGTAATGATAAGGAAAACAATATAACTAAGTATTTCAAAACCTTCCAAGCAAAAATGAAAACCAGAGAGAGACTACCACAAAGTATAGTAGACAAATATGAAAAAGAAATATGTTTTGTGATTAAAAAGGATGAAATATGGATGGAAGCAGTTCTTCCTAGAACTGTATGGGTAACTGAAATAAGGTATGAGGTAGATGTAAATATTATTGAAACTTATGCTAAAGCCCTATTATAAGCACCTAGAGAACCCACATAAAAGGTCTTTGGTAATGCAGAAACAATTGAAAGTGGTGTATAGACATTGAAACAAAGAAAGAAAAGATAAAAGTACATAAGGAGTGCAAAAAAAAAAGTAAAGGAAATCAAAGAAAACATCATGAACATTACTGAAATAAAGGAAAGTGAATTGGAAGGATTACAACCAGAGGTACATATCTCACCGGTTGGTACATCATCTAAAAGTGAAATACCTGTTGAGTTCAAGAGAGTTGATAGGAAGAGAAAACCCTCACCGGTACCCTCTCCTTCACCAAAGAAACAAGAAAGAAGCAACAAGCGGTAAGACAACCGACAATGAACTTGACACCCAAGAAGAAACAAAAACAGGTTATACCACCTTTGGATAACTTATTGAGTGAAATCAGTGATGACAACAACTTGGCAAATGTGAGCAAATTGTATAATACATTCATTGATTCTGAGAAGGAAAGTATTGAGAACAACATAATTCTACATCTGGACATTTACAAGAAAGTGCTAATTGAAGTTGTAGATGATTTGCCAAATGAATTGTATAGAAGGTTAGATTATGGAGTTAGATAAGAAACTTAAGATTGAAAAACTACTAGCTGTACATCCGGTCAACTCTAAAGAAGAGATTGATGAAGTAGAAGCTAACAAATCAGTTTTTGCAAGTGGTCACTAACATGTGAGCCTAATGGATGGAAGAGTTAATGAAATTGTAGAGGAAACAACACATAAATGGGATATCTTTTTTGCAGAAAAATAAAAATAGGAAGAATTGAACAGACCCAAGAAAACTTTCAAGGTATATCAGAAGGATAGAGACAAAGGAAAAGGTAAAGTTGGTAGAATACCAAACATAAAAATAACTGACAACCTACCACCACCCTCGGCTACTACACTAGTAAACATTGATGACATACTGGCTATTGAAAATGTTGACACAACACATGAGGACAGTAACCCTGAATCATAAAGTCTATTCACAATGAATATTGATACTCAGGAAGTGAACATTGTTGTGGATAAGGATAGCATAGAGGTGAAGAATGATATTAATGGAAATATTTATGAGCAACTGACAAAAAATATTGAGGTTGGAATACAAACAGAGAAAGCAGAGCAAACAAAGCATTCAATGGAACCTTTGGACAGTAGAATGAATACTGGAAGTATTGATTCTAGCACTGAAAAACCCACAAAGACAATGACAGAGATACCGACAACAGATAACACAGAGAAACTGACAGAGGCACAGGTACATATTGAGACAGTGCCACCGGTAATCACTGAGAAACCCAAACCATTGCTAATAGAAATGCAAACTTAGATTGATCCACCAGAGGTTGATACAAGCAAATTGGTTACTAATACTACAAGCACTGAGATAGTAAAAGCAGTTGGTCAGACATCAGGTACTTCCCTAAGTGAATTCAGACCTACAAATGTGACAGAAGTACTTCTGGACTCAATCAAAAAGATAACTGATTGTAATGCATTGGCCTACAAGGCAATTGATGATACTATACCTATTCTTAAGATGATTGCACCAAAATGCAATTTAGATCATGTAAAGGATTCTTTAAGTCAGGTAGACACATTGTCTAAATTCATTGCTGGAAATGTAATAACAGTTGATCAAATAAATGAGGAAACATTCAAAGAGAAGATAGAAAAAGAAAAAGAAAAATTCTTTGAGAAATCAATAAAGAAGTGCATGAAACACATTAACACACTTTTACCAGCATTGAATACAACAATTTTGGAGTATAAGGAACTGTACAGGGATACATGCAAGCCACAACTGTTGACACAGGACATTGAAAAGAAAATTAGTAGAGTACAAAAGGAAATAGATGATATAGCTGATAATATCATTGGTTCATCCAAACCTAGATGATAGTAGAGTACACAAGGATATAGCTGATAATATCATTGGTTCATCTAAACCTAGATGATAGCAGAGTACAAAAGGATATAGCTGATAATATCATTGGTTCATCCAAACCTATATTAGTTATAGAGCAAGAAATAGTAGGATTTGAGGAAAAGTTGGAGAAATTGGAGAAAGAAAAAGCAAGGATCAAGGCAAATGCCAGAGAACTTAAGTTCAAACTCAGTCCTAAATTGGACAACCTTATCTCTTTGAGGAATGAGATCTCTAAGGCATTAATTCAAGGGGAAAGGTCATCGGAGGAGCATATGTATCATCTCACCGGTACAATCCAAAGAACCGAGGCAACCATGAAGGACAACAACAGATTCATACAAAGTTCAAACTTGGTTTTGGCTGACATATTTCAGATTGTAACCAACCAGTTACAAACCTTAAGGTGAAATTTTGCACTCATTTGACAATTTTTGACAACCTTTGTCATTGATGTCAAAGGGGGAGTAGTGGACAAATAAAAATAGCTAATCAGAGGAGATCATTTGCTCAGGGGGAGCACACATTTTTGGTAAATTTTTGACTTCACTTTTTGGAACAGTTTTTGATTTTTCTCATAAGTGTTGCCATCAATGCTAAAGCAGGAGATTGTTGGCATTATACACTCTAATGAGAATTGAAGGTGTTTTCATTGATGGAAACCTTGTGGAAACCTTCAAGCAACCTTGTGGCATTCATCTGGTAAACCACCAGTAGGCACTTCACCGACAACAACAACAATATATACTGGCACCCCAACCGACAGGAACAAACTTTTGTTTATTGTTTTTAATTGTAAATATCTTTTGTAAATACGACATGGCATATTGTAATAGACTCATATATGTATGAGATCTTGTAAATCATTTTGATATAAAAAACAAAAAGAAGAATAAGAAAAAGGATAGATAGAAGGAATGAGTGAATATTAAGGCTGATTTTGTATATGGTTTATGGTTATAGTATGAGCTTAAACCGGTACTAAACTTGGCATAGAAGATGTTGAATTGTAGTAGTACATTGTATTGGATTCTCATAATCAATTTTGTAAGTCAGTGAGACTTCCATTTTGTAGATTGAGTAGTGAGCTCTAGGCAGTTGGCCTTCCTGCATGTGTAGGCACCACATTGTAAGTAATATCCATTCATTGGCCAATGAGTGAATATTCTGGGTCACAAATCCCACCAAGGTTTTTCCCACATCGGGTTCCCTCATTAAACATCTTGTGTTATGGTGTGTTTTCTATGCTGTCTTTGTTGTTCTTATTTACTGCATTAACTCTTATTTACCAGCACACTGTTTTGGAATGCAAAATACTTAATAAGGTAAATATTCTGTTAACCGTAGAATATTAACCGGTTAGATACTGATTCACCCCTCCCCTCTCAGTATCTTTGGTCCTGTCATTAATCCTAACATTGACAATAATTTATATTAACAAGATCATTGATGATGATATACTGATTATTGAAGTATTTGTTGATGACATCTTTTTTGGAGGTGAAGATAAGTTATGTATCGAATTTTCTAAGAATATGGAGAAAGAATTTGAAATGTCTATGATTAGGGAAATGAAATTTTTCTTAGGTTTGTAGATTAATCAAACTAATAAAGGTATTTTCATCTGTCAAACTAAGTATGCTAGGGAATTGTTGAAGAAATTTGGTATGGGAGATTGTAAATTGGTAAGTACTCCTATGGTTACAAGTGAGAAATTAACAAGAAAATATGTTTTTGCACCGGTAAATCCTACAAGATACAAATCTATGATTGGAGGTCTTCTTTATTTGACTCAAACTAGGCCTGACATAATGAATACTGTTTGTATTGTATCTAGATTTCAGAGTGATCCTAGAGAAAATCATGAGAGTGCAGTGAAAAAGGATTTTTAGATACTTACAAGGTACAACTGAATATGGTTTATGGTACCCTAAGGATGGCGACTTTACATTATGTGCATATACAGATGCAGATTGGGATGGAGATGTTGATGATCCGAAAAGTACTTCCGGTGGAGCTTTCTTTCTTGGAAAGAAGTTGGTTTCATGGATCAACAAGAAACAATCATGTACTTCTTTATCTATTGCTGAAGCTGAGTATGTTGCTATTGCTACTAACTGTACACAGGTTCTATGGATGAAGCAAATGTTGAAAAATATAAAGGTGGATTGTAATGCACTGGTAGTTATTCACTATAATAAGTCTACAGCTATTTATATATCAAAGAATCTGGTATTTCATTCTAAGACAAAGCACAAATCTATCAAGTATAACTTTTTGAAGGAAAAGGTGGAAGCAGATGAACTTAGATTGATTTATGTGAACACTAAAGAGAAGATTTTAGATATCTTCACTAAACCTTTGCGTAAGGAATCATTTGAGTACTTCAGAGATAGATTAGGGGTTTCTGCCCCTCCACTAGAGACTGTTAGATAGTTCAAATAACTGGAAGACAACTGATTAGGGGTTTCTGCAATAAGTATGTGAATTACAAGTGAGGGGCCTGCACTTGTAGGAAGGCCAATAGCCTAGAGCACACTGCTCATCACAAAAGGGGTCTCACTGACTACATAAAAATCCAGACTACAATCGGGAGAAGTGTTGAACTGCAAAAGATAGCATCTCCTATACGTGAGTATAGTTCCGATTAAGCTCAATACCGAAGGACAATCCTCTTACATAAGCCCAATTCAATCTCCAATGATCAACCAAATCCTCTGCTTGAATGATATTACATTATTTGTCCATTACATTCTTTTCCCATAACCATGATGATCTACAATGAGATCTTACATCTATATACAAACCCTCGACCATAAACAATCTGGTCGGCCATCAGACAATAAACCAATTATATAATTACAAACCATGTCGGCCTTATACCAAACAAATAATACCCAACACATAAGACATCCTGGAAACACATCGAGAGGTCCAATCCACACATTACATTAAAGCTGATCCATAACCTAGATCAATCGAGACCCAGTATAGGTCCATATGCTACAACAATGATCTCCATCCACCAAGTCTTGAACATGATCACCATCAGCATCTTGAAACTCCACCAAAAGATGCACCAACACCACTTATGCAATTCATCAAAGATCTATCGGTGAAACCCTCGCTAGAACCAGAAGCCTAGCTTCTAAGAAAACATGATAGCATCCGATCACCAGACCAAAACCAATTGACTAAATATGAGCATGAGTATCATGAACAAGACAATTCCATAAACAAATCATACCAGAGCCTACCAGATCATGCCAGATCCAAACCAACCAGAAACCACTCATCTTATCGGGACCAGAAGGGTGCCTGTAAAGCATCCAAACAACTATTGTTGGCATCAATGACAAAACATCAATGCGACACATAATCAATTCCACCAAATGGTCAAAAATATCCCCTTTTGGCATTGATGGCAACACTAGATGTGAAAAACATCTACGTACCAAGAAATGCATAACAAGTCTCCCCCAATAGAAGACAACCAACAATCTCCCACATATAGATGTAGCAATGAAGTTATGAAACAAAGAACAAACTCCCCCTATGAATAATATCTCTGTAAAGAACTAAATTATACATATATATCTCCCCTATCAATATCTCTCTCCTTTTTTCTTTTTTTTTTTCACATCAATATCTCTCCCCCTTTGACATCAATGCCAAAAATCTGACAAAAATATCAAAGAATAAACATAAACCACTGAATCACAAAGTTGATTACTCCCGTTGAGCAGTAGCATCCTCACATTAGTGCCAGAATGAATAGTATCTTTGATAATGCATACGGGACTGATGCCAAACCGCATCAATCAAGTCTCTACCAGAGGGGTAGAAACTCCCAATCTGTCTCTCAGGTACTCAAATGATTCCTTGGGCAAAGGTTTAGTGAAAATATCTGCAATCTGCTCTTTAGTGTTCACATAAACCGATCTAACTTCATTTTCTTCCACCTTTTCCTTCAAAAAGTTGTACGCAATAGATATGTGCTTTGTCTTAGAATGAAATACCAGATTCTTTGATATATCAATAGCAATAGAGTTATCACAGTGAATAACTACCGGTGTATCACAATCCACCTTTATATCCTTCAACATTTGCTTCATCCAAAAAACTTGTGTATAGTTAGTAGCAGTAACAACATACTCAGCTTCAACAGTAGATAAATAAGTACATGACTGTTTCTTACTGATCCATGAAACCTACTTCTTTCCAAGAAAGAAAGCTCCATTGGAAGTACTTTTCCGGTCATCAACATCTCCAACCCAATTAGCATCTGTATATGCACATAAAGTAAATTCATCATCCTTAGGGTACCACAAACCATATTCTGATGTACCTTGCAAGTATCTAAAAATCCTTTTTACCACAATCTCATGATTCTCTCTAGGATCACTTTGAAATCTTGAAACAACACAAACAATATTCATTATGTCAGGCCTAGTCCGAGTCAAATAAAGAAGACCTCCAATCATAGATTTGTATCTTGTACGATTTATCTGTGCAAAAACATCTTTTCTTGTCAATTTCTCACTTGTAACCGTAGGAGTACTTACCAGTTTAGAATCTCCCATACCAAATTTCTTCAATAATTCCTTAGCATACTTAGTTTGACAGATGAAAATAACTTTCTCAGTTTGAGTAATCTGCAAACCTAAGAAAAATTTCATTTCTCCAATCATAGACGTCTCAAATTCTTTCTCCATATTCTTCGAAAATTTTATGGATAACTTATCTTCACCTCCAAAAATAATGTCATCAACAAATACTTCAATAATCGGTATATCATCATCAGTGATTTTATAATATAAATTACTATCAGCATTACCCTTAGTAAAACCAAGCTTCAAAAGATATTTATCCAACCTTGCATACCAAGCTCTATAGGCAAGAAATAATCTTACAGCTTCAATCCTAGCTACAGGTGCAAAAGTCTCTCCATAATCAATTCCTTCCTGCTGCGAATATCCTTTACAAACCAATCTAGCCTTATTCCTTATAACTTGACCATCCTCATTCAATTTATTCCTAAAAACCCATTTAGTTCCAATAACATTCTTATTTTTAAGCCAGGGAACCAAAGTCCATGTGTTATTTTTCTCAATCTGATCTAATTCTTCTTCCATAGATTTCCACCAATATTCATCTTTACATGCCTCAATTACCGATACCAGTTCAACTTGTGAAATTAAACATACCTCATTAGTTTCCAATCTTCTTCTTGTCATTACTCCATTGTTCTTATCCCCAATGATCTGATCTTCTAAATGGTTCAATCTCATGTACCTAGGAGTCCTTTGACTCTCTGTTCCTCTTCCCTGATCTTCAGTTACTATAGAATTTTCTGATACTGCCGGAGTAACTAGTTCAACACTCTATTTCAATAAAGGTACTACTGGTTTAGATATAATCATTTCCATTGCCGGTTCCTTCTCATAAAATCTGATTTGACTTATGTTCAACTCATCTACTTTGACTTTAGCACTCTCCACAATTTTCTTCAATCTCTTGTTATAACATATATATGCCTTTCTTTCATTAGAATAGCCAAGAAATATGCCTTCATCACATCTAGGATAAAATTTGCCAATGATATCATCTCTCTTGATATAATATTTACTACCAAAGATTCTAAAATACTTAACTATAGGTGTATTGCCAAACCATAATTAATAAGGTGTCTTACCAGTTTCTCCTTTGATATGTACTCTGTTGAATGTATAAACAGCTGTGCTCACTACTTCTCTCCAGTAGATATGAGGTAGACTAGCTTCCATCATCATTGCTCTAGTAGCATCCAAAATAGTTCTGTTCTTCCTTTCCACAACTCCATTCTGTTGAGGTGTCTGGGGAGCAGAAAATTGTCTTCTTATACCATGCTTCTCACAAAAGTTTTTAAACTCACCGAATGTGAATTCTCCACCATGATTTGACCTCAAACATTTAATCTTCAATCCTGTCTTAGTTTCTACTTTAGCCTTAAAGATTTTAAACTTTTTAAATGCCTCGATTTTTCCTTTAGAAAAGTAACCCACATCATTCTAGAATAATCATCAATGATTAGCATGAAATATCTATCACCTTGAAAACTTTTACCTCTAGCGGGGCCACACGAATCAGTATGAATAAGATCAAGAACATCATTCGATTTATCTTGTATTCTCCTAAAAGAGGTTCTGACCTATTTACCCATTTGACATTCTTTACATACCGGATTATAGGGCTTCATAATCTTAGTTATATCCCTAACTACCTTAGTTGAACTGATCTTCACAATGCAATCAAAATTCACATGACATAGCCTTTTATGCCATAACCAACTCTCATGAATTTGTATAATCAAACAAGTTGTCTCACCAAAATTCAAATGAAATATGTTACCTTTTGTCTGTGTACCGGTTGCAATCTCCAAGCCAAATCTGTTAATGATTTTGCATTTTCCATCCTTGAACTGTAATTGAAATCCCTTATCCACTAATTGTCTTACACTCAAAAGATTATGCTTTAAACCTTCAACATAATAAACATTGTCAGTATTGTTCTTACCATCCAATGATATAGTTCCTTTTCCTTTGATCATACATGCTTTGTCATCTCCAAATCTAACTAAACCGCCATCAAATTCTTGCAAAGAAAAAAACTTCCCTTTATCTCCAGTCATATGATGTGAACAACCACTGTCAATTACCCATTCACCCTTGTCTTGAATTTTAGTAGCAAGTGCCTTCTCTTCAGGTACATTCTCTTCCAGTGCTGGGACATCTTTGTTGATAGCCAAGAATGCCCATTCCTTTTCATTGCTGGAACAACTAGCAGAGTCTTCTGCTAGTTCATCATCAGAATCAATAATGCTTCCCTCATCCGCTATGTAGCATGATTTGTCTTTGTTTTTCTTGTACTTATACTTATTCTGATATCTAGGGTTAGGCTTAAAATATCTTCTAACTCTTTCTTCAAATCTTGAATTCCTTTCAGGACATCTAGATGCAAAATGACCAATCTTATTACATGCAAAACATTTAAAAGGTTCTTTTCCTTCATACTTACTTCCTACCGGTCCTTTAGGTACTCTTCTAGCAAATAGTGCTTCAAGTTGCTCAAACTCATCATCTTCTCTCTTCATATCTTCCAATTCCTTTGCATATAAAGCTCTCCAATCTTTCTTACTGGTTGCAAATGTAGATGCATGAAAAGCATGTTAAGTCTTCACAACTCCAGAAGGTCCAAATTCTTCAACCTCAAAAGTAGATAGTTTCCCAACCAAGGTATCTCTATTGACAGATGTATTAGCCATTGTTCTCAAACCATTAATAGCAGTAGCCTCCATTTTGGAAGCCGGTGGTAGGGCTCTTAGGACTTTAGAAATAATTTCATCTTCTCTCAGAGTTCCACCACAACATTGAATTCCCATAACAATCTCATTTACCCTTTCCATGAATACAGTAATCCTTTCATCTTCTTCCATCTTCATATTTACATATCTCACTCGGTAACCATCAAGTTTAGCAATCTTCACTATAGGGTCACCTTCATTAAGAGTCTCTAACTTATCCCATATAGCCTTTCCAGATGATTTTTCAGTTAATCTCATTATTTAATGACCATAAAGTGCACACAAGAGGGCTTCTCTTGCTCTACAATCATTCTCAAGCTCCGTATCTAGGTTTGCCAAATGTTTAATTATAAGGTGTGACACCATTTTGTGTGATCTTCCAAATTTTCTTGCCAAGACATCTCAGATGAGTCTCCATCTGAATCTTCCATACTGTGTAATTTGTTCCATCAAGCCTAGGAATATTTCTCTGAAAGATAGCTCCATATGAATTAGATGAAAGTGAACTGTTAGACGCCATAGGATCTTCCTCAAGTGGTTAAGCTTTCCACAGAGAGAATGATAGATTTGATACCAATTGTTAGTTAGTTCAAATATCCAAAAGACAACTGAGAGAGGGGGGGGGTGAATCAGTTGTCACAGATTATCAGAACCATTAGCAATTAAAAATTTAATACCAAAACCCAAAACATCAATACCAGAATAGCAATTAAACCAATTAAGCATAAACAATAATCACAAAATAAAAACCATCCACATGACACCAATATTTATACATGGAAAACCGGTAAAGGGAAAAACCACGGTGGGAAGCCTACCCACAGTCAGTAATACTTCTGCAATAAGTATGTGAATTACAATTGAGGGGCCTACACTTGCAGGAAGGCCAACAACTTAGAGCGCAATAGTCATCACAAAAAAGGAGTCTCACTGACTACATATAAATCTAGACTGCAATCGAGAGAAGTGTTGAACTGCAAAAGTTAGCATCTCCTATGCCTGAGTATAGTTCCGGTTAAGCTCTATACCAGAGGACTAAATCCTCTTACATAAGCCCAATTCGATCTCCAATGATTGACCAAATCATCTGCTTGAATGATATTACATTATTTGCCCATTACATTCCTTTCCCATAACCATGATGATCTACAATGAGATCTTAAATCTATATATACAAACCCTCGACCATAAACAATCAGGTTGACCATGAGACAATAAACCAATTACATAATTACAAACCATGTCGGCCTTAGACCAGAAAAATAATATCCAACACATAAGACATCCGAAAAACACATCGAGAGGTCCAATCCACACGTTACATTAAAGCCGGTCCATAACCTAGATCAACCGAGACCTAGTATAGATCCATATGCTATAGTAATAATCTCCATCCCCCAAGTCTTGAACATGATCACCATCAGCATTTTAAAACTCTACCAGGAGCTACACCAACACTACTTATGCAATTCATTAAAGATCTTCATCAAAAGCTCTGCCGATGAAACCCTTGCCGAAACTAGAAGCCAAGTTTCTAAGCAAGCAGGATAGCATCCGATCACCAGACCAAAACCAACTGACTGGATATGAGCATGAGTATCATGAACAAGCCAAGTCCATAACCAAATCATACTGGAGCCTATCGGATCGTGCCAGATCCAAACCAACCAGAAACAACTCATCCTATCGAGACTAGAAGGGTGCCGGTAAAGCATCCAAACAATTAGTGCTGGCATCAATGACAAAACATCAATGCAACACATAATCAATTCCACCAAATGGTCAACATAGACTTTATTGATGTGGTTTGGCATCAGTCCAGTATGCATTATCAAAGATATTTTTCATTCTGACACTGATGTGGGGATGCTACTACTCAGGGGAGTAGTTAGATTTGTGATTCAATGGTTTATGTTTTTGCTTTGATATTTTTATTTGATTTATGGCATTATGTCAAAGGGGGAGAGATATTGATGTGAAAAAAAAAACTTACGGAGTTGTATACATTAGGGAGAGAGATATATGCATAATTCAGAACTTTACAAAGATATCATTCACTAGGGGAGTTTGGTCTTAATTTCAAAACTTCATTGCTATAACTTTGAGTGGGAGATTGTTGGTTGTCTTCCATTGGGGGAGACTTGTTTGGCATTTCTTGGTACTTAGATTTTTTTCACATCTAGTGTTGCCATCAATGTCAAAGGGGTAGATTGTTGGCCATTTGGTGGAATTGATTATGTGTTGCATTGATGTTTTGTCATTGATGTCAATTCTAGCTATTTGGATGCTTTACCAACACCCCTTTGGTCTCGGTAGGTTGAGAAGTTTCTAGTTAGTTTGGATTTGGCATGATCCGGTATGATTTGGTTATGGAATTGGCTTATTCATGATACTCATGTTCATATTCAGTCAGTTAGTTTTAGTTTGGTGATCGGATGCTATCCTATTTTCTTGGAAGCTTGGCTTCTGGTTTTGACGAGGGTTTCACCGACAGAGGTTTTGATGAAGATATTTGATGATATGCATAAGTGGTTTTGGTGCAACTTCTGGTGCAGTTTCAGTATGTTGTTGGTGATCATGTTCGATACTTGGTAGATGGAGATCATTTCTTTAGCATGTGGACCTATATTGGATCTTGGTTGATCTAGGTTATGGACCGACTTAATGTAACATGTGGATTGAACCTCTCGATGTGTTTTCGAGATGTCTTATGTGTTGGATATTATTGGTTTGGTCTAAGGCCAACATATTTTGTAAATTATGTATTTGGTTTATTGTCTGGTAGCTGACCTAATTGTTTATGGTCGAGGGTTTGTATATATAGATGTAAGATCTAATTGTAGATCAGATATAGGAATGGGATATGGATATATAATGTGCGAATAATATAATACCATTCAAGCAGAGGATTTGGTCGATCATTGGAGATCAAATTGGGTTTATGTAAGAGGATTTAGTCCTTCAATATTGAGCTTAACCAGAACTATACTCAGGCATAGGAGATGCTATCTTTGTAGTTCAACACTTCTTCTATATTATAGTCTAGATTTCTATGTAGTCAGTGAGGCTCCTTTTGTGATGAGCAGTGTGCTCTAGGTTGTTGGCCTTCCTGCAAGTGCAGGCCCCTCAATTGTAATTCACATACTTACTGTAAAAGTATTATCTGACCGTGGGTAGGCTTCCCACCATGGTTTTTCCCTTTATTGGATTTTCCACGTATAAATCTTGGTGTCATGTGGATGGTATTTATTCTCTGATTATTGTTTATGATTAATTGGTTTAACTGCTATTCTGTTATTTGGTTTAAGTATTCCAGTATTAATGTCTTGGGTTCTGGTATTAAACTTTTAATTGCTTAAGGTTTCGGTAATTGTGACAACTGATTCACCCCCCTCTCTCAGTTGTCTTCCAATTATTTAAACTGTCTAACAATTAGGGTAGCTTAAGAATCTAGGGTTTTGTAGCAAGACATTATTCGGCCAAGAGACATAGGAAGGGAGGCGCCAAGATCTGTTAGTCTCTGGGATCCTTCTTTGAGTTTTACCATCATCACAACTATTAGTAAAGCAAGGAGAGTGGGTGAGAGGTTCTTCACAAATGTCAAAAATAGGCTGAGTGCATTTGTATAACCTTCTTGGGTGGGTAGGTAACAAACGTCTGTTTGATCAGAAATGTCTGCCTTCTTTCTACCCAATATGCTCTTGTGATGTCTCTGGACCCTTGTTTTGGTCATAACTGCCCTCAAATCGGCCACACCACTGATTTGATGATGTACACTTTATTTCTTCAAAACCCCATTTTGGTTTCTTGCCCTGGAGATTATTTTAGCATTCAAAAACCCTCATTACCCAATCCTTCCCATATCTGTTTAATCTCAGAGTTGTGGCATCTTGAACTCTACCTTGTTATCTTTAAGTGGTGTTTGGGTGACCATATCTACCTTGCCAACCTATATCAGGCATGTAACCAGAACTATGGATGTGGCCTTGTTGTAGAAATTTGAAAATTTTCCCTACTCGAAGCCACTTGCCCGCCATGCTTTTTTAAATTCTCAAATATTTTTGTCTATCGAAACAACTGTTTGTTATTTTTGGTTATTTTATAATTTTATTGATTTAATATTTTTAAAGCCACAAAATATTTGAGGGGAATTAAAAATATATTTTAGTTTCTATATCAATAAAAGTGCTCATTATAGATTTATATATCATTGTTATGAATTGATAACTTCACATTATTTTAATTTTTTTTTATTTTGATGAATATAGAATGTCTTTTTAGGTATAATTCAATCATTGTTAGCAGGCTTTTTTATTTTTTATTAATTGAAGTTTGTTTTAAAAGGGTAGGAAAACTTCCTTTATCTATTTAAAAATTAAAAGTGAGTTAAATAATATAATTTATATGCCAATTATTAAGCATTTAATTGGTAAGATGATAGTTTGTTAGTTTGTTTTAATTGATTTTTTAGTGATGGTGTTTATTCTTCAAGTGAAAATAAGGTTGCATACTTTGTTAAGAAATGCACACCACATAATTAAAAGATTTAATTTATTTATTTTCAGTAAGGGTTAGGGCTAAGATTAAGGTTAGTGTTCAACTTGAGTTGTGGCTTAATAAGTGTTAAAGTTAGGATTCATTTACATTAGCATTAAAATTCAATTAAGGTTATTGATAGAGTTCAATTATTGTTAGGGTTAAATTAATGTTAGAATTAGGCTATGATTCAATTAAGTTGGGATTTAGTTAAGGTTAGGGTAAAATTATGGTTAGGGTTCGAATAGAGTTAATGTTATGGTTCGAATAGAGTTAATGTTATAGTTCAATTAATGTTAAGGTTAGAATAAGAATTAGAAATAAGAGTTTCAATTAAGGAAAGGGTTCAATTAGGGTTTTAAGATAAATCTTCAAGTTAAGGTTACAGTTAGGTTTTAATAAGGATTATGGTTTGAATATTTTTAGGGTTAATTTTAGATTAGTAAGGTTAAGGTTATGATTAATAATAGATTAGGGTTCAATAAGTGTTACCTGACTAGGGTTTGTTGGGAAAATGGTATCTCAACCTTGCATACATGAGGTTACTATTTATAGTAAGTTTTTGTTTGAGCATGAAATGGTGTGAAATTCTTCCCAAAGCTTTGGATTGGCTAGATAAGCATGTCGATAAATTTTCATCTCAAGATCATAGCTAGTTTTGAAGATATTAATGTTTCCATTTTTGGAGGGTGCAATGAAAGGTTTAAAATTATTTTTGAGGAATTTATAACCTCCAAAACACCCTTAAAAGTGGGAATAACCAAAATATCATGTTACGAGGTGATAGATAACTTCACAAGCTTTCTAGCGCATCAAATAGTTCATTAATCGGATACCCGATTCGCAAGTTATGGCCTCTGGAAGTTTAGAATCCTGAAATAGGAAATATAAAATGCATCAGAGACATAAATGAGCTATAAAATGGAGGAACATGTGTTGATGTGTGTTTTGACATGTCATAGGGCATATAGAATGGAGATAAGGTTGGCTCTACTTTATTGGGTGGTTTTAGCCCATGGTTTTGTAATACCATTTGATGGTTTCTTGTATTTTATCTCCTATATATGAGTGTGTGAGATAGAGGTTGTGTGTTACAAGAATCTTATGGTTATTGAGTTACCTTTGAGTCTTTGATTAGTGGTACTCCTGTGAAGAGATTTCTCTGCAAGTATATTGTAATTTGATATTGATTGTTGAATAGTATATTGAGCTACTTTTGGAGTGTCAGATTTTTCTCTTGAAAGGGTTTTCCCCACGTAAATCACTATGTTGTGCTATGCATGATATTATGTTTATTTCTGTTATATTTTTGTAACTATTGTAATGATCTATAATTTTATTTTCATTACCCTCCTCTTAAGGTTAGTTTAGGAAGTTGCTATGCTACTTAAATTCCTTACAACTGGTATCAGAGCCTAATCACCTTTGGTTTCAGTTGTAGGTTGTTGGGTTTTTTGAACTAATCCAGATTTGAGTGCGAGCTTGTGTAGAAGATACTTTTTGATCTTGTTGCAGGAATTTTCAGATGACAAGTTTGTCAAGGATAATAGAGGTGGATAAATTTTTTGGAAGTAATTTTGAGATGTGGAAGCTGAAGATGGAGGGTCTGCTAATATATTGAGATCTATAGGATGTTGTTGATGCAAATGTCTAAAGACCCTCATATCCTACTATGGTTGCTCAATATGATGTTATGGACCATAAAACCAAGGGTCTAATTAGATTGTGCCTATCAGACTCTGTTCTAATCAGTGTCCATGAAGAGAACACTGTAAAGAAGTTATGGACTAAGCTTGGTGAAATGTATCAAGCAAAATATTTATTGAATTAGATTTTCTTTAGGAATAAATTGTATTCCTTGTGAATGGAAGAGGGTGAATGAATTACAAAGCACCTAGAAGTATTTAATATATTGGTGGCTCAATTGGTATGTATTGGTGTTAAGATGGATGAAGAGGAGAAACACCAGATCTTTCTTTGTTATTTGCTCAATTTATGTGATTCTCTTGTTATAACCATCGATAGTACTTTTCTTGTTTTGAAGTATGAAGATGTGGTGGGTTCCCTATATGGTGAAGAGATGCAGAGGAAGGTATCCATTAGTTCTAAGGAAGCCCTAACTATTTGTGGAATACCTAAGGAAAAAGACAAGAAGAATGAGAAGTGAAATAAGTCCAAATCCAGAGGGAGATTGAAATCTCTTAGAAATTCCAAAGTCATTTGTTGGAATTGTGGTAATTCAGGTCACATCCGTAAGGACTGCAAAGAAGAAAAGAAGAAAAAAATAAGTTTGATTATGATTTTGAATCTGAGAAGGAATATGGTGATTCATTCATTGCAACTTTGGCTACTCATGTAGGTAATTGTGCATGGTTAATTGACTCAGGTGCATCTTTCCATATGACTTCCAATAGAGATTGGTTTTTTGAATATGATGAAATTTAATGGAGATAATGTGTACTTGGGTGATGATTTAGATTTAGATATTGTTGGCCATGGTAAATTTAGGATCTGATTTCTTCATGGTATAATAAAAAGGATTAGCGGTGTGCTACATATCCATGGATTAAAATAAAATTTATTATCTGTGAGAAACCTGATAGATGTAGGTGTGTAGGTAGTCTTTTCTGATGTAGGATGTAAGATGATTAAGGATGCTATGATGATTGCTAGAGGTGTTAGGTTTGGCACTTTGTATAAGCTAGAGGCATACACTATTGAGTGTAATAATACTTATATATAAATTAAGTCTGTAGATACTGCATTGAAAGATTTGAGGGTTTCACCTAGAATAGATGGACATGGCTTTTGGGTAACTAAGGGTGCTCTTTCTTCTAAAGAAAAGATCTACCTATAGAGAAGACTATGTTATGGCACCAAAGAATTGGCTACATTGGAGAAAAGGGTCTAAGGACCTTGAAGAATAAAAACATTGTTGAAGGTTTGAATGATTGTAATCATGACTTTGATTTGTGTGAGCGTTGCATTTATGAAAAACAAAACTGTGTTTAGTTTTACTTGAGCTCTCATAAATCTTGTGGTGTTTTAGATCTTATTCATTATGATGTGTTTGGTCTTGTATATGTTCCTTCCATTGGAAAATCCACATATTATGTTTCATTTATTGATGATTTTAGTAGGACATAGGTATACTTTCTAAAGTGTAAATCTAAAGTATTCAATCATTTTAAAGAATTTAAATCAATGGCCAAGTTACAGATTGGAAAGAAAATTAAATGTTTGAGAACTGATAATGGTGGTGAATTTTTCTCTAATGATTTTGATAGATTCTGTAAAGACTGTGGCATCAATAGACAGAAGACAACTCCGTATTCTTCACAATAGAATGGAGTTGCAATAAGAATGAACAATACACAAATGGACAAGGCTAGGAGTATGCTGAGTGGTGCTGGTCTAGAACAATTTTTTTGGGTTGAAGCTATTGCCATTTCTTTCTACTTGATTAATAGGTCTCATATATCAACTCTTATTGATAAAACACATATGGAAGCATGGTCTGGTCACAAGCCTTCAATGAGACGTCTTAGAGTTTTTGGTTTCAAGGCATATGCACATGTGCCAAATGGGAAGTGAACAAAGTTATAGAATAAGGCTGTGCAATGTATCTTCATTGGTTACATTTATGGTGTAAAAGGATACAAACTTTGGGACCTTGTTGCACAAAAGGTAATTCATAGTAGAAGTGTTATTTTTAGAGAAATTAAGTCTCCTTCTATTATATTGTAGCTGAAACAAACTAAATGGGAAGATGTGATTCAATTCCCTTCTACGCATGAAAGAGTTAAATCGAGACCACTTGATAGGCAAGCAGTTGAGGAGAGCTCATCTAGCTCTAAATCTTTAGAAAAGGAGGAAGAACCTCCAACTCATCTTGTTTGAAGGTCTACAAGACATAGACAACTACCTAAAAAGTATTCACCTAACGATTGGAGATGTATTTTTTCTTTGAATACTAATGTGGATGAACCTAGATTTGTAGGAGAGTCATTAGGTATGAATGATGCAAAATCTTGGAAGATTGCTATGGAAGAAGAAATGACAGCTTTGAAAAATAATGACACATGAGATCTTATACCATTGCCTGAAGGACGGAAACTTGTTGGTTGTAAATGGGTGTTAGAGAAAAATATTGGTTCATATGGAAGAATTGAGAAGTATAAAGAAAGGTTGGTTGCAAAAGGCTAGTCTCAGGTTGAGGGTGTTGATTATGGTGAGATATTTTTTCCTGTTGCAAAAATGACATCCATTAGATTTTTTCTTTCTATTGCTATTTCTTATGGTCTAGAGGTTGAGCAAATGGATGTGAAAACTACTTTCCTTCATGGTGATTTGAAGGAGGATATTTATATGACACAACCGAAGCAGTAATATGTGGTGAAAGGTAAAAGTAATTTGGTTTGTAAATTGAAGAAATTTTGTATGGCCTCAAATAGAGTCCTAGGATGTGGTACTATAAATTTGATACGTATGTATTGAGTTTGGGATTTGAATGTTCTAAATTAGATCATTGTGTTTATTATAAATCTGATGGTGATCATTTCCTATATATTACATTATATGTTTATGATATGTTATTCATTGGTAAAGGGAAATGTGTGATTTCAAAACTAAAGTCTCAGCTTGCTGTTAAATTTAAAATGAAGGATCTTGGTGTAGTGAAACTAATTCTTGGGATGGAAATTAGAAGAGATAGAGAGAATAGAAAGATATGGCTAGGTCGGAGTAAGTATGTGAATATAGTTTACATAGGTTCAACATGTAGGATTGTAGACCACTATGTATTCCCTTTATAGTTGGAACAAAATTATTTGTTTCAGATTGTCCTACATCTCCATCAGAGATGTAAGACATGAGTAGAGTGCCTTATCAGAGTGCATTTGGAAGTTTGATGTATTCTATGGTCTATACTAGACCAAACATTTCCCAAGTAGTGGGAGTTCTTTCCAAATATATGTCTAATCTTGGTAGAGCTCGCTAGGATGCAGTCAAAATAGTCTTCAGATATTTTAAGGGCACCTCAGAGTATTCTTTGTGTTATCATGGTAATTTTGTTGGAGATGTGATTTCCATTGATATTCATGGTTATGTGGATTCAAACTAGGTAGGTGATATTGGTAGCAGAAGATCCACCATTTCTTACGCGTTTACTTTATTTGGTGGTGCAATTAGTTGGATGAGTAAGTGACAGGATGTGGTGGCATTGTTCATTACAAAAGAAAAGTATATGGTAGCTACTCATGCTTGTAAAGAAGCCATATGGCTTAAAATACTATTCAAATATTAATAAAACAAGGTGTAGTGATAGTTTATTGTGACAGTCAGAGTGTGATCTGCCTAGAGCTAAGAACTCGACATTTCATGCTTGGATCAAACACATTGATGTTAAATATCATTTTGTTAGAGATATGATTGAAGATGGCAGGGTGAAGCTCGTTATGGTAGAGACTAAATGATGAATGTTATAGATTCTTTAACTAAGATTATGAGAATAGAGAAGTTGTGATGGTGTTCGGAGTCTATGTGCCTTATGACCCTTAGCAATTAATTTATTGTGTTGATACTCCCTTTGCTCTTGCAAGGTGTTCACCAAGTGGGAGAATATTGGGAAAATGGTTTCTCATCCTTGCATTTACATGAGGTTACTATTTATAGTAAGTTTTCATTTGAGCAAGAAATGGTGCGAAGTTCTCCCCAAATCTTCAGATTGGCTAGATAAGCATGCCGGTAAATTTTCATCACAAGATCATAGCTAGTTTTAAAGATACTAAAGTTTACATTTTTGGAGGGTGTGATGAAAGGTTTAAAATTAATTTAGAGGACTTTAGACCCTCTAAAATGTCCTAAAAAGTGGACATAATTGGTGTAGTGGTTTATGAGGTGATAGAGCACTTCACAAGTTTTTCGGTGCATCAACAGTTTGTCTATCGAGCACTCGGTTCACAAGTTATGGCCTCCGAAAGTTTGGATTCTTGAAATAGGAAATATAAAATGCATCAAACACATAAATGAGTTGTAAAAGGGAGGAACATGTGTTGATGTGTGGTTTGACATGTCATAGGGCATCTAGAATGGAGATAAGGTTAGCTCTACTTTAATGGGTGGTTTTAGTCAATGGTTTTGTAATATCATTTGACAGTTTCTTGTATTGTATCTCCTATATATGAGATGTGTGAGATAGAGGTTGTGTGTAAGAGTCTTATGGTTATTGAGTTATCTCCGAGTCTCTGATTAGTGGTACTCCTATGAAGAGCTTTCTTTGCAAGTATATTGTAATATGATATTGATTGTTGAATAATATATTGAGATTCTTTTGGAGTATGGGGGTTTTCTCTCGAAAAGGTTTTCCCCATGTAAATAACTATGTTGTGGTATGCATGATATTATGTTTATTTTTGTTAGGTTTCTGTAACTATTGTAACGATCTGTAAAAGTTTTTGCATTACCCTCTTCTCAAGTTTAGTGTTGGAATTTGTTCTGCTACTTAACTTCTTTACATGGTTCAATTATGGTTAGGGTAGAACTATGGTTAAGGTTAGAGATTAATTATGGTTATGGTTTATATTAAATTAGGGTTTAAATAGGGTTAGCATTAGGGGATAATTAGCATTAGACTAATGGTTAAGGTTAGGTTTAGAATTATAATTAAATATATGATTATGGTTAGCAATGAATTAGCATTAAATGTTACATTAGGGTTTAAATAAGGCTAATGCCTAGATTCAATTGGGGTAGATTTAATATTAGATAAGGGTTAAGGTTAGGGTTAGAATTAGAATTACATATATGATTAGGGTTAGGCTTCAAGAAGGATTAACTTTACAACATTATTTTTTAGAGAAAATAAATCACATATTAAATTTAGTATTTATATATAATTATATTATTATGAATCAAATGTTAAATATTTATATTTTGAATTTTCCTTCAAGTGGTGTAAATGATTTAAGATTTATTGAACCATTTCAGGTCAATCTCATTACAATCAACTCTTTACTATTATTTATGAATATTAAATATTTTCAAATTATGAATATTCAAATTTGATATCTCTTGGCGTACTTTACTTAGATTTTTTAAAATATAAGTATGCTAGTATTTATATCATATTACATTTACAAGATCATTAATATTATTATTATATTGTTAATATTTAATTATTATAATTATTTTATTATTATTATATTACAAAATAGTAACTCTATTGTTCTTCTCCTCTTTGTGGTATGGTGGCTCTCAGATATCGTGCTGGCAACCTGCAAATGACACAAAGATTCAAAGTTCGTGATTGTTGAGAATGGAGATTGAATGCTCAATTTATAGATTTTTGGAGAGAATTGATTGAAAGGTGGTACAAATTGATCAAGAGGTGGAACTCAGGTGATCTCACATGAAGATTGATAGTTGAACTGCTGATTTAGAGGTGAAATATAATAGATTGAATAGATTAATTGAGTCAACTAATTGAGAAAAAGCTAACTAAAAGAAGAAAAAAGGGTGATTGGAGGAAATAAAGAAGATGAAATAGTTAACTGATTGAAAGATATTGGAGAGATTTATTTAGAAAAAGCTAACTAGAAGATGGAAATAGGAATTGGAAAGATAATGATTTAATTAATTAATTGATTGAATTAATTAATTTAGCATGTGCTTGCATTTTGACTTAGATTTTCAATTTAATCTTTGCATGAGATTTAATTCAAATATTGAATTTATTTTAAATTCAATTTAGTATTTGAATATATTTAGAACTTGACTTTGATTTTCAATTTGGTTTTTGAAATCATGCACATGTGTTTGAATTTGATGAATTAGAAGAAATTAGAAATTAATGAAGTTAGAAGAATTAGAATTAGAATTTGAATTGTTTGAAGAATTAATGAAATTAAATGAAATTAGAATTTGGGGATTTGGAATTTGAATTTAGAAGAATTAATTTAATGAAATTAGTTAATTAAATAATTTAAAGAAACTATTTAATTATTTAGAAATTGACTTTAATTAAATAATAAAGATTATTTGAATTAAAAGAATTAAATCATAATTAATTAAATAATAAATATTTAATTAATATTTAGAAAATGGTTAATGATTAATTGATTAAAGATTGAAATAGAAATTGAATTTATTTAAAGAATAAAAATTATTTAAATTGGGGAATTAATCAAAATTAATTAAATAATAAATATTTAATTAATATTAGAAAATGGTTTAAATGATTAAATGATGAAAGAATTAAAAATAGAATAATTAGTAAGATTACAAAGAAATATGAGATTAGAAGAATAAGATTAATTAGCTTAATTAAATAATTAAAAAATTATTTAATTAATCAGACGAGTAATTAGTACATGATCAATGGGACATTTTTAGGTGTCTACATTTGCCCCTCTTTGAGACAATGTCAGACGATATTGTTTCAAAGAAAATGAAAAATTCTGCCCTAGTATGCCCTGATGATACTTAGGGTGTAATTCCCCCTTGAGAGAGATTGTTTGTGCATTAAAGACATGAATGATCTCTCGAAAAAAGAAGAATGTGAGATGAAAGATAGAAGAATGGTTAGTTGATTAGAGATGGAGATAGGTGATGTGAAGATGATATTGATATACAATATGAGAGAATGAACCTTAGAATGAAATATAATAATGTTAGATCAGAATTAGAAGTAGTTGAAGATGATTGATATGAGATGATAGATTGAAAATGATTTAGAAAGAGATGATGACAAAAGAATCAACAAACTAGCAATAAGCAAATGAGATGAAATGAGAATGATTGATTCATGAACTTGTGTCATTATTTATTGCACAATATATATTCATCACCGAGCCTTATTATTGAACAATGAAGCTTAGCACATCGGGGTATAAGGAACCAAGATGTAAACATATCTCATTGAAGAAACAAACACATAGCAGACAAGGTGTGAACCCCTCCATTCTGGGAAATACACTAGGGGTCGAGGTATGTGTGGCATTCAATAGCTGAATGCTCCTAGCATAGACACCCACTAGAGAAATTTTCCTAGAAATTCATCGGTTCACACCACAAATAGCAAACAAAGAAAAATATAATGCCCATCATGGCTCCTCTAGTCACTTGTGGACATCCTTGAGTAGCATAGGAACATAATCTGTCGCCAAATGATAAAAGATAAAGACTGGCCAGGACAAAATTCAGCAGCTATACTGACCTTGTGCCTTTGTTCTCAGTTGCTTGATGTGATGGTTGATAATGTCTGATCTCAGAAAGTTGCGGACCCCGTTTAAGACTGACATGTCTAATTTCGAGTGTATCCTCTTCTGTTTAAGACAAGATAATGATCACTTGATATGGATATAATACGACTGATAAGATAGTTTGATCAGTTGATTGCAGATGTTTGACTAGATAGTCGTATCCTTTGTTAACTTCATGTGAAGCATTTGCTGGATATCTGCTATGGTATTTGTTTCTTGGGAGACATTTTATTGCAAGTTTTTTGATTGAATGATTTTCAGGACTTTTTGCAGATTTTTTTTTATTTTTTCAAGATTTTTTCGGAATGTTTTTGGATTTTTGAAGGATTTTCCAATGTTTTTGGATTTATAGTCTTTTCAATGTTTTTGGATTTATATGTTTTTCACTTTTTTTAGATTTTTGAAGGACGTTATATGATTTTTAGGAATTTTTCAGGACTTTAAATGATTTTTAGGATTTTTTTTCAGGACTTTAAATTATTTTTAGGATTTTTTCAATTATGCCCTTAGTGTGTAGACCTGTATGACATGATGATCTGCAAAATGCATGTGGAGACAATAAATTTTTGACATGACCTATGTTAATGCAATATGCATGATGAAAATGTATTTCCTATTCGAACAAGGATGACTATTTTTGTTTAGCATTTTGTAATACACCTATTGAATTGGAGGTACAAAACATTTAGTAGATAAGCGGTCAATCGATCCTTAAGGTCCCTTGGAACATCCAAATTAACAGACTTAGTGACTAGGATTTACAAATGGAGACGTGGAAAAATTCCCCATTGGTTCTTAAAACTTTGATCTTCTTTTGCCCATGTTTGTGCAGATGAGTTAATTCCTACTCTTGTGTTCACTAAAGATCCTAAGCATCCTATATGACTAGCTACATGGATTATCCTAACTTCAAAAGCATCCCGAATAGAGCCTCGCTGCTAGCAAGCTTTTAGAGCTCTGACGAGGTTATAGACTATAATTTCTGAAATATTGCTCCATTGCCAGCATGCGTTTATAGCCTTGATGGAGTTACTTGCATGGCCCCATAGTCAAGATTTTTGTCACACTTTGTATTCGTGATATTTCAGTTATATATCATTGCTCTTTTGCCTTGAGATGAGTATTTGGCATAGCTCTTTTTCTTTTTTCTTTTCTTTCCTTGACTTGTAAGTAATGAAACCTACTTGGGTGTGACAATTACAACGGCACTGAAGTAGAATTTTAGATTTTTCACTAGTCATATGATCAACTAGGTGTCTATAATTAATTATAGATTTTCTTAATGTGTTTGAGATATAGCAATTGATAGATTTTGGGTCAACAAGTCTCAAATAGTGAAATCCTTACCAACCATAAGTGAAGCGTCGCCACAGGGTAATGTTGAAAATGTATGACCTTAGGACCTCCAAGACTTCATGTTTGAATATCTAAGAAATGAGATGACCCTTGTTCCTCTTGAATGCAAACAGATGATAAACTTGAACAGTTATTTTTTTGTTTTATTGATGTTGATATATGTTAATGCAGAAACTTTGCGAATGAGATGCATTTGAAAAAGAAACTATATGTGATGCAATGCTTTGAATAAAATGATATGCAGTGTGAAAAGTAAAACCTAAACTAACCCAACCCTTAGATATAATATCGTTTAAGGTGCATGTTGTTCATTGGGCTAGGGAGTTTTGTGTAGGTAGTTCATTGGTCTTTGTTTGAAGAGTCAGATAAAGATGTCTTTTCCAATAGGATATAAGGACTCAACTAAGTGTACATGTTCAGCATCTCCAATGTTGATTTCCTTAGTTTTGGGATTTTATGGATCATTAGAGGGAAATCCAACTCCGGAACCCCTGAATTCAGCTATAGACTTATCATTTTTAAAGCAATCCAATTGTAGTAGATTCTCTTGCCCCCAATCTTTTAGGTGTGGGTATATGAGGCAAATAGATTCTAGTTTTGAAGTTGTGGCATGAGTGGGTGTTATGCTTGTTTCTATTGATGCACTTGAAGAGGATGATGAAGTCAACCAGGTGTTGATCTCATTAGTATGTTTGTTTTTATCACTACATTAGCATTTGATGATGGCACACATACAATTGTTGACAAGTTTCTATGTAGTATGATTTGGATTGGTGATTTTATTGATAAGGGGTTCATGAAAAACTTGTGTAGAGGGATTGGGATCATGAGGGCGACTAGGAGAAATGGTAAGTTCATTTGAGAGGGAATATTGTGAAGAACATGGAGGATTATGACATGGAGATGAAGGAATGGAGGGACCTTGATCAGGATTTGGAGAAATAATGGGATCTTGTTTAGGACATGAAGGTAAAGGTATGATTTGATCTTGTCTTGGAAAGGGATTATTATGAAGGATAGAAGGGATGTCTCAATCTTTCTTAGGAGGTGGATGTTGGATGGGACTTGAAAGGACACTTTGTTCTTGATATGGAAGGGTTTGATTATGAATGGAATAGAAAAGAGGGAGGGGATCATCATAAGATTCTTGGTCGGTGGGATCTTGATCAAAAATTGGGTAGGATGGAAGTGGTTGTTCTTGATCTTTATTTATTTCAAGACTCATTTCTTCTGATTTTGGATCATCCTCTTAACACAGGGAAGGAGTTTGGAAATGCATGGGAGATTGTTGGAATGTTTCAACATTTTGGCTTGATGAAGAAGGATTTTGAATGAGATCCTTTGAATCATGACTTGAATTAAATTAGATTTGTGTGATGGATTGCCATTGGGAGGTTGTGTTATTAGATAGAGATGGCATGGATTGGTCTTGTGTGACTTTAGGGGATGATGAAATGGTGGGTAGATATGGCTGATTTGGGATTTGGTTGAAAGGGATTTGATTTTAGTTGAAAGGAGTATGATTTTGGGTGAAATATGTTTGATTTTGGTTGAATTAATTTTGATTTGGACTTTGGTTGAAAGGGTTTTAATTTTGGTTGAAAGAGATTTGAATGTTGGGTTGATGTGAATTTTGATTTGGACTTTGGTTGAAAGAAGTGTGATTTTGGTTGAAAGGGGTTTTAATGTTGGGTTGGTGTGAATTTTGATTTGGACTTTGGTTGAATGGGGTTTGATTTTGGTTGAAAGGGGTTTGATTTTGGTTGAAAGGGGTTTTATTTTGGTTGAAAGAGGTACTTTGAATGTTGGTTTGATGTGATTGGTATGATTGATATAGTGGGTTGAAAGAAAAAGAAGGTTTACATGACTCTAATGTTGGTTGAACTGAGGTAGGAATGATTTTGTTGAAGAATGAAGGTTGGCATGCTTTAATGGTCTCACAAGAAGAAGAAGGTTGACCTGGTACTGATTCCCTCATGGTCATCACTTCTCTCATCATTTTTTTCTAACTAGCCCCTATGGTTGTTAGGACAAGTCATGTCTATCATTTGTTGTTGCAAAGTCTTGATCTGTTGAGATAAGGTTTCTATGGATGGTGATGGAATAGGAATGGAAGGGATGAATCCTCCACCTTCCCTATGAAATGTATAATGCCAATCCATGATGTTTTCTTGATTGGTTTGGACCTAGGATCACAACATGTAAGATGTTTTCTCCATTTATCTGAATGTGACAATGTTTGATTTATTGAACTTGACACACTTGTTTGAGTTGAGGTTGAGTTTGATAGATCCTCTGATTGTGTTTTGGATGTTTGGGGTATGACATTCTAGGATGATTATACAACTGATGATGAACAAAGACAGACGTATATGAGGTCTAGACAAGGACGTATACGAGGACGATAATGAGAATATAAATAGAGATTATGCAACTTTTAAGGATGATAATGAGGATGTAAATGAGGACTATGCCAGAACTATGTAAGGACTCAGGATAATAAGGACATAAATGAGGACTATGCAAGGACTAAGGACGATAATAAGGACGTAAATGAGGACTTATGCAAGGAATAAGGATGTAAATAAGGACTATGAAAGGACTACCTATGGTCACAAGTGTGTATTTCTTTGAGTTTGTAGGACTGTCTGACGTTTCAAAATGGACTTTGTTTTCAGTAATTCTTTGTGTAGTGCAAGTTTTGTGGTTTTCCAAGTCTGAGAATAATTGTTTGGAGGTAGATATAGCTGAATGAACTGGTTTTCAAACAATCTCAGAGAATTCAGAGATACGTAGGATAGGGCCTGAAATAGCCCAAATAACTGACTTAATACTGGTTTGATACAATGATACATAAAAAGGCACAGAATACAATCTTAGGCTGGAATGTGGACACCATTCAATGAGGCCCCCGCAACAAAAATACTAAAACTAGATGGACAGATAGAGAGTCTGGCAGCACTAGCTCCACTCCACGACACACACTTCTCAGACATGCCATTCTCTCTTACCCCAAAGATCCAAAGATCTTATCATCGAGGGATTTTTGTCTCATATGCAAGGTACATGAGGGGTATCTATGGGGTACGATCCGCACTCCTAGAATTACTGAATGTAGGATTTTGGGCTGCTAAGTTGGTTCTTATTGTAAAATTTTGAGGGGTCCCGATCCAATGACGGATTCTCAGAGCAAGCCACTTGAGAATTTAGTTGAGCTTATCAGTTTAGGGAAGGCCCCCACATACATCAAATCCACTCAACACTCTAGCCACCTGACCAATATGTTTATATAGTGGCTTGAAAAACCCGCTCGAGAGTACACTGGGAGAGATGATATCCCCAACGCATTTCAATTCGAATTACCTCTGTGGGGTGATGAAATCCTTAGTCAAAGATACCTCTCACTACTTGAAATAAAATAAAATTGGGCATTGTTGTCACCTTCTCCCTTTCTCCCAAGACCCCGAAGGCGGGTGGAAAGGTAGTTAATGCAACAATAGGTCCACCCCAAACACGATAAAAGATTCTTTCCCTTAAGAAAATTAAATGTGAGTTAATCTATGTGTAACTTGATCCACATTTATTTTAAAGCTCAAATTGAGGTGTTGAATACGCATGTGCATGTCAATTTTAAACACCAAACTGACATGTGAAGGCATGCATGCCAATTTTAACCATTGTTAATTTTGAGCCCAAACTGAAGTGTTATACATGCATGTCCATTTTAACCATTGTTAATTTTAAGCCCAAAAAATGAAGTGTGAGAGCATGAGTGTTTATGATTCAATAATAATCCGATCCTCTCTGTAAATTCGCCACATGATGCAAAAAGATAATTTGTAACCCAATAAAATTTACATAAAACAAAGAAATAAAATATGACAAAAACTAATGCGTGATGATACTTGAGTGATTGTGTAATTCTAATAGAGAGAATGTGTGAAACTAACAGAACGAATGCATAATTCTGACAGAGCGAATGCATGAAACTAATAGAGCAAATGCGTAAAAATAACAGGGTGAATGCTTGATAGATAAACAAACAATTAATGAACCCTATCAAAAGCATAAACTTTTACTAGAAACCTACAAAACTAAAAACTGTGAATGCGTGATGATGTGTAGGTGAATGCATAATTATGTGTGGGTGAATGCGTAATGATGTGTAGGTGAATGCGTAATGATGTGTGGGTGAATGCGTAATGATGTCTGGGTGAATGCATAATGATGTCTAGGTGAATGCATAAAAATATGAGGGCGATTGCGTGAAAATATTAGAAAATGCATGACTCAAACCAGAAACTGAAAAATTGCGAATGCTTATTGATGTCTACATGAATGTTTAAATCTGTCTATGTGATTGTGTGATTCCGCAAATGTAATTGCGTGATGATGAGATCCACTTTGAAATTCATGCAAAACCTATAAAAAATGAAAAAATCCATACGACCTACAAAAATCACACAAAAAATAGAGAAGGTTAATTAGCTATTGTTCACGTCGGGTTCACCAAAATGTGCTATGCTCAAATTCATCATTGCTAAATAGGAAATAAGGAAAATCATGAATCCCTTAACTATCTAAGCAATCTAAACATAAACCAATGAAATAATGCAATTAAGAAATAGGAATGTAAAATATGTTAATCAAAACTCCCTATTCCATGATTGCATATGACTTCCATTGTTCTTCTCCTCTTTGTGGTATGGTGGCTCTCAGATATCATGCTGGCAACTTGCAAATGACACAAAGATTCAAAGTTCGTGATTATTGAGAATGGAGATTGAATGCTCAATTTATAGATTTTTGGAGAGAATTGATTGAAAGGTGGAACAATTTGATCAAGAGGTGGAACTCAGGTGAGCTCACATGAAGATTGATAGTTGAACTATTGATTTAGAGGTGAAATAGAATAGATTGAATAGATTAATTGAGTCAACTGATTGAGAAAAAGATAACTGAAAGAAGAAAAAGGATGATTGGAGGAAATAAAGAAGATGAAATAGTTAACTATTAAAATATATTTGAGAGATTTATTTAGAAAAAGATAACTAGAATATGGAAATAGGAATTAGAAAGATAATGATTTAATTAATTAATTGATTGAATTAATTAATTTAGCACGTGCTTGCACTTTGACTTAGATTTTCAATTTAATCTTTGCGTGAGATTTAATTCAAATATTGAATTTATTTTAAATTCAATTTAGTATTTGAATATATTTAGAACTTGACTTTGATTTTCAATTTGGTTTTTGAAATCATGCAGATGTGTTTGAATTTGATGAATTAGAAGAAATTAGAAATTAATGAAGTTAGAAGAATTAGAATTTGAATTTGAATTATTTGAAGAATTAATGAAATTAAACGAAATTAGAATTTGGGGATTTGGAATTTGAATTTAGAAGAATTAATTAAATGAAATTAGTTAATTAAATAATTTAAAGAAACTATTTAATTATTTAGAAATGGACTTTAATTAAATTCTACATTGCCAGAAACCAAACATTCAAAGAGTTTCTCTTGTCATGGCCGATTCAAGGTAGATTTTCGAAATGGGGCCCCATTTGGATTATTGGCCCCTCCTTAGTAGCTTGGCATGTGTGGAAGGAGTAGAATAGGAGGGTGTTCCAAGGAAGAGAACTGGATGTTCATAATGTTATTTTTATGATAAAGATCATCATAGAAGAAGTGATCAACGAAAAAATTCAGGGAGTTAATTATAAATACATCTTGAAATGGGACTTGGATATGGAGAAGGTTTGGTCCATCAAACAGACCAGTAATCATAGATTAAAAGATGGGAGACTAAAGTGAAGGGATGTGGTATGGCAAGCCCCTCCTCTAGCATGGTTGAAATTAAACTTCGATGAGGCAAGCAAAGGCAACCCGGGTCGGAGTGGATTGGGAGCAATTGTCAGGGATGAATTCAGAGTTACTCTGAAAGCTTTCTTGGGCTTAGTTGGCTTTGCTACAAACAACGTGGCAGAAATCTCTACGTTGGAGGTTGGTTTAAAATGCATTCAAGAGGATTGATAAACTTGTTATCGAGGGAGATTCCCAAATCATACTCAATGGGATAAGTTCTTCTAAGTTCCAGAATTGGCGATTGGATAATTGGACACCGAGGATCAAGATTTTTTTAGATTCACTTGGAGACTTTCACATCCAACATATGTTTCAAGAAGGAAACAAAGCTACAAATGTGTTGGCGAATTTGGGGATTGAGGAATCCGATGTCAGAGAATTTGACAGTGTTGATGTCTTGCCCGTGGCAGTGCGAAACATCATTTCTCAGGACAAAGATTTGATTCCTAGACAGGGAATTGGATGAGAACAAACTATCGGCGACGTTGTCAGTTGAGATTGGTCTTGGCGATCTTGGACAATGCTGCTATTTTCCAGTCAGGCACGTGGGTTAGGACATATGATCTCTAAGGTGGCAAGTATTCATATTATTCATTTGCTTCCCATGACCTGGCAGATTCCAAGAAGGGTGGTGGTTAGTATAGTGATATGACTAAGCTCTCAGAGGAAAAGGTCATTTGCAGGATCGCTTATTGTTCCAAGTAGATTCGAATCGACCTCAATTTGGGCACCTGATGGATTAGGTATATGGAGCATCTATATTAACTAGTCCATTCTTAGCTGTTTTGAGGCATTCTTCTGATACTATACTATTTTTAGCACCAATGGTTCACCATTTCGGGCTCCATTTTTTATGTCGGGAGGAATCCCTGGAAGAACAGTGTGATAGGCTCTTTGACATTGATGTTGATGGTCAAACTGCAATCATGGCGATAGTAAAAAATGGCCTTAACGAAGTTAGGTACTGGTGTGACGACCACATATATGAGATTGTGCTTTGCTTACTAGTGGATGTGATGCCATCCAAGGAAGCAGTGGTGGAAAAAGTTACTCGGTTTGTCTGGGAATGTGACGCAGAGCTGGTTGGGAGCGTGGTCATGGAAGTAGAAAAAGAGTGGGCAAGCATACTGGGCCCTTATTTCAACCCGGGTTGTATATTATCAGAGATAGAGGTTTTGAACTCAGAATATGAAGAGCAGATGGCAGCCGTTGAGTTGCAGAAAAGGAAGGAGAATTTTATGGTGGAGGCTTGGGAAGTTTTTTGTGTCAAAGTTATCTTCACTCCATTTCGTAGGATGATGGAGGATGATCTGGGTTGGCTCTCAAGTAATAGTATTGATAAGGTGGTGGGCATTGGGGTGAGGGTTTCCACTATAGTAAGACTGATATAGTTTGGAGGACTTCTTTATTTTGGATTGTTTTTGAAGTCTTGGTTGCTCTATTATGTTTGGTCAGGTTAGGTGTGTCTGAGTTAGTATCCCTCGTCTATAGATGGGATGTCTCTTATGATACAGATTGGGCTATCAAGCTATGTATTGAGATCCTATGTAAAAAAAATTGAAATTAATATAGGGCGCTATCCCCACTAATAGATAGCACTTGCCTAAAAATAAAAAGTAAAAAAATAAAATAATAAAGATTATTTCAATTAAAGGAATTAAATCACAATTAATTAAATAAAAAATATTTAATTAATATTTAGAAAATGGTTAATGATTAATTGATTAAAGATAGAAATATAAATTGAATTTATTTAAATAATAAAGGTTATTTAAATTGGGGAATTAATCAGAATTAATTAAATAATAAATATTTAATTAATATTAGAAAATTGTTTAAATGATTAAATGATGAAAGACTTAAAAATAGAATAATTAGTAAGATTACAAAGAAATATGAGATTAGAAAAGTAAGATTAATTAACTTAATTGAAGAATTAAAGAATTATTTAATCAATTAAATGAATAATTAGTACATGATCAATGAGACATTTTTAGATGTCTACAATTAGTATCTTATTGTATGATTATATTCTATTATAATATATTATAAATTATGATTAAATAAACTATTAATTAATAATTAAATTATTCAATGCCTTTAATTTGTGAATAGAAGTAAATATTGCCTTGTTTGAAAAAGGGATCAAAGGCAATTCCCCTCACTTAAATAAATGAATATATGGTTTGAAGATTTCACTAAAAAAAAAAATATCTATTTTATGATAAAGAAACAAATATTATTAGAAAAAAAATTCAATTAAGAAATTTTAATTTCAATAAGATATTATATTTAATGGGAACAATAGTTCCTACACCTTATCCATTATCGATTCCTATTTCAAACCTCAAAACATATCTGCTTACCTAATTGCATAGGAGGATAAAGTGAAGAGGAGGCTGAAATAAATAGCAATGTGTCGCATTCCACAAAATCTTCAAAAATAGTTATTTTAATTCCATGAATCTCTCCACACCCTCGAACCTTGGAATTATCACGTTTATCAAAACAATGAAATTATTATTATTATTATTATTATTTTTTATTTTTATTTTTATTTTATTTTTTAAGTCTAGTGGGTAAGGAGGATGCATTTGAGATGAATTTAAATGTGAAGAAAAACATGCAGTCAATTTTATCATATTTATATCCAATTCTTTGTTGTAGCAATGGAGAATTGACAATGAGAAGCAAAGTGAATGGATATTAGACCCATCTTTTGATATATCCACTCTGCCTGTTTGGCCTTTCAAAGTAACAAATTTATCTTTGTATTCCTCAAAATAAGCTTGTATTTATTCATATTGTTTTTGGAATCTCTCCACTTGATCTTTTCTTTGATTGTTGCTATCCTTGTTGAGCCCTCTGAGTGCTTCTAGCAATTCAATTTCTTCCACCTAAATTTTTTGCATGTAATAAAACAAGTTTTCAAGTTCATCCATTAAAGAATGCAGACTCTCAAGCCTTGGATTCAATTCACTTTTGAAAACATTCATACATCTCTGTCCTTCACTTGTATTCCAGTCATCAAGTGCATCTATTAATGCATATAGATGCTCAATCCCTACACTTAAGTGATTCTTGACAACATTCATAAGGGTCTCTCCATTCCTTATAAAATGAATATATTATTATTATTAATATTATAAAAGTAAATGAATTAAGGTGAACTTTGGGGATTAAAAGTTGAAATCATGATTTAAAGTCAAGTTTTTATTGACATAGATGCCTGGTCCATATATGGCTATGATTGTAGAATGTTTATCGATGTTTTGATTAATTAAAAAAATAGGTTTTCAGGACCCGAAACCTTTAACATAGGAGATTAAAATAAGACACCAAAAAGTCCAGTGCTTAAGAACTGCATACAAAAAGACTGGCAATAAAAACCAGCAAACCAAAAGGACAACTAAACAAACAACAACAAAGAAACAAATAAGGCGCTACATAGTTATTTTATTCAACAGGTCCTCTGCTTTTTTCACTAGCTCGTCATAAGAGGCCCCGACAGCTTTGAGGTCTTCTAGGTCCTTGTTAGGTTTCTTTTCCTTCTTTTTTCCTCTGGTACGGGTTCTGGGACCTTGAACTTCCCCTATTCCTTCAATATCCGGGTCAATATCCAAGATTTCCTTTTCTTCATCCAGTTTGCTGATGAGAGTGTTGGTGTTGTTAGCTGAAATCTTCAGGATGCTTAGACTCTATTTAGCAATGCTCTTTAGACACTCCTCAATTTTGCCAACTTTGCTAACAGTATCCGAGATAGTTTGGTCATTAACGTCACCAAGATTTTTCCTTTCTAGCAAATCCTTCTCTATTTTTTCAAACCTGGGGTTGAAGGGATCTCTTATGTTTTCAGCTTTAGCAATGGTACTTTTCAGGTCCTCTATGTAATTAGCCATGGTTTTCCCTTCCCCAGTATTGAATGTTTATCGATGTTAATAACTATTTGTTGAGTGTAATATGTTTCCAAGTGTACAATTTTAAACATGGCTTATCAAACATAAATGGTATATGGAAATTATAGTAATTACATTTAACAATTAATCATTAATGTTTATTATCACAAATTCGATGATGTTTAGCACATTTATCAACTAGCATACCTATATTTTAAAAAATCTAAGTAAGTATGCCAAGAGAGATCAAATTTAAAAAATTTAATATTCATAAATAATAGCAAAGAGTTGATTGTAATGAGATTGACGTGAAATGGTTCAATAAATCATAAATACTTGTAAATAGTTTATTATAATGAGATTGACATGAAATGGCTCAATAAATCCTTTAGACTACTTGGAGAAAAAATTAAAATATAAATATTTAACATTTCATTTATAATGATATAATAATATATAAAAATAAGAATTGATATATGTTATATTTAATTTTTCCAAAAAAAGAATGTTGTAAAGGTAATCCATATTTAAACCTAACCCTAACATATTTCTAAATCTAATTCTAAACCTGATCTTAACCCTTATCTAATATTAAATCTAACCCAAATTGAACCTAGACACTAACCCTATTTAAACCCTAATGTAACATTGATCTTATTGCTAATTCATCCAAAACTTTAATCCTATCTTTAATTCTAATTCTAAACCTAACTTGAACCCTAATTTAACATTAAATTTAACCCTAATCGACCCCTAATGCTAACCCTATTTAAACCCTAACTATAATTAGTCTCTAACCTTCACTCTATTTAAACCTTGACCATAATTTAACCCTAACTTGAATATTTTTCTTTATAATCATAATTTAACCCTAACCCTGATTGAACCCTAGCCCTAACTCTTATTGAACCCTAATCTAACACTACCTTAACACTAACCTTACTAATCTAATATTAACCCTAATAATATTCAAACCATAATCATAATTAAGCCCTAACCCTAACCTTATTTTAACCTTAACTTTAATTTGAAGATTTGTATTAAAATTCTAATTAAACCCTAACCCTATTTGAAATTCTAATCACTAATTTTAATTCTAACCTTAACCCTAATTGAACTATAACATTAACTCTATTTGAATCTTAACTAAATCCTAACTTAATTGAATCATAGCCCTAACTCTAACACTAATTAAACCCCAACCATAATTAAACTCTATTGATAATATTAATTGAATGTTAATCTTAATAACAAACCCTAACTTCAACACTTATTAAGACACAACTCATGTTGAACACAAACCTTAATCATAGCCATAACCCTTAATCATAGCCATAACCCTTATTGAAACCTCACCCTAATTTAACCCTAATCCTAATCCATCTCTAATTCTAATTCTAACCCTAAATTTAACTCTAGCCTAACATTGAATCTAACCCTCATTTAACCCTAATGATAACCTTGTTTAAATCCTATCCTAACCCTAATTTAATTCTAACTATAATTTTAGTTATAACCCTAATTAAACCCTAACCATAACCTTGATTTAACCACAATTGTAACTGAAATATTTTCCCCTAATTGAACCCTAATATAAAATTAACCCTATACCCTATTTAATCTTAACCTTAACCTTAACCCTATTCTAAAATTAAACCCAATGCTATTGAAACTTTATTCATAATATAACCCTAACCCTAATCACAATTTTACCTTAGTAAGACAACCCTAACTCAAAGATTTCTTCTATAATCCTAATTGAAATCCAAATCCTATATAACCCTATCCCTAACCTAGTCTTAACCCTAACACTAACCCTAATTGTAATGACAACCTATATTCTAATTTTAATCTTAATTAACCTTTTATTCAAGAGAAAATGAAGGAAACCTTCTTGGTTACTCAACAAGAAGCAAGACCTACATATGTTTCAACAAAACACTCTAGAGGATAGTTGAAATTGCAAATGTTAGAGTAGATGAAGACGAGGATCATATTATACTTGTACTTGAGGATTGCAAACTTTGTGCTATTCTCTACACCAAAGAGGAAGAAGAAAATAAGGAAGAAGAAAAAAAAAACAGAGGAAAATGGATCATAAATGAACCCCAAGACTCTAGTAAGATATGTTCAAAATAATCACTTTGAAGATTAGATCATTGGTGACAAGAATGAAGTTGTGCTGCCCTGGAGGAGACTTGCCAAGATAAGTGAATAGGTAAATACTTGTCTTCTATCATAAGTCTAGCCTAAAATTTTTTCTAATGCATGCAAGGAGGAAGGATGAAAGCTATTAAAGAAGAACTTGATCAGACTGAGAAGAATCAGACATGGGAACTTGTTCTTAGACCTATTGACAAAAAAGTTATTAGAAACAAGTGGGTGTTCTGGTATAAATTTAATGAAGAAGGGAAAGTGACATGCTTTCAAGTGGAAGGCATTGATTCTTAGGAGACCTTTTCTCTAGTGGCTATAATTGAGGCATTGGAACGTTCTTATCTTTTTCTACTCATAATAACTTCAAAGTATATCATATGGATGTCAAGATAGCTTTTTTGAATGGGGAATTGGAAGAAAAATTCTACATAGAGCAACTTGATGGATTTTAATTGGCAAAATATTTATACATGGCATGTAGATTGAAATGACAATATATTGTCTCAAACAAGCCCTTAGGGGGCTTGGTATGCTGGATTGGACAAATATAAATCTTTATTTCATAATTGAAGATGGAATTTGTTTATAGTTATTGTATATGTTGATGATATCATATTTGGAGGAAAAGATAAGGCATGTAAAAGATTTGTAGAAGGAATTTGAGATATCAATGATTGGTGAGTTGTCCTTCTTTCTTGGCCTTGAAGTTGCTCAACTAGATGATGAAATCTTTAATTATCAAGGAAAGTATATTAAGGAAATGTTAAACAAGTTCAGAATGGAGAATGCTAAACCAATGGGTACCCCCATGGTGACATGTTGTCATTTGATTAAGGATGATGAATCTCTAGAGGTTGATCAGACTTAATATAGATCTATGATAGGAGGCTTGTTGTACTTGATTTATTCTAGACCAGATATTATGCATGTAGTATATATGATTTCTAGATATCAAGCTAATCCTAAGAAATCTCTTGATGTGGTGGTCAAAAGAATATTTAGGTATTTGAAAGGGACTTCAGATCATGGTCTGTGGTACAAAAAGGATAGTGATTTCTATCTCATGGATTTCATAGATGCTAATTAAGTTGGTTGTGTTGATGATAGAAGAATTACTATCGATGGTGCATTTTTCTTAGGAGGTAGATTGGTCTTTCAGTTCAGCAAAAAGCAGGATTTAGTTTCCCTATCCACTATAGAAGAAAAATATATTGCTATAGCATCTTGATGCACTCACATATTGTGGATTAAGTAGATTTTGAAAGATACCAAGGTGATTTATGATGAGCCCATTCCTATTATGTGTGATAATACTAGTGCAATAAATATTTCAAAGAATCTTGTGATGCATTCAAGAACTAGGCATATATTTATCTAGCATGACTTCTTAAGGGAGAAAGTTGTAGATAAGGAAGTCAACTTGGAGTATGTGCCCACAAAGGATAATATTACAAACATATTTACTAAGGTACTCCCAAATGATACCTTTGAGTATCTTCAATAGAAACTAGGGGTTATTGCCCCTCCTTCAAACTAAGATACATATAGTGGTGTATCTGTCTAGGGGGAGAATTTCAAGATATATCCCTAGTCCTAGATTGATGTTGAGTGCTGCTCTCAGGGGGAGCAGGTGGTTGATCCGTGGTTGTTGTAAACATAAAATGATATCTATGATGGATTAATGTATTTATATGCCCTTTCTCCTTGACATCAAAGAGGGAGATAAACCAGATCAAGAGAAGAGTTACTACTAATAGGGGGAGTTCATTCAATGTTATACATGATACTTTCATCAATGAAAAAGGTGGAGATTGTTGGCAATATGTGTTATGATTGATTTCAAACTGACGTCTAAAAATATGTGTTGTCCTCGATGAGTGCTGATGTTGATGTGGTCATTGATGTTGTGGAGATTATTCTTTGATGTTGTGGACATTGTGTTGCTATCATTTGTTGAGGCTGATTGAGGAAGATGTTATACACCATAGATGGTTAATGATTACAATTGCTTTGGGTTGTGGATGTCAACCTTCTTGATGTTTGATGTCTATAATTTGTATAATGTGCTGGTGATAATATGGTGGATTTTTTGCATGATGATGGTGGTGTATATGTGCTTTACTCGGTCTGAGCATTCAACTCAAGTTAATATTATTTTTTATTGTTTTTTAGTATGAGGAGATGTGATATTCAAGAAAGAGTATAATTTAAAGTCTAGCAGGAAGAATGCTTCTCATTCCTCCACATTTGACAATTTAGTCTTGTAGAGTTAGAATTAATGTTTATGCTTTATGGACATTGCACTTCTATCCTTTTCAGGTTTCTATTATTGCAGATGATGTGGCTAGTGATTGTTATTTGCTGATAAGATGGTTGTCTGTCAGAAGTGTATTTGTTCAGTTTGGAAAATGCTTCACATTTCTTCGCATTTATGTTTTAGGTGATACAACGTGGACAACATGCTTTTAATGTTTGTGTGTTGTCTTAGTTCTATTTTTAGGTGTTGAATTGTTATGTAAGAAGTTTTATGGATGTTCTTGTTCAAGACTATGTTATTGGCATTCTAACAATGAAGTGTTCTATGTTTGTTTATGTTGTACCAATATGTATAGATGTGATAGTGAGAAAGAAGTATTTGGGGATGATTTCGGTTAATCTAGGAATTTCCTTATGTGTTCAGCATGGTATTGGATGTTCAAGTTGGTCCTATATGTTCTTTGATGTTTATTCTAAGTAATTGTTATGGTTTGGATAACAGAGCTTTCGTTCTCAGCTTGTTCTTTGATCTTAATGATATATGTGAACCTTGGAGAATGTGTTAAGGTGTATTTGGATCCTACCCTTGGCTATGAGGATCCACATAGAGTTTATTCATTTGGATGCTATGTTTGTAAGATGCCTAGTTATGTGCTATACTATTTATCTACACGTTACCTAGTTACCATCCTTAGATGATGTGCACCAACATATATACTATTTAGAGCTACTTAGAGAATTATAATATGAGTTTTTAGGTCCTCTTCATCCCCTAGATTGGACCACATTCACCACAATTATGTTTGGTGACTGGCTTAATAGGTCCTATTCTTATCTCTTGTTTTGGATGACCTAATTGATGTTTGTAATAAAGTAGATAGTATTTATAGAAGACCATTTTGGAGTTGTGAAAGTAGTGGAATTGTGATGTGAGCAAATTAGTTAGAATAAGTGTGAACGTTCTTTCATGATCATATCACTTGATAAGTTGTGTTATGTGAAGATAATGATAGTGTGGTAGTGATTATTGTTGGAGTTGGCTACTTGTGACAGTGGTTCAATTTGTAGCTTCATTTTGGAGAAGACTTTGTCTTACTGATTTGAGTTATTGTGATATTGTATGTTGTCTTGGATAAGTGATCTTTGGCTTGCAAATACTTTGTATCTTTCCTTGGAGAAGCGAACTTTAGCTTGTAAGTCCTTTTGTATCTTGCCCTAGAGAAGTGAGCTTCAATCTGCAAGTCCTTGTATATCTTTCCATAGGATAGTGCATATCAGTTTGCAAGTCTATAAGTTTAGGTGGCAGTGCGCTTCTTTGGAAATGAGCCTAAAAAATATTTGTAATAATTTCATATATTGTGAGTTGATTGTCAGAGTTGTTTTTCCCTCATTGGGGTTTTTATGTAAATTTGGTGTTCTCTTATGCATTATGTTTCTTTGCTTTATCCTTGATTTTTTTTGATAAAGTAAAGTATAAGTTGATTGTGTTTTGGAAAGATAAAGTCTAAGATTAATTTTTTTAAGTTCTAGACTAATTCACCACCCCACACCCTCAGTCCTAAGGCATGTTCAACAAAAATATGATAAATCAAAATATGGATAATTGGTAAAGGATTAAGGATGTGGTTATGTTGGAAAATAATAAAATATGCAAGGTATGCATTTGATGTGGGAGATGTAGGAAAAGAGGTCTTATGGATTAAACTAGATGGAAAAAATATGGGGTTTGGATTAGGACATGATTTGGAAAAGATGGACTGTGTGTGAGAATTTTGGAGTATAGTTTTGGTGATTAAGTTATGGAAAATACAAAATGGATCTAGTACTAATTTTGCAGGTAAGGCTTATCCTAGGTTTTGCTTCAAATTTTGTGTTTGAAGGATACCAATAAATTTAATATATTTTTAAACATGCAACAAGAATTAAAAACTAGACTTGACTCAAATTTGGTTTTGAAAGGTTTACAAACAAGCACTTGGTATATATAACACACAAATATAAAGACACAATAAGAAGCCAAATTAATTAGTAAAATGTGCGACTCTTAGTGTGGGACATAGTGGAAATTAATCAATTAATATTATCTACTTGTGAATGGATAGATAGGGGTAGTCACATACACATCCTATCTTTTACCAAAGGTAGCTATGGAAATTATCTTGGTTAATTTTATCTTACCAAATGGAAGTGGATTGTGAGTAACTTTATCCTATGATAAGCATCCCTTGTAGAACACTAAAAGGTGACTATTTTTTATAAAACTAGGCTATACAAGGATTTTAGAAGGATTCTCCTAGATTCTACAAGGACATATGAGGCTTAATGCATGAATTTAAAAGTGAAAATATATCAAATGACTAAGAGAAGAGAGTAACTCACCCTTCTCCTTCACTTCCCTGAGGTATAAAGTTTTTGGGGGCTTGTATTGAATGAAAATGTCACAACTTCTAATAAGAAAGTTGAGGTCATCCCTTGAGGTGATGAAATCCACAAGAATCCCCCCTCAAAATAAAAACAAAAAAGACTTATTTTTTATTCTCAAGATCACCATAGGGTGTGACAAGTTAGAATACATAAGTGTATCGTTGTTATGATTAAGGTGTTGTCTACCTTGTAAATCCTATGACATGGTTCCAACATCCTTGGAAAGATTCCTATGACACTTAGGGTGTAATTGGAAAATATATTTGTAATATTTATTCTAACTAATATCTGTAATATATTCATAAGAAGTGATGAGTCCACTAGTAGTGGTAAAGGTTTCTTGTGAACACAAATATTTAATATTATTCTCGTCACACATGGAAACCTAGAATGAGATAATTAATGACTTAGGAAGTATAAAAATGAGGGATGTTTGGGCTTCTCCAAGTGGGGGACTTGGAAGAGGCAACATGTGTCTCTTAGTATTCTATCATTTATTACATTTAATGTACTGTTTATCTTGCAAGATTGGGCACCCAAGTTGGAGTAAAAGTATTGGAGCCAAAATAGGTGTCCTTTTGGATTTTGTGGAGCTAATCCAAGGGTTGTGGTTGTTTGGAATGAAGAGCCTTCTTTGTACACATTTATTGGTAGTTTTGGAGATCTTTCCATTATATAAATTTAGCTCTTTGGATGTAGAATGAATATATAATGAAGAATAACTAAATGTAGAGTTAATTTACAGGAACAATATGGACATGTGGGAGGCATAATGAGGTTGTTTATAGGCACACAAGTGCTTCTATGTTGGGGAAAAAGAGGAGAATTGAAGTGAATGGATTGTAATCACATTTATTGTTGATAATGCATACTTGGTATCTCTTCTTAGTGGAGTTTTTTCTTGCAAGGGTTTCTCCACATAAATTCTGTGTAATGTTGTGCTCTTATGTTGCCGATTTCTGCCTCATTGTTGTCATCTTATGGTGATGTTATTTTTTATTTCTATTATAAGTTCACACAAGATAGGATTATTAAGAATGATATGTAGGTTGATTTTTGGCATAATTATGAAGAAGGATCTAAGCATGACTTTTCACATTAAGGAAACTTAATGTTTAGATTTGTATATAAGTTTTAAATTTTCATGTTTTAGTTGTTCAAGCCTTGTATCTCCTCCTTTGATTGGTTTATTGGATGAAGATTGATCTTTAAAATATTTGGCATTAACTTATTTATTTCTCAATATTTAGTATTAGAGTTGATAATTAACTAGTTCTAGGTATTCCTCTATTTTTGGTTTCTTAGATTTACAAGATTTTGGGAACATATTAGAAGGAATTTAAGGTTGAAAATATTATGGGGCTACAATGAATTTTCCATGAGTTAAATTTATTTTGCAGATATATAAGATTAGAAACCATGGATATTGTCAATAAGATCTATGTTGGGTATTGGAAGGTCATGATTGTGGATCTTTAGGGACTTGGTTATGGTTTTCTAACCCATAGATCTTGTTTGATATGTGTGTATCCTCTTATTTGGTGGTTTTGTTCCTTTATCTTGTGGTCATGTAAAGTGAACATACATTCATGTTGGATATGTACTTGTGACATATTGGCTACATGGAGAAACACTAACTATTTGGACTACGAATGGGGGTAAAAGTACAAACCTGTGCCACACTTTTATAAAAGGAAAAGGTTAACACAAAAATAACTATTCAATTTTGATGCCATAAAAGTGGCATTTGTATTTTGAATTTTAAGATAATGTAAATTGATGAAATGTGTAAAATTTGATGAGGTTTGAGTCTATTATTTTTAATTTTTTTTTGTCAAGGATTGATATGTTTTTTTTAACTTTTAAAGTCAATTTTTTTATTTTTGAATAATGCCAAAAATCAAGGGGTTTAGTTCCCACCAAAAAACAAAATATAAATCAACTTTTTTTTTTTTGATTTTGATATCCCTAATAGATGACATACATATACAATGCATTTTTTTTTTTTTTTTTGATGTATATTTTCTTTGTTATAACATTTTAAAGTCAAACATACCTAAATTTGACAGTTTTTCTTATCTCCCACCATATTTTGTTTATTTAATTTTTGATAATAATAAAAAAAAACCTTTTGGAGAAGAATCTCTCCTCTAGTGAACCATATATATTTTCAATTTTTTTGAGGTGATTCAATATATTTTTTTGCTTTTCAAACCAACCTCTTACCTAACATTAGAATACCTACTTGTAATATTTTTGAAATAATATATATTAAATCTAATCAAAACATCATAAAAATTATATGAATAGATTCTTGACTTTGATCTCTACAAAGGGTATTTTTTTTTTTTAATAAATTAAATTACTTGTAGAATTTTGTTGCAGAAGTCAGAAGTTTCAAAAATTTGTCAAATTTGGTGATGTGGCTGCCACTAAGGACGTTCCGGTCGGAAGGGTTTCTATTAGAACCCTTCTGGCCGGAACGTTGGAAGCCGATGTGACTGGCCATTTGAGTGACCATGCCTCTTAAACCCCATATAAATAATGATTTTTTTTTTGTTTTTAAATATGAAAATCAAGGAGTGTGAATTAATATAATTGATTTTTGAATTAAATCAATTGTTTTTCAAATAAAAGCGGCATTTTTTATATAGAGCGACAAATATTTCCAATTTTTTTGAAGATTTTGGTTGAAGGCTTCTACTTTATTCAAGTATGTTATTAATTTTTTTTTTCAATTAAATAAATATCCAATATTAGAAGGCTTTTCAAGTATGTTATATTAAACTAAATATTTTTTAGATTTTATTAAACCTTTTTTTTTGGAAGCATAAATTGTTAAATAGAAAATTGCATTGAAATGTTATTTACCTTTTATTTGTGGATTCATTCATGTAATTGTTCTTGAATTTTTTTTTTTTAATTGTTGATCCAATAATGTATTTTCACTTGAACCTTTTATTTACATGTATGGATTTGTTTATATGTGTTCGTGCACTTTTTATTTACATGTATGAATCTCTTTTTATTTACATGTATGCATTCATTTTTATTTACGTGTATAGATTCATTTATACGTGTTCATATATATATATGTGTGTAGATTCATTCTTATTTACATGTACATGGATTTATTTTTATTTACAAATAAACTAATGAAGTTTAAAAGACATTCAAAATAGTTGTCATCATTTTTAGAAAGTGAAAGATGAAATGTTACAAAGATTTTAGAAATGTTATTTAGATAGATCAAATTTGTTTTAATATTACCATCTAAGAAATAAGAATATTATTAAAATAAGTCTAGCAATTGTTACTAACTACTGTACTAATCCAAAAATAGTTTGAGTTAGTGAATTTGTAAAATATATTACACTAATAGAATTGAGTATGACACTATTTTGTGACAAATAATTTTATTTACATATACAACTCAAATTCTCTCTATTTCAAAAAATGGAGTTCAGGTTCAAATGATAAATGTATGATGAAAATGATTACTATATTAGTAATAATCTCAATGAAAAGACTTCTTAAATTGTCACTCTCAATAATGTGTTTTAGAAGGAAGCAAATAATAACTTCAGTAATGTATGAATCATTATTTAAAACTATATATTTAATTTAGTTGTCATTACCATAACACCAATGGGAAAAATTATAGTGATCTTGAAATTCTATATGTTTGTCCACCTTACTTTCTAGCTCTTTTTTTTCTATTTAAATGCTACTACATATATAATCCATCCTCAACACTTGTATAACAAGCTAACACCTATCTAGTAAGTTTAAGAATACAAAATTATACATTTAATAATAAACATTGTGAACAAACCATAGAGCTCCTTTTTAAGAAAAAGGAAAAGTAACTTTGACTTTTGTATATATAGTATGTACTAACAAAACTTTTAGATCTAGAACAATAGTTATATCTATATGTGTTTACAAATGAAGTCTATATGTATCTAACTCTAATGTATTGTTCAACATTTAAAATAGCTTGTGCATGATCTATGATTTTTTTATTATATATGGTATATACGTGTTTGTGTAATAGCGATAAGATTGCATTTAGAGACATTGCCAAAAAGAGGACGTGGCAACCAAAAGTGGAGGTTGCCTATTGAAGATCATGATTTTTTTTTAGAGAATATAAAAGATAGGGAGGATCCAGATTATATGTACCAGGAGCTTTAAGTTAACTTGTCATGTTTGAACTTTCTGTAATAGATAGGTCGTACTTCGATGAACTCGTATTTTCTAGGACAGGATCATATATATCTATCTAGATATAGACATGCACGCGTGTTTGGATAGTGTGGATGGTTATAATATTATATATATTGCATTAATTTTGTGGATGCATTTAAATCGTTAAAGAAAAAATTGTGCATTGAATTTACGTTTTATACTTAAATTTATATTTTGTGGATGCATTGAATTTGTACATGTATGTATGGATTTGAATTTTTATGTGTATGTATGTGTATAGATTCATTTATATTTACATGTATGGTGTAGTACCCCTGCCCTAATCAATCTCTAATCTCAGTTTAATCTTGTTCAGTTTATCTTAATATTATGATTATAGTCAGATGTTTGATTTAACGCATAGCTATTGATGTGGGTTCCCACGCTAGTTATATGCAAGTTATTCAGTGTTCCTATTTCGTGGTATTGATATCGAGCTAACGCTTTCATTAAATTTTATATATGTATGCATGTATGACTCTTGGTTGCAGGAGATTTCAGGTACAACGCCGCATGAGTGCGAGGTTCGTCTTCACCTGGATTTGCAGGTTTTAGTGTACCTCTCTAATCCTTAGAGTTGGTTTAGGTGGTCGTAAGACCCTAGTTGACCCTAGTTGTGCTCAAGTGAGCATCGTCAGTCGTCGTCGGTAATCCCTTTTTGTTCGGGTTTGCGTGCTTGGTGTGTATGGTTAATTGATTAATTAGTCCTTAGTAATTATCTTGATTAAATATGTATTTGTGCATTAGAGATTAATGGACTAAATTAATCGGGATTTCGTTATGCGATTTTCATTGATATTGGATTGCTCATTTTAGATTGGGAGTAAGTTCGATTAAATGATTGATTTTGAATATTAAATGCATTTTGGATATGCTGCTGAAAAGAAAGTGCTGTATTTAATTGCCATAGATTAAATTGTATTCTATTGGCTTTTGAAATTAGAAAGGGTAAATTGAATTAAAGAGAAAATCGATTTTGAATTGAAAAGCAAGTTAATTTGTTGCTATAGTTAGAAAAGAATTATTTTGAGAATTATTTTTAAATAAAAATTTTAATTCCCAAAAATGGAATTTTTGGTCAACTCTTCCATATAACCTAATTTTTGGAAAAAATTTTGGAGGATGGATATTTTTGGTTGGAAAGGAATTTTTGGGATGAAATTGGGGGTTTTGGGAGGAAGGAAGGGATGCTGGATCTGACAGGATTGGGCTCTCCTTCAGCTATTCCAGGAATGCGTATGAAGGTAGGATTTACCTTAACTGTTCTTCCTTGTTGTTATGGAAATGGTCTGTTGGGTGAATGAAATTGATTGTTGTCAAGATCCAATCTTTTTAAATATTGTTATCAGATTTAAATTTGGATTTGTGGGTTTAGATCCATGCTTTTAGCTTGTGTTCTTCAAGAAATTCATGGTTGTATCATTGTGTTAATATGATTCTTTTTGCCATGCCTGGTTTTTGTAAATAAAAATAAATTTAATTGAGGTGTTGTAATTCCTCATTTCTTTTGGGTGTTTAAAACCCATTTGTGTTTGGAAAGAATGTTTATCATCAAAGAAACTTGATACCAAAACATAGTTCCTTTTAAATCGAACCTTATTAAATCGAAATTATAAATAAATTTTGTAGTGGGCATTTTTTTTAGTTTCGGACTGTGCTTTTGAGCGAAACCCTTGGTTTGGGGTTGGAGTGCGGGGAGCGGAGCTCCACCTGCTCCTCCTCCCCTCCCCCGCTCGTCCCCCACTCCTCTTCCCCCCGTGCTTTGCAGTGGCTCGCTGTGGCCGCGGCTCCTTACGGTGGCCGCAGGGGCCGCGGTGGCCGCAGGGCGCCGCAGACCTGCGTCCACCGTAGTGGAGCCGCCCGCGCGGGAACCGCCTGCGTTTGGGGTTTGGCTTGCCCAACCCCCATGTTGGGAGGTGGGCCCGGCCTTCGCCGCCCCTTTTTAAATGCGTTTTTTTTTGGGTTAGTTTTTAAATGTGGTTTTTTTTAATGTATTTTTTTTTTATCAAAAAAAATGCATAGATTATAATATGTTAATATTATTTTATGGTAAATTTTAATTAGGTTTTAATTAGGATTAATGTGGCATATTTATAGTTGACGATTAAATTGATATTAATAAATGGTATAATGGAATTTATACGTTAATTGATATTCGACTTCATTTTATGACTTATGCACTTTTCTAATTAAGTTCCAAAATTGTTTTTTTCGCAATTGAATATTATTGGTTATATTTTGATTGATCTTGGATTAACAAATATACACCTTACCGAATAGCAAATTTGAGTATTTGGTTAATTGAGAAAGTATTGTTTTAAAAAAAAAAAAGAATAGAATTTTATTTTATTGGAAAAATTATTGAAATATGATATAATTACCAAGTGATGATGTAAAATATTATCCAAGAACATATCATTTGAGTAATTGAGGAGTAAGTGTAATATTTTTATCGTCGGATAATTGAATTTAATCGATGTGCTTTTAGAAATTTTAAATTAGTTAGATAATGGTTGTTTATATTATATTCTTGTGAAATTGGTTAAAGAACTCCTTATGGCTTAATATGTTTGTTTGATGCTATGAACATCAGTGAGTTAGAAAACCAAGAACAACCTATACCTAGATGAGGTAGATAATTGCTTTAATATAGACTCTGTGGAAAATCTTGATCGACATTTAATGTCTAGATTAATTTGGAGAAAGATTGTTTTTGTTGAATGTTGCCTTTGTGAGTTTAATTTCTGTATTCGCTTTTAATTATGAAATGGCAAGAGTGCTTTGTTTGATAGGTCCTTGTCATATGGAATGATTTGGGGTACCTGTTTCAGCCCTCTGTTCCGAGTTGACTATTGTTTTGTGGTAGAGTCATTTTTTGGTCATATCCTCTATGTGTGAGTCGAATGATGATTCGTGGTTGACCTTAGTTTGTCAGGTCTCTAGTTAGAGTACCGTTAGTAAGTGTACATCTTTGAGTCATGTTTGACCATGTGGTTGTTTCTCCCTTCTTGAACTCCGTTCGTCTGACCATGCCTATTCCTTGGTTTTGAGTTCGTCTGAGTTTAGTCTAGTGTCGTATGGGGAAGTGGCTTTCGATTGGGGGCCGCGCCCAAAGTGGCTGCTGGGTAACCCGTCGAAAGTGAGTCTAATAAGTGATAACCTTTAAGTAGATTAGAATGTAATCTCTAAGTCAGATAAATGTGCCTCACACATGGGACGAGTGCTAACATAGACTCGACATGCTGTGAGAAGGCCTGAAATGGCAAACCACCATCCTTGTCTTCACGAGAGGATGTGTGGGTCCACATGAGACTTGGATGGGCTGGAAGCTTGGATTAGGTTGCCAGGGTAACCCAATGTATGGGGCCGGGACCTATGAAGACTTGCCATGGTAACCATACCAGGTTGTGTGATGACACTTGTCCCTACGTTCGCTAGTGTGTTGTCGTTTGTCCTGTTAGGAGTACCTTTGTGGGTCATCCTTTTGTCTCTACCTTGTGAGTATCGGTTTCATGTTAGACCTTGGGTGGTGATGACTCAGTTTTATGGATGCTCTTCTGGACCTTTGTATTAGCTTTGGTTATGTTCAGCTGGATCCTGTTCTTTCAGGGATCGTTTATGTATTTATTGACCGGTGCGGTCACCTGTATAATGTTTGTATTTCGCCTTGATGGCCGGATTGTAATGGTGTAACCTCTTGTATTCTTAACTTTATTATTTATCAGAGGGGTCTTGCAGTTGAGCAGACCCGGAGATGTAGCCCTTTAGGGGTGAACTCCGAGATCATTATGGTGTTATGTGATGTATTCTCTTATGTTTCCTTTATTCAGCTTTATCATGTATGATTAGCTTATGTTAGAATGGTTAAGTGGATAAATGGAATTAAATTTAAATGCTTATATTTAGCCCTTTCTTGAATGCCATGTTGATTGAATGCATAAGTGGTTTAGATGAGATTTATCGTAGATGCTAGTATGCAATCGTCTTGTAAAATGTAATAAGTTGGAATATGAAAGAATGTAACTTAGAGTAATGGAATATATTCAGTTGTTGTTAAGGAAATTAAGTATGCTTGAAAAGATCTCTTATGTTTATGATGGAATTCTAGTGTGTTAGGATATTAGATGTATGGCGGGTAATTTTAAAGGAAAAGCTTGAATGAAGGTTATGAATAGATCTTAATGGATGAACCTTTGCTTGTGATTTATATTTCCATCTTTTGAAAGAAATTATCCTGATTAAGGATTATCTCGTTATTAAGATAATCAGCTTATTGGATTAATTGTGTGAGTTAAGTGAATTGTGATATTTAAGTAATCTCGTTGGGAAACTCTTTAGGAGTTAGTTGATGTCTTCCGCTATGTAATCTAAATTTTTGATATCTTGTTGTATCTTAATGTGGTGTAACTTTAAAAAAAAAAATTTGCACTCTATTCTTGTGTTATGGCTTAATCCCTTCAGGGTTTCCTAGCGGGGCATTACATATGGATTCATTTATATGTGGTGTTAAGGGGTCTTAAGGGGATTTATGCAATGGGGTCATAGTGCATGTACATAGTTACACCTAGATCATAGTGCATATGTTTTGTGGATGCATAAATTGTTAAAGAAAAAAATTGTGCATTGAATTTATGTTTTATAATTAAAATTATATTTTGTGGATGTATTGTGTAGTACCCTCCTTGATCAGACTCCTTTTGTACTTATGTTTGACTCCAGTTGATTGTTCAGTGGAACATTATTGTTATATATTATTCAGACTTTATGTGATGTTATTTCATGCTTTATCTGGATTTGTGGTGTATGCTTTCATATAGTATTTCAGTGCTTATGATTAATATTATTTTTATGGATCATTATCATGGACTGTCACTTTTACCTTATATGTGCGATGTGTTATTTATATGTTGCATGTTTGCAAGTGTATGGGATGCGAGGGGATGTTTTTCCTTCACTCACTCTGGTGAGACAGGGAACGTCATGATTCTCCTTCATCGGTGTGCATGTCGTGTCTGTTTATATATTTGTCTATATGCACGTGTGGTTCTTTGGTGTAGGAAATTGTAAGTACAAGTACCGGGTAGGTATGGGGTATCGACTCCACCTGGCTTCACAGGTATGAGCATGCCTTATATGTCCGATGGGAGTTGAGGAGATAGTTGTTGGACCCTAACTTGACCCACAGTCACACTCGTGTGAGTCTTGTTAGTCGGATGTCCTTCCGTTTGATCGGTATGCGAGTCAGAGTGCTTTAGTGTCTTTGTCTTGTGAGTCATCATTTGAGCATTCCTCGTTTTGCATGTTTCCATTTATTTAAATAGTCATTTATTTGAGTGGATAATGCTATTATTATGTTGGCGTAATTAGTTGATTATTAATTTAATTAAATTTATGAGTTGCTAGAATTAAATGGTTATTGGCTTATTTTATTATACTAAAGCTTTATTAAATATTGTGAAAGGAAATAAATAATTTCCTAGCCATTTAAATGTTAAATGCTTATGTTGAAAAGAAAGTATTATGGAAATAGAAAATAAAATAAATAAAAGCTTTTCCTATTTACTTTTCCATTTGACTTTTGTATATTTATTTTGTTGGAAAAGAATTATTTTGGAAAAAGGTAAATCTGATTGCTTTTACTTTTTAAATAGTTTATTCTGATTGGTGGAGAAAAAATTTAACCTAGAAAGTTTAGGTTGAAATATTTTTTTTTTCATATATTCCTGAGAGTTCACGAGAAAGAGAAGAGGCAGAATTTTGAATGAGTAATTTGGAAAACCATTTTGGAAGAGGAGCTGGAGTTGGATTTGGTTTACAAGATTGAGATTCTTCCATCATTTTGCTTCCTGGTTTGCTGAAGGTTGGATAATCTCTTCTTGTTTTGCAATTTAATTTTGAATGTTTTAGTTGCTTCCTGTGTGTTGAAAAATGTAAATCTCTTTGTAAATTCTTGTTGAATGAATGGAATGAAAGAAAGAGTGTCTGTTATTGATGAATTTGCTGAATTCATATCGATGTTTGCATATGGGAAAGAAATGGTCCATCTTTCCATTTGTTGTATGTTATTTGTTCTTGAAAATCAAGTTCTTGAATTATCTCTTCTATTTGGAATAAAAAGAATTAGATTTAGTTTGCTGTGTGTTTTCTAGTATCTATTTGCCCAAGATTTGGGGCTTATGTTGGCAAAAATTGGTTATTTGCCTCTTGCAAGATGCGAGGATTTCTTCCTGTGTAATGGAAGTGAAGAAATTGGTCTAATTCCTCTCCTATCTTTTAAATTCTTCTATTATTGCCCAATCTCCTTATAATTGGGGCTCTTGTATGCTATTTATTCACCATTTACCTTATTGGTAAAAATCCTTTCATATTTTGGATTTGGCATTGTGTATGTGCCCGTGAAATGAACAGGGGATGAATCAATGTTTTGATTAAATTGTTTTTAAAGAAGTTTTATTAAATTATTGACCCCTAACCCACGTGGTGGGCTAGTCCCACCATGTGGGACGATAGTTGCTTGCTACCGTGGTAGCAACACTACCGGTCGGTAGTGACTGTTGCTCGGGTAGCAGTACTACCAATGGGTAGTGTCTGCTACGCGACTAACAACACTACCGATCAGTAGTACTGCTACAAGTTAGTAGTAGTACTACCAGTCGGTAGTGGCTGCTACCGGCGGTAGCAGCACTACCAACGGGTAGTGTCTGCTGCTTCCGATAACAACACTACCACTGGTAGGCTTTGGCCCCTCGTGTGCCATTTACCCTTCGTGGCACAATTAAATGTGCCGTTAATTTATTTTATAAACACAATGATATTTGCAAAGTTAGTTTTAATGTTAAAAGTTAAGGGTAGTTATAAAGTGATTTTTATATTGATTTAATAAATTTATTTATTGAAATCAAGGCTTGAAATTATTAATTCAAATTGGTAAATTTGGATGTATTCTTAGAAATAAATCATATGTTTATTTTACTTCATATTTTATTCGGTTGAATATTTAATATGGATTTTATTCTTGTTGGAATATTGTGTTTATGATGTTGTTTTCGCAAAGATTGTTTGATGCGGACTTAGTGAAACTAACTTTCCTTGCAAAGAGTATTATTTGTATTTAAATCTCGTCTGTGGTTCAGTCGTCCTTTTGTGGCGTATTTGGTATCTTAGTGTGTCCTTGTTTTGACCACTTGTTTTTGGATAGTGGTGTTATGGTTGTCTGCTTTTCTAGGGTCCTCGTGGAGTGACCATGTTTGTTTAAGTGTCCTTTGAGAGAGTGGCTTTCGAGTGGGGGTCGTGCGCAAAGTGGTTGGCAGGATAACCCATCAAAAGTCAGTTAATAAGTGATAATTTAATAATTTGATTAGGAGGTGGGTAGTTTATAACTTTTTATAAAATATTATACCCCGCGCATGGTTGAGTGCTCATATAGGCTCAAGATATAGTGGGAAGGCCTAGAATGGCAACCTGATCACCTTGTCTTCACCAAGGGTTGGTAGGGTGTGCATGAGACTTAGTTGGAGCCGGAGGTTCAGGAAAGGTTACTAGGATAACCCAAGATGGGGGCCGGGACCTATGGAGGCTGGCCATGGTAACCATAATAAGCTATGCAATGACACTCTCTCTTTAGGATCACTTGTATTTTGTGATGTCGAGTCGCTTGTGTTTTGTGATGTTGAGTCACTTGAGTATTGTGATGTTGAGTCACCTGGAATATTGTGGAGTCGTATTGTGCTGTCATGGAGTCATATTATTTTGTCGACCATGTCATGCTTATGCTTGCTTGAGGGTCCTCTGCTATCTCCTAACATTGTGGGGTGATTCTATTTTGGGAATTACATGGTCGGGTGGTAGTGCCACTTCCCATTAGATGTTCTTGTTTGTACCTTCATGCGAGGATTGGCTTTGTAGGTGTTTCCTGTGGTTTATGACTCATGCTCTATCACATGTTGGAGATTGTTATTCTTTGGAGACCTATGTGGTCATTTGTATCAGTGAACTTCTGTAACCTTGTAATTTGGTTAAGTGGTTAACTCTGAATGTATTTTTGGAAGCCATGTATTTTTATGGTCAATGTAATCCTAAGATTTGGATGTTATTTATCAACTTTCTTTATGATTGGTGTAAATACTTTATTGATGAGAATTATGTTGTATTATTTCAATCCTTAATGGTGTAATCTGTATTTGCATATGGCTTATTATGTTCTTGAGTTATGGATGGTTAATTGGATTAATCATGATTGTGGGATTGAACTTTTAGTTTAATTCTTCATTGGTAACCCTTAAGGAATTCTGGTGTAAGTCTTCTGCTTGTGTTATTATTGTGCTATGTAGTAATTAATGCACTTAATGTGATTTATACTTTAAAAAAATAAAATTATTTCACCCTTAGTTGTGGGTTTTTCCTTTGGGGTTCCTGGTGGGGCATTACACATTGAATTTGTATGTATGTATAGATTTGTTTTTTTATGCGTATGTATGTGTATAGATTCATTCATATTTACATGTATGGATTCATTTATATGTGGTCTCAAGGGGATTTATGCAATGGGGTCATAGTGCATGTACATAGCTACACCTAGAACATAGTGCATGTGTGAATCACCTATAAATCATCTTTATGTATGTATACATGTATGGATTCATTTATATGCACGGTCTTAAGGGGTATGTTATTTATCCAATTTGAAGCTTTGGTAAAAATTACTAAGCAATCCATGATATAATTTAAATGGCCGCTTTTCAATTTGAGATTTTTTAAATTGTCATTGTTTCCTTAGGATCATATAATAAAGTTTATAATTTTATTTTGGGAACTAAGTATCTTGGAAAGAAGTGCAACTTATAAATTCCGAGCGAGACACTAATTTAGGATCTATTCCCTCTTTCTCTTGTAGAGGTAGTTTTAGGCACAAAAAACAAATATATATGTTAGCTATATAGAAACATTTTCAATTGTTTTGAACTTTCTTATTTAAGAGATCCATGCAAACATTTAATTATGGATATTCTTCAAATAAATCTTACTTTGAATCTATCCTTTTGTTGAAGTTTTACATTAATATAGGTTAGTTTTATAATTTAGATTGATAAATAATAAATTAATTTAAGGTTAGTTTGGTAGTTTAAGGTTATTTTTGTTTAGTAGTCCATTTATCTAAGAATCTACTACTTGCATAGAATCCAAATATCAATGTGTTGAAACTTGATTAAATTTTTGGGTGAATAACTTGAGATTGAATAACTTTGCGATCTACATTTAGAAAGTTATGAAATCTAAGTGATCTATATATATAACATTTAACTTGAAAATTTAATATATCTATTTTAATTTAAATGACCGATCTATTTAATTTATATATGTATCTAACATTTCAAGATCCCACATGAAACACAAATCAAATTATCTTGAGTCATCAATTAACATTTAAATTCTTGAGTTGTTCACAAAACCAAACAATATAAATCTTCATGAAATATGTAAGATCTAGTAAAGCCAAAGTAGTAAGATAGAGTTCTATATAATATATAATGAAATGTAGATCTACACATGTATGTATGTTCTAAAATATACATCAAGGAAATGTCTAGAAAATTAAAATATATCTATATTAAATATGTTTGTAATGTCTCTAGAAAATGCACATGCAAATGCACACATGTGTCAAATGAATGTATAATGGGTCAATCGGGGCCCTGTCCTGAACCATGTCCCGATCCTTACGCTTGCAATAGAGTACAGATATACATACATGCTAAAAATTTCATACATATAAATTTAAGAATACATGGTAAAAATCTCATTAATTAAATAATTTATATCATTCAAGGTATTTAATAATTCAACTTGTTGGCAATATGCTGGATTTGGTTAAGTGTTATCATTGATGTCAACACTCTATCCCGGTTGGATCTATTCTAGTTAGTCTTGATGATCTTCTTGGTTTTGGCTGTGATTATGATCTGGTATGATCGGATCTCTGGATTCGGTTTTGGATGCTTATTCTGGTTGGTTACTTACTTTCTATATTCTATTGGTTCATGATTTGGTGCTTTGTCTATTATCGCTTTTGGTATTTACCAGTACCGGCTAGTTTCTGGCTTTGTCGGCTTGTCTCTACTATCCTGATTAGCTTTACCGATATGCATTATTTGGTGACTTGGTCAGTGGATTTTGGGTCCGGCTTATGAAATCAATTTCTATTATGTTGAAGGTGCTTCTTGATCATATTTTGAGTATTTGGTGAATTTTCATTGGATGACGTGTTGTTATGATGGTCCTATTTGGATCCGGTTAAACTTTCTGTTATTTCACTAAGGGTTTCTACCAGTTGGTGAAGCGTGTTGGATTTTGGTCTTAGTGGAATCTTTGACGGATATAATTGTTTGGATACTTGATTTAGGTTCATTCTATGTAATGTAAATCATAATATTGGTTCAGTGGTATCATGTGATTTAATTATGGGTTTATGGGTTTAGGGTTTAGCCGACCTTGTCAATAAGGTTGATGATCTGTATTTATAGGTGACTTATTCATGTAACTTGAATATCGATGGGATGGATGGTTATGTCTGCATTATCAGAGGAATGATTATGTGTGAATAAAGTTATATCATTCAAGTGAAGGTTGGAAAGGTTTTATATTTCACAATAGACACCAGTGCTTAACTGGAACTATATCAAGCATTAGTAGATGCTACTTTCATAGTTCATTTTGTTTTTGGATTGTAGTCTGATGTTTATGTAAGTTAGTGAGACTTTCCTTTGTGATGAGCAGTGTGCTCTAGGCTATTTGCCTTTCTGTAAGTGCAGACCCCATTGTAATTATTCATAATACTATTGCAGAGTATTCATCTGATTGTGGGTAGGGTTTCCCACTGTTGTTTTTCCATTTTCAAGTTTTCCACGTCAAAATATTGGTGTTATGTGTGTTGTGCTTTCAAGATATATCTTTCATTGTGTTGAGGTTTATAACTGAATTAATTGTTGTACTTGTGAGTAAATTGATTCACCCCCCCTCTTAGTCTACTGCCGGTATCAAATCATTCCAACAATTGGTATCAGAGTGAGGTCCTGTCTGCAGAAGCTTAACCACTTGAGGAGATCTGATGGCAACTGCATCAAGTTCCACATTCAATCCTTACTGGAAGGAGAGTCCCAGATTTGATGGTACTAATTACAAAATGTGGAAGGAGCGAATGAAGATTCATCTCAAATGTCTTGGAGCTGAAGTTTGGGAGATAGTGGAGAAATGATATATACCTCATGATCCTAATTCTAGAACACTGATATCTGCTGATGAATAGAAGAGAGATGAAAATGATGTGAGAGAAAAAGAAGCATTGTTAAGTGCCCTATTTGATGAAAAGATATTGAATGCCATAGAGTTGGAGAATGCTAAGCTGATCTGGACAAAGATTGAAACTCTTTATGAAGGTGACTAGGTTGTGAAAATTGCAAAACTTGAAGGGTTTCGGGTAAGATATGAAACTTTGAAGATGGAAGAAAATGAGAAGATAAGTTCTTTCATGGATAGAGTCAATGAGATTGTCATGGGTATCAATTGTTGCGGTGGATAATTTAGGATAACCGGTGGACAACGAGGAGGGGGGGGGGGGGTGAATCAGTTGTCAACAGATTATATTAATTAAACCATTTTATAACCTTTAACCGAAACACATAAACATTGAATACCGGAATAGAAAAAACAGATATCGGTAAGAAATAAAAATAAAGAATGAAACAGATAATCAACACAATGAAACCATACCACATAACACCATGATTTGAATGTGGAAAACTCGGTAAAGGAAAAAACCACGGTGGGAAGCCTACCCATAGTTAGATGATACTTCTGTATAAAGTATGTGATACAATGAGGGGACTGTACATGCAGGAAGACACACTGCCTAGAGTATACTGCTCATTACAAAAGAGTCTCACTGACTACATAGAGGTTATAACCACCTCAAGATAATTGGACAAAAATCCAGAAGAATGAACTGCCATAGATAGCATCTACCATACTTGATTATAGTCCCGGTTAAGCTCAATACCGGAGGCCTTTGACCTCTTACATAAAACCAATTCGATCTTCAATGATCGACCAAAACTCCTTTGCATATGATATTACATTTCCATTCACATACCATTCTTATTCATGATCTACAATGAGATCTTACATTAATTTATACCAACCCTAAGGCCTAAACCAATTAGGTCAGCCACCTAAAAGATATTACAATAAGGTCATTACATATATCCATATTACAATGATATGCCATGTCGGCTTTAGACAAAAACAACATTAAGAAAATCCATAAATCATCCCGGTAATGTGTAGAGAACACGTTATCATGCTATTGGTCCATAACTTAGATAGGTACCAAACCTAATCAGGGTCCACCATGCCAAAGTGATGTCTCCAACCAGTTGAGGCATGATCAAAGATCATCTTCAACATCCTGAATTCCATCTAGAAGCCGCACCAACACCACTTATGCATCTTGTTAAAGATTCTTAGTAAAAGCTCTACCAGTAAAACCTTAAACCCTTATCGATATAGGCTTACTAGAGTGTATGATAGCATCCGATCACCAAGTCAATAGAATCTGACCAAAACATGCTCCAAAAACATGGAACACATAAAATCAAACATACTCCATTGATCCAAACATGTCGGAAGCGTCCAATAGATAGTCCCTTCTACCGGTAACACTAGATCTTCTGTCGGTAACCGAAACCTGCATGTCAGTAACCAACCATAATAGCTAGTGTTGACATCAATGCAACACATAATCAATTCCTCCATATTGCCAACAGAGATAGTGTCAAAAGTTCTGAGAGTTCTACCTCCAACTTATAAGATGAAGGCTACTGCAATCAATGAACTCTAGACAATTTCAAGTACCCCTATGACCAGAGATACATTACTTGGGAAATTGACTGCTTTTGAACTTGAAGAACTTGGAGATCAGAGTGCTGCTAAAACTGAGACTGTATTTAAAGAATCTGCCTTCGGTAAACAAAAGATAGATTGGAAGGAGATGTATGCTAAGGATGTGGAGGAAATTGAGAGAGAAGAAAGAGAACTTGAAGAGATGGAAGCCCTGATTGCTAGAATAATTCCTAAAGGATCAGCTGGAAGTAAGTATGAAGGAAAAGTCCCTTTTAAATATTTTTCATGCAATAAGATTGGTCATTTTGCTTCTATATGCCCTAAAAGAGCTGCTAGGAATCATGAAAGATTTGTGAAGAATTATAAGCCTAATCCTAAATATCAGAGCAGACCTAGATTCAGAAGGAATAAGGATAAATCATGTTATTATGTTGGTGATGATGATTTTGGTATTTCTGATGATGATGATGATGAATTTGTGAGTAGATCCAATTATGATGCCTCATCTGACAAAGATTGGATCTTTATTGCTATTAAGGATGATTCTCCAGAATCTATCATTGAAACAACTCATACTGAAGAAAAGGCTTTAGCTACAAAAATTGAAGAGAACGATGAATGGTTCATAGACAGTGGATGCTCACATCACATGACTGGTGACAAGAGAAAGCTTTTATCATTGCAAGAATTTGATGGTGGATTGGTCAGATTTGGAGAAAACAAGGCGTGTAGGATCAAAGGAAAAGGAACAATATCATTGGATGGTAAGACTAATACTGATAATGTTTATTATGTTGAAGGCTTAAAGCATAATTATTTAAGTGTTGGTCAGATGGTGGATAGAGGATTTCATTTGCAATTCAAGGATGGAAAATGTAAGATCATCGATAGATTTGGATTGGAGATTGCTTCTGGAACTCAAACCAATGGAAATATCTTTCATTTGAACTCCAGTGAGAAGACATGCTTGATTGCTCAGATTGATGAAAGTTGATTATGGCATAAGAGGATGCATCATGTAAATTTTGATTGCATATTGAATATTAGTTCAATACCGGTTGTCAGAGATTTGTCCAAGATTGTTAAACCTCATAATTCGATATATAGAGAATGCCAAATGGGTAAGCAAGTTAGAACTTCTTTCAGAAGTATACATGATAAATCTAATGAATTTCTTGATCTTATTCATACTAATTTGTGTGGACGAGCAAGGACTAAATTTTTTCAAGGTGATAGATATTTTATATTACTTATTGATGACTATTCTAGAATGACGTGGGTAACATTTTTGAAAGAGAAATCTGAAGCTTTTGAGAAATTCAAAATCTTTAAAGCTATGGTTGTGACTGAGACAGGACTAAAGATAAAATGCTTGAGATTAGATCATGGCGGTGAGTTTACATCTGGTGAGTTCAACAACTTTTGTGAAAGGAATGGTATTAGGAGACAACTTTTTGCCCCTAGGACTCCATAGCAGAACAAATTAGTGGAAATAAAGAACATAACAATTTTGGATGTAGCAAGGACAATGATGACATAAGCTAGATTACCTGATATCTATTGGAGGGAAGCTATCAATACAACGATATGCACTTTCAACAGAGTACACATTAAAGGTGATACCAGTAAGACTCTTTATGAATTATTATTTGGTCATACTCCTACTATCGGATATTTAGGAATTTTTGGAAGCAAATGTTACATTAGAAGAGATGATGGATTAGGAAAGTTTGATCCTGGAGTGATGAAGGAATATTTTTGGGTTATTATACTAAGAGCAAAGCATACAGATTTTATAACAAAATATTGAATAGGATAATGGAGAGAATAAATGTCAAGGTGGATGAGGATGACAGTAATAAGGACTAGAAGATGAATTTATCAGACCTGAATCGATAATGCAAGAATTAGTTCAGAACAGTGAACCAGTGACACTGGTAGCATCAAAAAATTCAACAATGATAAATGAACAACATAATGAGTTAGTAAATCAAGAAAATTTAAAGACTCCCAGGTATGTAAAACTAAATCATTCTGAAGAACAAATCATTAGAGATAAAAGGAAAGGCGTGATGACTAGGAGAATGTTAGCTGCTAAAGAGGTATGTTTAATTTCTCAAATTGAACAAGAATCATTTATTGAAGCAAGGATGAAAACTAGATAAAAGCAATGGAAGAGGAACTAGATCATATTGAAAAGAATAAGACATGGGAACTAGTACCTAGACCTAAAGACAAGAACATTATTGGAACTAAATGGGTTTTTAGGAATAAATTAAATGAGGAAGGTCAAGATGTAAGGAACAAGACTAGATTGGTTTGAAAAGGTTATTCAAAGAAAGAAGGAATTGATTATGGAGAGACTTATGCCCTGGTTTCTTTCTTATGATGCACACAAAAACTACAAAGTATATCAGATGGATGTTAAATGTGCATTTTTGAATGGAGATCTTGAAGAGGTTTTCATTGAGAAACCTGATGGATTTTCTTTATCAGAAGACAAGGACATTGTTTGCAGATTGAAGAAAACTTTATATGGACTAAAACATGCCCCTAGAGCATGGTATGCTACATTGGATAACTATCTTTCAAAGATTGCTTTCAATAAAGGTAATGCTGATAGTAACTTATATTACAAAATTGAACATGATGACATATTTATTATTGAAGTCTTTGTGGATGATATCATTTTTGGAGGAGAAGAAGGTCTATGCATGAAATTTGGTAATGATAAGAAGAATGAATTTGAAATGTCTATGATTGGTGAGATGAAATTTTTCTTAGGTTTGCAGATTACTCAGATTGATAAAGGTATTTTCATTTGTCAAACTAAGTATGTGAAGGAGTAACTTAAGAAATTTGGACTTGAGAATTCTAAACTTGTCGGTACTCCTATGATAACCTGTTGCAAATTGTCAAAGGATGATGAATCCCCTAAATTGAATCCAAGAAGATACAAATCAATGATATGTGGTTTGTTGTACCTAACTCAGACTACTCCTGATATAATGAATGTTGTTTGTATTGCTTCTAGATTTCAGGCAGATCCTAGAGAAAATCATGATATTGTTTTCAAGAGGATATTAAGATATTTGATAGGTACAACAGACTTTGGGTTATGGTATCCAAATAATGATGACTTCACATTATGTGCATATACAGAGTCTGATTGGGTAGGAGATGTGGATGATCGAAAGAGAACTACTGGAGGTGCATTATTTCTCAGGAAGAAGTTGGCTTCATGGCTTAGTAAGAAACAATCATGTACTTCATTGTCTACAGCTGAAGCAGAATATGTTGCAGCTGCTACCAACTGTACTAAGATTTTATGGATGAAAAAAATGTTAAAATATATAAGGGTAAGTTAAGATGAGCCTATTGTTATTCACTATGATAATATTGTTGCTATTGATATGTCAAAGAATCTGGTATCTCATTCCAAATCAAAACATATTTCTATAAGGTATAATTTCTTGAAGGAAAAGGTTGAAGCAAAGGAAGTCAGATTGGTTTATATGCCTACTAGGGAACAAATTGTAGACATTCTAACAAAACCATTGCCTAAAGATACTTTTGAATATCTTAGAGACCAATTGGGGGCTACCAACCCTTCAGAAGATACTTAGAGATGCAAGAATGCATCAATCTGGTAAAATTATTAGATAATTTATTTGATCTGGATTGATGAAGATAGTGCTACTACTCAGGAGGAGTAGTTAGTTCTTTGGTTCAGTATTCTTGGTTTGGTATCTATCCTTTGTCATTGATTTTAAAGGGGGAGAGGTGGTATTCATGTGAAAATCAATCATATCTTTGAGGGAGATTGTTGGCATTCCTTGACACTTGGATGTTTTTCACATTGAGTGTTACCATCAATGCCAAAGGCAGAAATTGTTGGCAATATGCTAGATTTGGTTAAGTGTTGTCATTGATGTCAACAATGTATCTCGGTTAGATCTATCTCGGTTAGTCTTGGTGATCTTCTTGGTTTTGGCTATGATTTTGATCTGGTATAGTTAGACCTCTGGATTCGGTTTTGGATGCTTATTCTGGTTGGTTATTTAATTTCTATATTCTTTTGGTTCATGAATTGGTGCTTTGGATATTATCGCTTTTGGTATTTACCAGTACCGGCTAGTTTCTGGCTTTACTGGCTTGTCTCTGCTATCCCCGTTAGCTTTTTCAGTATGCATTAATTGGTGACTTGGTCAGTGGATTTTGGGTCTGACTTATGGAATCAGTTTCTATTATGCTGAAGGTGCTTCTTGATCATAATCTGAGTATTTGGTGAATTTTCATTAGATGGCATGTTGTTATGATGGTCCTATTTGGATCCGGTTAAACTTTCTATTATTTCACTAAGGGTTTCTACTGGTTGGTGAAGCATGTTGGATTTTGGTCTTAGTAGAATCTTGAGAGGATATAATTGTTTGGATACTTGATTTAGGTCCATGCTATGTAATGTAAATCATGATATTGGTCTGATGGTATCGTGTGATGTAATTTTGGTAATTATGGGTTTATGGGTTTAGGGTTTAGCCGACCTTGTCAATAAGGTTGATGATTTGTATTTATAGGTGACTTATTCATGTAACTTGAATATTGATGGGATGGATGGTTATGTCTGCATTATCAGAGGAAGGATTATGTGCAAATAAAGTCATATCATTCAAGTGAAGGTTGGAAAGGTTTTGTATTGTAGAGTAGACATCAGTGCTTAACCGGAACTATATCAAGCATTAGTAGATGCTACTTTCACAGTTCATTTCTTTCCAGATTGTAGTCTGATGTTTATGCAAGTCAGTGATACTTCCCTTTGTGATGATCACTGCACTCTAGGCTGTTGGCCTTTCTACAAGTGTAGAACCCATTGTAATTATTCATAATACTACTGCAGAGTATTCATCTGATTGTGGGTAGGGTTTCCCACCGTGGTTTTTCCCTTTCCCAGTTTTCCACGTCAAAATATTGGTGTTATGTGTGTTGTTATTTCATGATATATCTTTCATTGTGTTGTCCTTCGGTATAAGGTTTATAATTGAATTAATTGTTGTACTTGTGAGTAAACTGATTCACCCCCCTCTCAGTTTACTGCCGGTATCAGATCATTCCAACACAACCTAGATTAAGAACATACATGTACATGGTCTAGAGATAAACATATACCTGATCTCTAACATCTCCACCATGTACATGTACTCTAGAATGTTTAGGATATGAAGAGCTTAGGTGTGATCGTGTCTCAACCTACAATGTACAAATATTGTTAGATAAATAAATTGAACTTGGAAAATTTTAAAAATTTAATTAATTAAAATCAATATCTTTCCCTTTAAATTGAACTTAAATAAAAAAATTAATTTTTAAGTTATACCCATGTCTCATGATGAATAAGGTTAGTGGCTATCTGCAAATCTCCATACATGGATCCTAACATAATTCCCTACAGTTCACAAATTATAATTTTAATAATAATACATATATATATATATGTATGTATGTATGTATGTATGTATGTATGTATGTATGTATGTATGTATGTATAAACATTCAAATCAAAATTTATAGCAAACTATAGATAGTTTTTAAATATAATTTTTAAATTTATACCTCATTTGCCACATGTAATGCTTGCTCAATCCTAATGTTGTCAAAATCATGCAAGGAGCCCACTATAGCATCACCATCAAGGTGTGTCTCCATAAGTAGACTATTGTAAACCCCCCAAAACTCTAGTATCAGGTGCTGTGGGATCAAGTGATGTATGAACACTACAAGGAGGTGTATGCTGACCAACTACTATATGCTGGGGAGGGGATGTAGGATGTGCAACACCATGCTGAGAGTATGTAGCACCACCATGGCAAGTAGGAGCCAGTCTACCAAGTACTTGTCTAACATATGTCGATGCCTCATGTAGAGGGAACCCATGCTCCATAGCAATAACCTGATATGCATCCAAGAGATCTCTGGATAGACATGTGTGCATCTGTCACAAAGGATCTACATCACACAGTCGTGCAACATCGATCAAAGATGCTATGTTAGCTTGAATGTAAGGATCATAACTTGATGATGTATCATCAATTGGAGGAATGGTAGTATGAGAATATAGAAAATATTTGCCCACATGATCCGATGTCATCTGATCAACTTGTGTCGCTATAGTAGCAATACTGAAAGAAATATGTTGCTGAGTGTCATCGGCTGCACTATCTATTGCATGTGATAGTTTCAAACATTTTGGAAGCACCAAAAGGTTTGGACCAACTAATGCCCTCTTATTAGTGGGTTCTGGCACATCAAGCCATCTAAACTTATTTGAAAACCTCCCTGTCCCCTACCCAACATGCGTAGGAAAATCTGTATAGCCTACATCATAGCCCAAATGGAACTCTGCAAACAATTGTTCGCAGAAATAGAAGGAAAACTCATCCTTTTGGGGCCACATATGATGAGTGGCCAACTATTTGGGATATATAAAAGTTGCCACAAGTACATCTGTGCACCTAGTAGGCATATAACCCCTTGTTCTACCTTTCAATTGATAATGGGGGAACATATTCTTCACATCAATAGTAGAAACATCATCATTGATTTTTTGCCATTTTATAGTACCGGTAACACTACATGTAAGAGAAGAATAGAATGCATCAATGCTAATCTCATCATAGGGGTTATATGTCTCAACAATGTCAATCATATGATGTATCTCATCACTAATGATCTTTGCCCTTTCCTTATTTATATGGTTAGGGGTATTTTCCAATGCATGCTTCATGTGATCTAAAGCATGTTGTAATGTCTGTGCAGTTTCTGCATAAAGGCGTTGCCTATCATCAATAGATCTTGCAGACTAGCATGACGTTTGCTCACTGCCACCTAGTTGAACACTAGGCTCAGATCCAGTATGACGTGAAGTAGGATGATTTGACATGAAGGTATTAAATATATATAGATATCTGCATGTGCACATGTACATTGCAATTTAAAAACAAAATTTTTACTTAAATAAACAACAATTTTATATGTACAAATATATTCTAATATCTTTTTTCTTTGAAGAATATTGAAATAAAGTGCATTTTTTCAAAAAAGATGTCTAGAACTAGATATATACTTACATATAACAAAATTCAAACATATATAGAAGATTGTATGCAAATTAATACATAAATGACATTTTAAACATATAAAAAGATTGAAAGAAATTTAAACATCCTGAAAACATCTTAAAGTAATAAATTGAATGTCATGTCTAATAGACATAGTCTTAAGGGGTCTTAAGGGTATTTATGCAATGGGGTCATATGTGGTCCTAAGGGGTCATATTGGGTCCTAAGGGGTACATTGTACATACTAGGATGTTATAAGGGGTCATATGGTGTCCTAAGGGGTCACAAATGTGTTAGAACATATGTGTGAGCCCTTAGGACCCCATATGACCCCTTAGGACACTATGTGATCCCATGTGGTCATATTGGGTCCAAAGGGGTATGTTGTACATACTAGGGTGTTATAAGGGGGCATATGGGGTCCTAAGGGGTCACACATGTGTTATAACACATGCATGGACCCTTAGGATCCCATATGACCCCTTAGGACACTATGTGACCCTATGGGGTTAGTAGGGGTCATTATGGGTCATAAGGTATTATTATGGATCATTATAGTCATAAGGGGTGATTATAGTTAGAAGGGGCCTTAAGGGGTATTATTATGTTAGAAGGGGTCTTAAGGGGTCATTAAATGTGTGACCCCTTAGGACCACATATGACCCCTCAGGACACTATGTGATCCTATGTGGTCATATTGGGTCCTAAGGGGTACGTTGTACATAATAGGATGTTAAAAGGGGTCATATGTGATTCTAAGGGGTCGACCATGTGTTACAATACATGAGTGACCCCTTAGAACCCCATAAGACCCCTTAGGACAAGTTATGTGATCCCATGTGGTCATATTGTGTCCTAAGGGGTATGTTGTACATTAGGATGTTATAAGGGGTCATATGGGGTCCTAAGAGGTCACACATATGTTATAACACATGTGTGACCCCTTAGGACCCCATATGACCCCTTAGGTCACTATGTGATCCCATGTAGTCATATTGGGTCCAAAGGGGTATGTTGTACACACTAGGATGTTATAAGGGATCATATGTGGTCCTAAGGGGTCACCCATGTGTTACAACACATGCATGACCCCTTAGGACCCAATATGACCCCTTAGGACACTATGTGATCTTATGTTGTCATATTGGGTCCGAAGGGGTACACATGGGTGACCCCTTAGGACCCAATATGACCCCTTAGGACACTATGTGATCTTATGTTGTCATATTGGGTCCGAAGGGGTACGTTGTACATACTAGGATGTTAAAAGCAGTCGTATGTGGTCCTAAGGAGCACATGTGTGACCCCTTAGGACCACAAATGACCCCTTAGGACACTATGTGATCCTATGTGGTGAAATTGGGTCCTAAGGGGTATGTTGTACACACTATGATGTTATAAGGGGTCATATGTGGTCCTAAGGGGTCACCCATGTCTTACAAAACATGCGTGACCCCTTAGGACCCAATATGACCCCTCACGACACTATGTGATCCCATGTGGTCATATTGGGTCCTAAGGGGTGTGTTGTACACACTAGGATGTTATAAGGGGTCATATGTAGTCCTAAGGGGTCACCCATGTGTTACAACACATGCGTGACCCCTTAGGACCCCACATTATCCCTTAGAACATGTTATGTGATCCCATGTGGTCATATTGGGTCCTAAGGGGTATGTTGTAAATATTAGGATGTTATAAGGGGTCATATGGGGTCCTAAGGGGTAACACATGTGTTAGAAAACATGCGTGACCACTTAGGACCCCATATGATCCCTTAGGACATTATGTGATCCCATGTGGTCATATTGGGTTATAAGGGGTATGTTGTACACACTAGGATGCTATAAGGGGTCATATGTGGTCCTAAGGGGTCACCCATGTGTTACAACACATGCATGACCCCTTAGGATCCCATATGACCCCTTAGGACACTATGTGATCTTATGTTGTCATATTGGGTCCTAAGGGGTACGTTGTACATACTAGGATGTTAAAAGGGGTCATATGTGGTCCTAAGGCCCTTATGACCACAAATAACCCCTTAGGACACTATGTGATCCTATGTGGTCAAATTGGATCCTAAGGGGTATGTTGTACACACTAGGATGTTATAAGGGGCCATATGTGGTCCTAATGGGTCACCCATGTGTTACAACACATGTGTGAACCCTTAGGACTCCATATGACTCCCTAGGACAATATGTGATCCCATGTGGTCATATTGGGTCCTAAGGGGTATGTTTTACACACTAGGATGTTATAAGGGGTCATATGTGGTCCTAAGGGGTCACCCATGTGTTACAACACATGGGTGGCCCCTTAGTTATGAATATGACCCCTTAGGACACTATGCGATACTATGTTGTCATATTGGGTCCTAAGGGGTATGTTGTACATACTAGGATGTTAAAAGGGGTCATATGTGGTCCTAAGGGGTCACACATGTGTTAGAACACATGCATGACCCCTTAGGACCACAAATGACCCCTTAGGACACTATGTCATCCTATGTAGTCCAATTGGGTCCTAAGGGGTATGTTGTACACACTAAAATGTTATAAGGGGTCATATGTGGTCTTAAGGGGTCACCCATGTGTTACAACACATGCGTGACCCCTTAGGACCTCATATGACCCCTTAGGACACTATGTGATCCTATGTTGTCATATTGGGTCCTAAGGGGTTCGTTGTACATACTAGGATGTTAAAAGGGGTCATATGTGGTCCTAAGGGGTCACACATGTGTTAGAACATATGCGTAACCCCTTAGGACCACAAATGAGCCCTTAGGACACTATGTGATCCTATATGGTCAAATTGGGTCCTAAGGGGTATGTTGTACATACTAGGATGCTATATGGGGTCATTCAAGGTCATAAGGGGTTACACATGTGCTAGAACACATGCATAGCCCCTTAGGATCTCATATGACCCGTTAGGACACTATGTGATCCCATGTGGTCATATTGGGTCCTAAGGGGTATGTTGCACACACTAGGATGTTATAAGGGGTCATATGTGGTCCTAAGGGGTCACCCATGTGTTATAACACATGCATGACCCCTTAGGACCCCATATGACCCCTTAGGACACTATGTGATCCCATGTGGTCATATTGGGTCCTAAGGGGTATGTTGTACATACTAGGATGTTATAAGGGGTCATATGGGGTCATAAGGTGTCACACATGTGTTAGAACTAGGTGCAACACAAATCCACACTTTTACCCATGGAGTGCTTATGCTGGGTACATAGTTTTAACCTATGGTTATATGAAACCATTGGAATATACGCCATTGAACTCTTTGTGAGTTATGGAGTTGATATGTTTTATATGGTTTAAAATCTCAAGCAACTTGATTTTCCTATTGGGTTGTAATATGTTTTCAATTGGTTTGTATATTTGTGCTTATTCCATTGTTCATATGATATGTATGATGTGAATGTCTATATGTCTAAGTGGATATCATGTTTATGGATATGGTTTTGTAGGTTTTACATGTTAAATAAAACTTGAGGTATGTAAGTTTGTGATAATATTATATTTGGAGTATTCGAGATGAAGAAAATTCTAGTTTACATGATTGCTTGAAAGGATCTTATTGATCTATAGTTACTCCTATGAGGGCTTGTTTTTCAAATTAGATCTAGTTTTGATTCTGGTGTTTGAGTATTGTAAATCGACATGCTATGCCTAATCATCTTTGTTCTAGTTGATACTAATATGTAGTTAAATCTTTCAGTTATTTGAGATTGGAGCACTATTTATGTATTTCTCCTTTGAAATGTTGCATATGTGTTGATCTTGTAAATTATCTAACAAGGATTCAGTTTGGTAGGCCTTGTTGTTGGTCACCATTGTTGCATTGGTATGTTTATATTGTGGTGAGAAAATGATATTTTGGGAGTACCTGATATAGTTGTTCATTTGAATCTTAGCAATAGATTATAGCACATGCGAAGCTTTGTTCACTTTTAATGGAGTTGTGGCTATGATATTGTTCATGATGCAATGAATAATTTGGTATCACTTTAGTGGGAGCTTTATGCAATTTAAAAATGTGTTACATGTTCTTTGTTTTAATATTTTGGTTCTAAGCTATTGTTGTTATAGTGTGTAGTGAGCCATGGAAAATATTTGACTAGAAGATGGATGATATTTTGCAATAGTTGTTAGTGTCATGTGAAGCTCTTAGATTCTTCTTTTAGATTGTAGTGAGAGTTTGACATATTTGGTTTTATTAACAAAGGATGTGTAGGCATATCTTCTTGGTCTGGAGATCATGGGTTGACTCTTCCCTTTGATAGCTCGTAGTGTTAATTTTTTGATCATGTTGGGGCCATAAACGATACTTAGTTATGAGATATTTATCACGATGCCTGAAGAGATTGGTTACATAGTTCAGTGGGATCTTTGGCAGTTCAATGTGGATTCATCATTTGATGATGTATGGTTATCTTTATGTATTTTGAAAATGACAACATCTTGATTTTTCATGGAGGACTTTTAAGTCTTTGGTGAGGCCTTGGTTTATGATACATTCTTTGGAGAATTTGATCTTCCTTTGAGGGGATTGTAGATCATGATGCCATGAAATATTCCTGATATTATTGTTGGAACTTTAACAATGGTCTTGTTGATTATATTTGGTTTTGAGTATTAATCATTTTCTTGGAGCTTCATGATTTTGTAGGGTTGCATTTGAAGTTGGCATGGATTGATCATTGGCTGCTCATGGAGACTAAAGAGACTTGGTTTTGGCTATGAGATCTCATTTTTCTTGGGATCATGTGGTGAGATGGTTACTCTTTGATGAGGATTTCAATAGAAATACCGATCAACCTACACTTATTTATGGATGTTCAAATCTATTATGGTCTTAAAGAGAAGTTCGCCGTTTATTGTAAGCTTTGATTTCTTGGCATTGTGTGATCATGAAAATCTATTTTCCCACTCTTGGTCTACTCAACAAGTTAATAATTTTAGAAGTATTTCTGACCTAGTTATTATCTATGTATTCTTTATTTTGTATCACGTCTTCTTGTGTGAGATATTCTTGAATATAACTATTTTGAGGACTTTTTGAGAAGAAGATGAATGGTCTTATGGGATTCCATTGTTGTCCTTATTGTTAATCTTGAGCTAGGAATCTATTTTTGAGGACTTATTTTGAGAAGTACAAGAAATGGTTTATGGATTTTGACATATTCCCTTTGCTGTGGGAATAGTTGGTTTGTTTGATCTACCTTTGGTATGAGAGATTTCCATCTATTGTTACCATGTTTCACTCAATTTTAATGTTAGATGTTGATATCCTTTCAATTTGGGAATTCTGAAGGAGATCTGGTACATTACACAACTTGGTACATGAGCTAGTGTGGAACAAGGATATGACTTGATTTACTAGATTCTCTCTTTGGTCTTTTCCTTCTTATTGAATGTTTATATTCACATGGTTGAGTGTGAAGAACTTGGGAGAGCTATGGAGATAGGGGTGAGAGAGGCATTGCAACCTATTTAGTTACAAGATTTATAGATTAGTTTATATTTCCTTGACACCATGTTATAAAGGAATTAACCACATCCTCTATGTGGAGTACTATAGATAAACTTGGTATTCTTTAATTTATTTACAAATTTAACATTACTCATGTAGTGGGAGTTTTTGGATATGTCTAGTTATCCTCTTTGATATCTTTGCTTGTTGATTACGAATGTGATGATGAATTTACATGTTTCATTAGATTAGGATCTATGAGTTATGCAATTTATAGGTGTTTATAGTCTATTGATTACAGTGGGATGACTCAAATGTATTATCTATATCCACTAGATTGTTTCATTATTGATGCAAAATTTGTCAGTTGGCCTTATCTATGGTCTTTTGTGCATTGATATGTTGCATTGAGATAAAAGGATGGATATATAAATACTTGATTATAACTTTTAGAGTTGATATGTTGATGACATAAAGTTATATATATTATGATATACAAGTTGGTTTGAGGTATGGTTAGCTTAGATGAATTGCAATTTTTGCTGCCCCTCCCTCATTCATCTTGTCTTTTGTGCATTAATAGATCATATTGATATAGATTAGTTTACTTTATGATGATTTGATGGTATCTAACCATGTACTAGCCCTAATTCATGTTTATATTGGATATGATGATGTTTATGATAGTGCTTGATTGTCACGACTGTCTTCTAAGGGTATTCGTGATAGAGACAATATCATATCACTCATTGGGAGCATGATACGATGTTGCGATTCTCTTCACTTGCCTGTGTATTTACGTTATATATATTGCATATGTTGTATATGTATTGGTGGTGACAGGTTTGCAGGTACCAAACATCGACTCCACCAGGCTTCAAAAGTCTGAGCGTGTCTTTATCCCAATGGCAAGTTGATCAGAGATGATATGAAAACCCATTCTACACTCTAGGTTTAAGTTGATCACCCATGTCAGTTTAGAGTCTTGGTGTGAGTTGTTGTTTAGTGTCAAGTGGTTTCTTGAGTTATTCTATATTGGATTGCTTTGTAGTGTTATGATTATTTATTAATTAAATTATTAATTAACTAATTGATTTATATAATTTAATAATGTTTAATTAAATTAATGGATTTACATAGTTTATAATAAAAAATTAAATAAATAGTTGATATAAATATTTAATATTAATGTGTGTTTATTAATTAAATTATAAATTAATTAATTGGTTTATATAATTTATTATTAAATTAAATTAGTGGATGGCATTAATATTTAAATATAATTGTTGATTTAATTATTGAAAGTTATTATTTATTAATGTTATTTTGTGGATCATAATATTTGACATTTATAATTATGCATGAAATATTATTTATTTACTATTATATTTTATACGTATGTGGGAGATATTAATGGCATTGAGTTTAAATTATTATTGGCTGGAGCATTTATATGTATCCATACATTTAATTATTTGTTTATTTTTTTATTTTTTTATTTATCCATTTATTTATTGTTGGGTTATTTATTGCCTGTTTAATTATTTATTGTTTTATTTATTTATTTGCTTTATTGTTTATTATCTATCTATTTATTTATTGGTTATTTATTTGTTATTATTTCTTTACGTACCCCTTGTTATGATTGGCCCTCTTGGGAGTTGTGGTTGTGAAGATATTATTATTTTATTGCTTGTTTATTTATTTATATTATATTGTGCTTTAACATTTATTGGGAATTTGATTTATTTATTTTATATTAGCCATTTCTACTTTATTTATTGGTTAATGAGATTATTTATTATTTATTATTGTTTATTTTGCCTACCCATTTATTTATTTATCTCAACTACCCTCTCTCATTGTTGGCTGTGAGTTTGGAGATTGTAATAATATTATTTTATATTATTGTTGTTTTAATTTTTGAGATGGTTGATAAGAAATATATTATTTTGGTTTAATTATTTATCTATTATTTAATTATTTACCCTACCTACCCTATTTTATTATTGGTTGAGATATTTGGGTAAGTTAAATAATATTATTTTATATTGTTCTACTTCAATATTTGGCATGATTGGTATAAGATATTATATTTTGGATTATTTTGATTGGTTGGAGAAGTTGTATAGTTTTTGGATCAATTTCTATTTATTGGGAGATTTGAATTTATTGTGTGTGTGTGGCTTGGTTGGAGAGTTTTCTGAGAACTATTCATTTTCCTTTTGGATGCTTGGCTTGGATTTGCTTGATGTTATGATTTTTGTTGGTGGATTGAAGATTTGGCTTGTCGCTTCTGCAACAATTTTGCATTCCATAACTTCTATGTTCCAAGTAGGGGATTTTAAATCCTTCTTATACAATTTGATTTGAAAAGATTGTATTCTTCGTATCCGTAAAAAAAAATATATGTTTAATGTATTCGCTGAGATTTTATTCTTGATTTTGGTTATTGGAAATTTTGGTATTTAGACTCTTGTGCTTGTGCATTATCGTGAATGAGTTTATCCCTGTGATGTTGTATGCTTGATTTATTGATTTGAGATGATTGATTTTACTATTGGACTGAGAAAGATGAGAAATGCCTTGCTGATATTCTTTGGGCTCATGTTGAATATTTTTTATAATGAGATTCTTGATGTTTAAGGATTATTGGTTGCCTTTGTAAGGTTGTGATATTGGCATATGTTGTTCATGTTATTGGAGATTATTATTTGATGTATACCTTGGTTATCTGGGTTATGATGCATATGAGAGCCCTTGTTCTTGTATTTGAGTATGTTGTTACCCTAAGGTCAAGGACCAAGGTGCATGATTAGGAGAGTGGGCTTCCATGAGTCTGTTGAGGTCACGAGGAATAGACTGCTAGGATTCCTTGTTGGTTGGATTCAAGGTCTAGACTATTTGGATAGCTCATTGGAGGTTTATTGTATTAATAAAGGGATAATATAATAACTAACCTTAGGCATGCTGGGTAGTAGTAACTCATCTAAGTAAGATAAGAAATGTGTTGTGGTGATGCCCCATCTCATGGCTTGGAGTAAACCAAAGTGAGATATGGGAAGATCTGGTAACCAGATAAACCAAAATCCCTTGATTCCTCAAAGGTTGAGACAGTTCCACATGTGTATCATGGATGTCGGGACAAAGTTATAAGATATCCTCTGATAGCATGTGATGACACTCTACCCTACATGTTGATCCGAGTTCCTTATGCTTATATTGTGGTGCTTCTAGATGTCCTGTATGGTGGATTATGTCATGATTGTGGTCTTGGAATTGTTTCGTCTCTTTGGTAGCTAGGTGTCAACCTATACCTAGAGTGTGAGTGGGATCTTGTGTCATCTCCTAGAACGAGGGGTTGTTCCTTATGGTTCCACATGGTTGGGTGGTTTGATGCCTTCTTCCATTGGGATGTTCTTCATTGGATGCTCTTGTGCATGGATGTGGATTCATATCTTCTTTTCATGTAGATGGATTCGTGGAGTATATTCTATGTAGTGGAATTGAGATTATGTATCTTGTATCATGAGGAAGGCGTAAATATAAAGGAAGAATATGTAATAGTATCTTGAAAATATATGTAATAGGAATTGTAGTGGATTAAGATCTTGATGTATTGTAACATAACATGATTGCTGAATTCATTGTAAATGACTATGTTGTAAAAGGATATTCATTGTGGATGCAATTCTAGATTGGAAGAAACTATATGAATGTTTCAATGGAAATGATGTTATTCTTGGTTCATGGATATCTTTAGAATATGAATAAGAATGAGTAGCTTGTAGGATGCATGGTTATACTTAAGGAAATGAACTAGATTGCATTAGTTGATGCCTAATTGATAATTCATGATAACATGACAGGTTAGAAGGTTTGGAAAGGGATTAGGAACATTTGGTTTGGTGTTTTAAAATGAATCAAATGGATAATGGGATATGATAGGATATGTATTTGTTGAATAATGATTCTCATACTAAGAAGGAAAGTAATCGATTAGGAAATGAATGTAATGAATGTTGAATGGTATCATAGATGGAGATGTATTTATGCGTTAGAGTTATTTACATGATGGCATTGAAGTACCCTAGGGAATGGTAGATGTTGTGATGTATTCTGCTTGTGTAATTATGATGTTAAAGATATTTTATATTTTATAATCTCGTAGATGTTAATTAATGCTTTTGATGTGATGATAGTTTACTGTGTTGTGTTAGTAGATGTTTTTAAAACAAAAATTATTATCTCTAGTTGTATGTTAGTTGACTGTATTTCTCTAGGGTATTTTGGCGGGTATTACATAGGATCTATAAGTTATGCAATTTATAGGTGTTTACAGTCTATTGATTATAGTGGGATGACTCAAATGTACTATCTATATCCACAAGATTGTTTCGTTATTGATGCAAAAATTGTTAGTTGGCCTTATCTCTGGTTTTTTGTGCATTGATATGTTGCATTGAGATAGAAGGATGGATATATAAAGACTTGATTATAGTTTATAGTTGATATGTTGATGGCATAAATTTCTATATATTATGATATACAAGTTAGTTTGAGGTATGGTTAGATTGGATGAATTACAATTTTTGGTGGTTTCTATTCTGGGTGGTATAAGTAAGGAAATTAATTAAATCCTTTGTTATCATTTAAATTTAATGCTTAAATTCATGTAAAGATTGGTGCAAATTGTAGTGACAACTGATATGGTTCACCTTGACATGTTCCTTTTATTGCATATATGGCATGTTGGAGGATTTGAAGAGTTTTTTGCTTGATGATGGTTATCATGGTTGCTTTTGTAGGTATCTTGTTGTAGCATGATAGCATGGTGGAGATTTAGATGGTACATGGATGGCTACGAGATTCTTTTCCCTTGTTTTTGATTCCTAGGATGTATTTACAATGTATGATGTCAAGTGGGAGAATATTAGGATTAAGGTGCCATCTACATTGTAAATTCTATGTCATGGTTTCAACAATATTGGAAAGTTTCCTATTGCACTTAGGGTGTATTGGGAAAATATATTTGTAATATTGTTCTGACTATTGTTTGTAATACATTCATAAGGGGTGATGGGTTCCACTAGTAGCAATAAAGATGGATTGTGAGCACAATTATTTAATATTATTTTCTCCACATGTGGATGTCTAGAATGGGATAATCAACGACTTAGGAAGTAGATAAATGATTGACCGTTGGGTTTCTCCAAGTGGGGGGCTTGGAAGAGGAAACATGTGTCTCTTAGTATTTTATCATTTATTACATTTAATGTAATTCTTATCTTGCAAGATTTGGCACCCAAGTTGGAGGGAAATCATCTGAGCCAGAATTGGTGTCCTTTCAACTTTTGTGGAGGTAATCCAATGGTTATGGTCATTTGGAATGAAGAGCCTTGTTTGTACACCTTTATTGGTGGTTTTGGAGCTCTTGACATTCTATAAATTTATCTCTTTGGATGTAGAATTTATAATGAGGAATAACTAAATGTAGAGTTAATTTGTAGGAACAAGGATAGGCGGAAATGATAAAGAGGTTGTTCACAAGTACACATGTGCTACTATGTTGGAGGAAAAGAGGAGAATATAATTGGATGAATTATAATCATATTTATTGTTGATAATGCATACTTGGCCTCTCTTCTTGGTGAAGTTTTTCCCACAAGGGTTTATTTACGTAAATCTTGTGTTATTTGGTGCTCTTATGTTGCTGATTTGTGCCTCATTTCTATGATCTTACGATGATGTTATTTTTTATTTTTTGTTGTTATAAGTTCACATATGATAAGATTATTAGGAATGAAATGTGGGTTGAATTTTGGCATCATTAAGAAGAAGGATATGAGCATGGTTTTTCACATTAAGGAAACTTAATTTTTAGATTTGCATATAAATTTCAGATTTTGATGCTATAGTTGTCCAAGCCTTGTGTCAAGCATCCTTTGATTGATTTGTTGCATAGAGATTGATATTTACAATTCTTTGGTATTGAACTTGTTTATTTTCCAAAAAACATAGGGGTTAAAAGACACATGTAAATTGTTAACCTAAATCAAAATGTGTACAATGTAAATTTTAACCCAATTTTGATGTGAAAACAAAGTAGACAAAGAACATAGAAAAAAAGGTCAATAACGAAATCTTCAAAAAAAATCTTGCAAGATCACTAAGTTAATAGTTTTTAGGATAGAATTCTTGGACAAATGAAAAATATTTGTACACAAAAGTCAATCAAAAATTAAAAAAATTAGCTAATGATACAAAAAAAATAAAAAAATAGTTTCTTTGTAATTTTTATAAAATTTAAAAAAGTACTGAAAAAGAATGAAATACACAAAAGTTATGACCAATTGAATTTTCAAAAGAAAATTCTAACTTTTTAAACATGTTTACCTAGAATCTAGAACAATATTTCAACAAAATACCTTCAACATAGTGTGTCTTAGAGTTTCCTTTCCAATGCCTAGAAAATTTTGAAAATTCAATTAAAAACAAAGAAATAAACATAGTAACGTCAAAACCAATAACATGTTACGAAATGTATCCATTATTGAAATATCTACTCAAATTACAAGTTGGGATGTGTATACTCGTTTGCTTGAAGTTGCTCGATTTGATAGTGTATACTTAGCTCTAGTGATGATGGATTAAAATGTGTGAAGATGTGCTTGAATTTATAAAATTTTGGAATGAGTTATGGATGGTTGAGATTTTATGGTGAGATCAATATTGGAAGATGCTTGAGAGGATTTTCCTTTGATCTACAAGAGAATGGAGAATGGAGATGGAGGTTTTTGAAATGTGAAGCGATAGGATGGACTTACTAAATTTGGTAAGTGGTTGTGACCACGAGAGAGATAAGACTATGTGCATCTAAGAGGGCTATATCTTAGGTTTGTGGAGAGACTATTGGAACCATAAGGACAAGTGCTGTTAAATGTCTTTTATTCTCGGTATAAGTTGAGGGAATATATGTTAATTAAATGAAAATATTAAATTTAATTATTTTAATCATGTGTAAGATGGAAAATTATTGACTAGAACCTACGACTTACGATCTAAGAGAAATTATATGTTTGGGACATTTGGTATAATTGACTTAATTAGATCCATACAACTAATTTAATAATAAGATTACACATTCACAACCTTCAATATTAAAAAAGTATGTATAGCAACTATGAAATTAATTGTGGTGTGTGGCTTTGCTTCTAAGTTGTGTTGAATACCTTGTTCTTCGACCATAAGCTATATTTCCTCGTCCTTGTGAATTAGAACTAATAAAAATGTGTGGGTAGGGAATGCAGATTTTAAATTCGGAAGAAACTAATGATACAAGCTTATCTTGGAATGTTTGTCCCAAATGTCAAGAAGACTGAAAATATGTGTTAAAATGTGACGGAGGTGGTGAGGTGTGATTTTGAAATGATCCGTGCTCCAATAATAAGCAGATTATTATGGATCATGCTTACAAAAGAAAGCATTAAGACACGTTTCAGACTTGAGTAATCCAGTTACTGAGTCGATAATGAAGAAGACAAATATATTCCATCCTTTTGTCATCAAATAAGAGTAAAAGCCTGGAGAAAATGCCCTTTATCTCATTGATTGAATATATCTATATCATGCCGGGATTCAATGTTTTTGAATAAATTCTATTCATCTTTTTGTGGTGCGTGTTTGTAGAAAAAGTTTAGATCTTGACTCAGTGCTCACTGCATTATGGATGAGCATAAAATAAAGAAGAGACGTCAACTTCTGCTACCAGAGAAGATGTTGCATCACGTAACAATCATCTATTTCAGAATTTTCACTATTCGCCCATAATTTTGGCCTTCAAATCACACAAGATAAGAAAAATGTTCGTGTTTATCTCGATCAGATAAGATTTCTCGACGTTTGTGATTTCCGGAGCATTACATCACCACAATGAATGACGTCACCATGACATTTCCATGACGTCAGCAGCTACGCTGCACACCGCCATGCACGCTCATACGTGGTTGAGGGTTGTTCGATCCTTATAAAATGCAGTAGGTAATATGAATTCATTATTTGCAAAGAAAAGGGGGGAATTTCATTATTTGTAAGGAAGAGTAAAGAGTAAAGTGTTTTAAGGATGAATAACACTACTCCTTTTCTGAAATCGCGCTCTGTAGCAAAGAAGGTGTTGGCCAGAGAGCAACATGAAGGAGATGGAGCCATTGTCAGGCGCAGTATTGGCAGGTATCCACTTCTTCATTTATATTTTTATATTCTTTGAAGATAATTTAAATCTGGCGCTGTCAATTTTTTAGAGTACTTGATCTTGTAAACATCATTATAATCATTCATTCTCTTGTTCATCCGATCAAATTCTTTGTTGTGGACAGACCAGAGTTGAAGTTTTTGGATCCATTTTTGTTACTGGATGAATTCTCAGGTTGGTTGGTCTCTACCCAGAACCATTGCTAACTAGTGTGATTGTATTTCATCTAACAAATCAAATGTGTGGGTATTGCAGTAAGTGCTCCTGCTGGCTTTCCAGACCATCCTCACCGAGGTATATTTATATGTTGGATTTTGACACCTTTTAACTCTGTTTTCTTTGCTCTCTTCAAACTAATGATTTGATGATATGTTTTGGGCAGGTTTCGAGACTGTGACATACATGCTGGAGGTACCATCTTTTGTCCCTTTCTTTTCCCTTTTTCAGAGCACCACAGCTGCAGGGGTTGAGTATGGGTGTGTAGATGTGTTTCCACTGTACAATAAGTTTGAAACAGATGAGCCAGTAGGTTCTGGGAGGATTTTAGATTAATTGATGAATAATACTGAATATTCTAGTTTTCTCTCATTCTGATGATGCAATTTTTTTTTTTTGGGGATACAATTGAATCTAAAAATTATGTTGTGCTCAATATTATGGATAGTAGAAATTTGATGTTTTTTAACAATCTAAAACTGCTGCTGAGATCTGTTGGGGTTTGTTTTCTAAGAGAATATGTTCTTTGGCTTTTTTAAATACAGGGAGCCTTCAGCCATGAAGACTTTGTAGGACATAAGGGCACCATCAAGGCTGGCGATCTGCAGGTTTTGAATCTCTTAGTTCCCCACTATAACACTACCCAGCATAGTTATACTACTTGTCCCTTATATGTGATGTACTGAGGGTTTTTATTGCAACATGTATTGTGTAGTGGATGACTGCAGGCCGGGGTATAGTCCACTCTGAAATGCCAGCTGGAGCAGGAGTGCAACATGGTTTGCAGTTGTGGATAAATCTTTCTTCCAAAGACAAGATGTGAGTGCCTTCACAACTTATCCTTCTGCCTTAATTAACTAATGGATACCAGGGATCCATTTTTTTTATAAGGAATGTTTAGAATCGCTATGTTTTTATGGTGGTCAGGATTGAGCCTAAGTATCAAGATGTTCAAGGGAAAGACATACCCAAAGTTGAGAAAGATGGAGTGAAGGCCACTGTTATAGCAGGAGAAGCTTTGGGCATCAAATCTCCAGTGTATACAAGGACTCCCACAATGTATTTGGATTTCAGGTTGGAATGCAAATCTGTACTTCACCAGCCTATTCCAGAGAGTTGGAATGCATTTGTGTATGTGTTGGAAGGGGAGGCGAGATTTGGTGCTCCCAACTCACCTGCAGTGGGTGCTCATCATACACTTTTATTGAGCAGTGGTGATGGTTTGAGTGTGTGGAATAACAATGTGAATAACAAGCCTTGCAGGTTCCTACTCATTGGAGGGCAGCCGCTAAATGAGCCAGTGGTTCAACATGGGCCATTCGTAATGAGCACCAGACAAGAGATAGTGCAAACGATTCAAGACTATCGTTTGGGCAGAAATGGATTTGGGAGAGCCAATGGCTGGCATTCTAATATTGCTCAAACTTGATTTCGTTTCATTCCCCATCTCTAACCATTGGCCTTGAGGGGATGCAAATCTGAAGGTCTATTCCTATCACTAGGAATTGTCTTTGTAGTTAGATCTTCATTCAGCCTTGTTATAGGCAACAAAAAGTCTGCTTTTTGTTGTCTGCTACAATATGAATAGTTGTTTATCATTAATTGAAAAAGTTGAAGTAATATCTTAACCTGCGCTATTGATAATAAGACGAATCTTATGGGTTGTCATTTATCTTTCAGTGAAGCGAATCTGCTATGGAGTACATGATATTGTCCAAAGATATTTTCTTGTACCTACCAATAAAGATGGAGTGCATACTTTTCCCAATTGACCAGGCAATTCACATAGTTTCATCTTTTAAAATATGCAGCATTGATAAGTTTTGTTATTTTCAACCAATGAGTAAATGACTCATGATGATGTGGTGGGTAAAAGTTGTGGCTGATTGATTGGGTAGCTATACATCACTAAAGCTATTTAAAAGTATTATCAGATGGTTAATAAGTATATATATACATTGTTTTATTTTATTGGTCAAGCATTTTACATTTATATTTTTTTGTTAAATTATTTTATGTAAAATTTGGTTGATAGGTCTATTTATATATGTACATATGATCATTGAAAGTATTTTAGATGTTTTTACTAGTTTATAACAATTTTATGAGTTCTTATGAATATATTAAAAGGAAGTGACTTTTCGTGTTGGTTAAAAGTGTATTTGTTTGATTGTTAAGTATAGGTCAATACAAATATTTAAAAGTGTCATTGGTTATTTTATTTTTTTTGAAAAGAGGAGTAAAATTTTATTAATCAACAAAGATCAGTATAGAGCACCAAAAGACAACAAACCAAACAACTAGTAAGACAACTTAAAAGACAACCACATGCCAATTAAGGCTCTCTCACAACTCCCAATTAATCTTTAATATCCTCCATAATAGGATCCTAAAAAATCCTAGAATACTCCATGGGCAAAAGACCCTAGTCCTCAACATTAAACAACTCTATCTACTTAGAAGCCTATTTTACCAAGAAATCTACAAACATGTTCCATTCTTGAGGAATATGATAGGGTGATCCACAATAGTGGGTTGCAATTTCACCCACGAAGGGAAAATGCAGATGGCGATTTTTTTTTTGCCAAGGGTGTATGATTGAATTGTGGTGTTTGATCGAACACTTTGATCAAACACCCCAATTCGATTGTACACTTGATGTCACTTCCCTTTAATCAAAGGGTGTTTTTTTATTAATATTTTATAGGGTTCACTCAAACACCCCCTTCGAGTGAACCCTATTCTAACCGATATTTTTAATAAACTGTATATAACCCCAAGGTGATAGTTATTTTGTCATTTTCATCGGCTATTGTAGGGATCCACAAGGTGTAAGAGTGAACCCCCTTGGTGATTTTTGGCTGACAAAGATCGCGAGCATGCTACATCACCCACAACTTCAGTTCTAGTATAATAGGTGCACCAAATTCTTCTTTTTTGTTTAAAATTGCTTGTAAGTTGTTTGTTTTTTGCATTTATTTTCTTTATTGTTAGATTTTAAATTTATTTAGGAAAGTACATATGTTTATTTTCGTATTTTTGTATTCTTAGATAAATAATTGCATATTTCAATCATAGAGAAAACCTTACAAAATCTTAGGTATTCTTAGAAAATGTTAGAAAAATATTTGAAAACCTTAGAAAAATTCTTGTATTAGATTTGAAAACATTATAAAAATATTTAAAAACCTTAAAATATTTTCATTAAAATTGAGGGCATGAAGTAATGAAGTAATTTGAACTAAGATTGAAAAAATTAGCGAACAAGTATAACTAATAGAACTAAAGTTACATGATAGAAAAAACAATGTACAATATAAGGGATAATGTGTATGTCCTATATGAAAATAATGTAATAAATGATAATTAGGCAACTATAAATTGACATTATAAGAAATTATAAATTGACATTATAGGAAATTATAGATTAGGGTTTACAAAATTCACTTAAAAATTATGACATTATAGATTGATATTATAGGAAATTATAGATTAAGTTTTAGGGAGCTTACTTAAATTATGACACATGTTACAAAATGATGATGGAAATATTAAGTCATCTCTCTCTCTCTCTCTCTCTCTCTCTCTCTCTCTCTCTCTCTCTCTCTCTCTCTCTCTCTCTCTCTCTCTCTCTCTCTCTCTCTCTCTCTCTCTCTTTCTCTCTCTCTGTCCTTAGGCCTTTTTATACACACACTCTCTCTCTCATTCTCCCTCTCTCCCCTTAAGAACTCTCTCTCTCTCTCTCTCTCTCTCTCTCTCACCCCTTAAGTATTTTTACACACTCTTTCTCTGTCTGTTTGTCTATCTGTCTATCTTTGTCCATAATTTTCTTTCACTTTTATGTATATGCACATGGGTTTGAATTTGTCATAAGTGTAACAATTTTATTTCATTTAAATTTATTATCAAATAGAAATTTTGTGTACGTGCACAAGGTTAAATTCATTAAGTATTCAACTTTGAAAAGATTTAATTTTATTTAGTTTGAGAACATGTGTACATGTTTAAATTGTACATTAATTATTATTAAATATATATTAAATATTCCGTATTTAAATTTGTGTTGTTATACATGTGTAAATAATCTATGTAGTTCTTAATATCTAGTTTTTTTAAAAAATTATAGAGTAAATTGCATGATTTAACATATGTGTACATGTACACTTACATAAATATTTGTACCTTTATAATACCTCTAGATGGATGATCAGGGTCCACCTACAACACATGCACCTCAGGAGGCAGTTCCTTAGTATGGTGACATTTTTCTTTATATTGATCAGGAGATTCGTAGGTTGAGAGCCACAATAGATGAACCACATATTGATTACGTGTATAATGATACATGCCAAACTATTTTGAGGAGCATACAATGCCTAGGTCAGTACACTTCATATTCTCCTCAGATTGTAGATGCCATTTTTAGGGAGTTGAGTGCAAAGGTTTTGGGTGATGTTTCTTTGGATGAGGTCCAACATTGCATCCCCAAGAAAATTATCAAATGAGATATATTTATTTTCTATTAGGACAAGGTAAAGGTGAGAGAATACCAAGTGACACGGTGCATAAATGTAGTAGTGGTTCACATCATATACCCTCGATTCCTTGCTACACACAGTCATTATCCTAATAATGACCAAATTCCACTATACTTTACTCCACAATTATACGTTGAGGCCCATTTGGACCTAAAGCTCAATCAACTTGACCTACCCACCTATTTTGGACATGGGTATGACAAAGTTGTAGATCGAGACTTGTATCATAGAGTTGATCAACAAGTGCCAGCCTACAAACATTTGGTTGGTCATAGGTTTCCTTCCATATCCCCATCCTTCATCCCCACAACAAATTGGGTGGTCATTTGATTGGGAGATTGTGTGAGAAGTTGCTCAATAAGACTAAATTGGTTTAATCAATCAAAAGGACCCAAAGGAAATACTTATTTGTTTGAGTTCAATTAGTGTTTGCAATATCAATCTTCAACACCCACACCCACACCTCTTCTCAAACAACCACCCCATTGTATTGTTTCACTCCCTTGCTCAAGCTTATTTTCTCAATGTTACTTAAAACCTCCACCATAGGTCCACACCCCTAGATGGTATCTTAATTGTCAATATTAATTGAATTAGGCTCCTTGAGTGTCTTTCAACTATCTTTCAAAAGTTTGGAAGGTTCTAACACCCTTGAGGCAAACGGGTTCAACATTTTAGTTAAAACAAGGCTAAAAGGCTACTAGCCCGAGGAGGCCTAATTGGAGTGAATTTTGCTTGTATAGTGAAACAATGGCCATAACCACCATGGAACATGACTTGGAAGGTGTCAAAAAGGTCCAAACTCAAGGATTTTTATGGTTTTAGCTCCTGAGAGGGTAGTATAATGACTGCCCACATTTTGAGGCAAAGAAGTAGGGTTTTGAGAGGGTTTTGCTCATACAACATAGAAAGCCTCTCCTACACCACAAACCAAGCTTCCAAAATTTTATAGAACCTCTGCCACATCATTTGGAACTATTTTCCAACTCTACCCTGCATGAAATTACATCAAACATTTTCCATACAAATTGTAAAAGGTAATAAAATGACTGTTATATGCACTGTCACTGCTAATTCACTGTCTTATCTGCACTTTGAATGGTTAGAACTTAATGGAAAAATTCACCAAGGTATGTAGCAACCTCAAAACACATTTTCAACACTTGTCAACACTTGTCACAAGATTCCAAAGCATAGACATATTCATAAAGCAATTTTGGATTCAAAAGGATTAAATTCCCAAAACAGGGTGCTTGCTGCCAGCTATAACTTGACACATTTACAAGGTATAGTAAACACTGTTTGGAGCTCCAAATGTCTCTAAAAATCCAAGGAGACCAGTGAAGACCTCTTCCTTAAGTTTTCTCACTTAAATTGACCTTTGAGCACAAACAAGTTTGATCTTTGTTCACATTTGCTAGCCAAGTCCTTCTCCAACTTGCCTAGTATAAACTCAAAGGCACTTCTTTTGCACAACCTTGGCCAAAATATGACATATTTACACTGTAAATATGCAATAAAAATTGTATAAGTCCACTCATGGGATCCCGAACCTGGATTTAGACAAGTTGATGCATTTTGGAGCCCAAAACCCTTGACAGGGCAGTCAAGGAGCAAAATGAAAACTATTTTATAGAACCAATTTCCAAATGCACAACCTGAAAACTAATTACATAAAGTGCATTGAATATACAAAAAATTCACTTTTCAAAAGGTACAGTATGGAAATGAGAAGCCCCAGTACGGACTGCTACCCAAATGGAGTTCAAAACATGAGAAAAGCCAGAAAAATGCTTGCTCTTTCAATTGATTCTATTAGAAAGTACAAAAGCCAACCCTATACCAAGAAGAGGGAGGAATATAAATATTATTGGAAGGTAGTTACCAAGTCCTATACAGAAATAAGGCATTTATGTCTTCTTTTTACAAAAAGTGTCCAAAATGACAACTTTCACAAGCAAGAATGACAACTTTTGTTGCACCAAGTGGCAATTTGAGAAACCTAACTCAACCAACCTTGCAAAATCACTTAGGAATAATTAAAAACACTTTCTAAACATGTTTCAATTCTTTCCAAAGCATGGCTAAGCCTATAAGGCAATTTCCCACTTTTTAGCCTTATTTGGCCTAGGAGCACAAAATTGACAACTCAAACCTTAGGAAAAAAAAAATTGATCTCTCAAGCATAAAATGAGATCAAACATATATGAAATGACTCAAAACAACCTATGACAACATTTAAAAACTAACAAGACACTTAAGCATGAAAAATACCAAAAATGGAGAGTATAAACAAAGCTAGGTGCTCCTGCACCATACTCCCCCAGAGACAAAGAAGTCATGTGACTCTGTGAGGAAGAAAAGAAGAAGGAATTGCAAACTTAGAGAACTTAGACTTAGGTACCCAAGTGGTTTCTGAAAGTGGTTTATCTTTCCACTTGATGAGATGCTCCATGTACACTTGATGGCGAGTCCTCTTGTAAACTCTTGAATCCAACACTTGTGCAGCTTGAGGAATGGATGGAGGAGGAAAAGATAGGTCTGAAAGTGAGTTGTGAACATGTAAAAATCTATCATCCTCCTTAGGAAGCTTACCTTTGAATGCCACGAAATGTGAAACATTGAAAATAGGAGACAAATAAAGATCAGTAGGCAAATCAATTTTATATGCATTAGAACCATACTTAGCCAATATCTTGCAAGGAACTATCTACCTCATTTGAAGCTTGCTGGGAACTCCCATTTGCAATCTAGACTTGTTCAAATGTACCATCACAAATTCCCCAACTGAAAATTGAACATCCCTCTTTGATGCATCCACTCTAGCTTTCACTTTCTGTGAGGTATCCTGAATAGTCTTTCTCACTTGCTCATGAACTTCCTTCATTGATTGATCCATGTCATCTTCTGTGCCACTCTTTTGTTGTAATTTACCAAGATCCCTTAACTCCATGACACCCCTTGGGTGCATACCATAAACAATCTCAAAGGGACTCTTACCAGTTGATCTATTAACACTATCATTATATGCAAAATTTGCCTAATGGATGAGCTAATCCCAACTTTGGCCATATTCCTTTGTCAAACACCTTAAGAGGTTTCCAAGAGTCCTATTGATCACCTCAGTTTGGCCATCAGTCTGTGGGTGATAAGGTGAACCAAAAGAAAGATTAGTACCCAATTTTTTCCACAATGTCTTCCAAAAATGGCCAAGAAACTTGACATCTCGATCAGAAACAATGCTAGAAGGTAAACCATGGATTCTAATCACTTCCTTGAAAAAAAAAAAGGTTATATGACTAGCATCATGTGTAGTTTTGCAAGGAACAAAGTGTGCCATTTTACTAAATCTATCCACAATCACAAAAATGCTATCAAAACCAATTTGAGTCTTAGTGGTGTAGGGCACCTAGCTCAAAGTTGTCTTTTCTTGAATTTTAGATTTTTTGTGTGATTTTAAGTTATTTTATGTTGTAATAAGGTGGAAGAAATCCTATGATGCTTTTTGAAGCCATAGTTTGGTTGTCCACACTTTTGTTGTGCTCAGGATCCAAAATTGTCAAAAAGTCAATTTTTGGTTTGTACTAGGTGGATGCCTGGAAACTTGCTAGAATGTTTGGAAATGGTTTAAATCTATTTTATGATTCCATTTGAGTGATTTTTAAGGCCTTGAGAGCCTTGGAGTGTGTTTTTGAACTCATAGGTAAAAGTTGTCAAAATTGTCATAACAACTTTTTCTTTTTTAGGCAAAAATTGTCCATGAAGGAAATGGCATTGGGAGTTGGTTGGAACCAACTTTAAATTGTGTATAAAACCTTCTAAAAATATCCAATATGAGGCTAATCAACTTTTGGTTTGCATTCAATTCATTTGCCAAGGGTTTCCTATGCTTTTTCTCACATTTGGACTGTTTTTTCTTTGAATTTCTGATTTTGTACAACCTGTATGGTCTGGTGCGGTGCTCATAGTAGCATAAGAAGTTAAAAATTTATTTTACCTTTCCAAAAAGTATAATATGAAGGTCTAAAGTGCTTTGAATCAAAAGTTATCACTATTTTTGTAATAGTTGCTCACAAACCCTTGAAATTTGGGGTTTTGATTGTAAAAATGTACTTTACCTGAGCATCCATGAATGGCACAAGTTGAAATCCATTGGATGGCTTGGGTAGGTTCTGTAAATAGTTTTAGAGTAGGCATTTTGTGTTTTTTCAGGCCACAAGGAGGAGAATGGGTGAGATGAATAACACACAAGCTTGTAGCTAGTGTGTAGGGGCAGCAGAGATTGCTCATTTTCAGTGCCATGGAGAAGTGATACCCCATCAACCCATAGTGTTTTGGAAAGGTATATGGGTGTAATAAAATAATCCAATATTTTTTTGGTTGGTGATTTTGACTGGTGGAGAGTTTGGAGCACATCTTCCAAAATTGCCTGGAAGCCCTAAACCCCTTAAAAATAGCTCATTTTGAGTTACCCTAGTTGTACCAAAAAATCATATGAGAAAATTTGTGATATTGTTTAACTTCCAAATGGGTATCTAAATATGTAAAAATATCTAGGGGTTGTTAGGAAAGTTTGGGGTAAAAGACCAAAAAACAGTCCTAGAAGGGCTAGTCATTTAGGCCTAATAGCAGTCGGTAGAAGCAAGTTGAAAGCCTAGGGCTTGGGAGGAAGGTGCAGACCTTTATAATGAATAAAATGACCTTGAAAATACCTGAAAAATGTAACCACAAACTTTAAACATGGTTAGAGTGAAGGTCCTTGGCGGAGGTCTTTGGAGCCTAGCTAGAGTTTTGGGAAACTAGTAGGAGACCATCTCAAAATTAGAGATTTGGGTCAAAACCAACAAGAAACCTCAAGAGGATATACCTAGGAGGAAATCCAATAGATTTTAGGCCTTGGAGGTCTAAGGAGTGTACCCTAACAAGTTACCTTGGAGGAGCTTGAGTAGAAGGGTGAGTTGAGGAGTTGGGGTGAGTAAGGGTGAATTGGAGAGCTAGGCACAAGACCTCTGCATTAGAGTGGTATCAGAGCCATTCTTTAAAAGATTTGGTGTATGTCAGATTGTGAAGAATCAAAAGCAAGTTCAATGCCTCCAAAGGCAATGACTCTAGAAGCCATCCGATAGATGGTGGCAGAGATGATAGAAGTATTGAAGGATACAGAAGGAAGTAGAGGAACAAGAGAGGCAAAGAAGGAGAATGGTAAGCTTAAGATAGAATGGGGTGATGAGACTGATGAAGAAGTGGAAGATGGAGAGGAACCCACAGCAGTAGCTATGCCTCAAGACCAAAAGTTATTCCTAGATGAAGTCAAATCCATTTCTAAGGACAGTCTGGATGGATTACCCACATATGGAGGAAACCTCAATGGAGAAGAGTTGCTAGATTGGATAGAAGCTCTCAATAATCATTTTGATTATAAAGAGGTAGCAGAAGAGAAAAGAGTTAATGTGGCCAAATCAAGAATGAGAGGATCAGCATTGGTTTTGTGGAATATGATGCCAGAAGAAAGGATACAAGAAGGCAAAAAGAAGATAACTTCATGGGAGCGTATGAAGATTAGACTTAAGGCATAATTCCTTCCAGGAGATTATGAAGTTCAAATTCATAAGAGACTGCAAAATCTGAAACAAAGGGAGCTAGATGTCAATGCTTACATGGAGGAATTCCATAAGCTAAGCCTCAGAGCTAAGAAGCATGAGAATGAGGTGGAGAAATTGGCTAGATACATGAATGGATTGAGACAAAATATACAAGATGAAATCAGTATCCTTACTCCTGATACCGTTCATAAGTGTTTTCAGTTAGCATTAAGGGCAGAAGATAAAATCAAGTGGAGGAGTGAACAAAATCAAAAGTTTAGAGGTGGCAGATCCTTTAGAGGAAGGGGAACTTTTAATAGAGGATAGAAAACATCAAGGAATGAAGAAAACTCAAGGCAAGAAGGTGGTGAATACTCTTCAAGGGGGCCATTTAGAGGATCCTTCAGAGGAAGAAACAATTCTAGGGGCAGATTTGGAAGCTCAGGAAGAGGAAATTCAGTTTTCACTGGTAGATGTTACAATTGTAATCAAGTTGGCCACACAATGGGAAGGTGTCCAGAGAAAGCAACCAACTCTTCAGACTCATACATGGGTGAGAGAAGAACACAATTAGTGCAGGAAGAAGACAATCAAAGTGTGTCTTCCCCTCTTAGCAAGGCAGGCCCAGTGACATATGGTGAAACTTTAATTCTAAGAAGGTCTTTGTTGAAGATTCCTCAAGCCCAAGAGCCACCACAAAGGAAGAGTTTGTTTAGAACAACTTGTAAGTCTCAAGGAAAGATTTCCAAAGTGATTGTAGACTCAGGTTCAACTGAGAATATAGTTTCAACTAAAATGGTGGATAAACTCAAGTTAAAAAGGCTGCCACATCTCACTCCCTACAAGGTGTCATGGCTCAACTGGGGCCAACATGTCTTAGTTGATGAGAAAACATGGGTAGACTATGAGATTGGTGAGTATAAGGACAAGATTTTATGTGATATATTGCCTATGGATGCTTTCCATTTTCTATTGGGACGTCCACGACAATTTGATGTAAAGGCTCAACATGATGGAGAAAAGAATAGCTATATCATTATCAAGAATGGTAAGAGATATCAAATGGATCCATTACCTGATCCAAAAGAGGAAAAAAAAGTGGGATCAAGTGTGATGATGATGAGTGGAAAAGAGTTTCTTAAGGTGATGAAACAAGAAGGAGATCAAGGGTATGCTATTGTGTTCAAACCTAGTGAAGAAGGTAAGGCGGATCCAATGGAAGAAGTGCCACAAGAGGTGAAAGGTCTACTCAAAAAATATGCAGAAGTAATAGGAGAAGATCTACCTGATTCCTTGCCACCAATGAGGGATGTAAATCACCAAATAGATCTGATTCCAGGGGCAAGTTTGCCTAACAAGACTGCCTACAAAATGACACCTAGTCAAAATGAAGAAATTGCCAAACAAGTGCAGGAGCTCTTGGACAAAGGATTCATCAAAAAGAGTTTGAGTCCATGTGCTGTACCTACTGTCTTAGCACCCAAGAAAGGGGGAAAATGGAGAATGTGTATAGATTCCAGAGCAATCAATAAGATCACTATAAGGTACCGGTTCCCTATGCCAAGGATAGAAGACTTGTTGGACAATCTTGGGGGTGCAAGCTACTTCACAAAGGTGGATTTAAAATTAGGTTATCATCAGATAAGAATCAGACCAGGGGATGAATGGAAGACAACCTTTAGGACCAATGCCAACCTCTATGAGTGGTTGGTCATGCCATTTGGCCTTACCAATGCACCTAGCACCTTTCAAAGGCTCATGAATGAAGTTTTGGCTCAGTTCATAGGTAAATTTGTGATTGTGTATCTTGATGATATTCTAATCTTTAGCAGGTCCAAAGAAGAACATCTCAAGGATATGGAGATGGTCTTGAAGAAGCTGAAAAAGGCACAACTCAAAATCAACCTTGAAAAGTGTGAGTTTCTCAAGACTGAACTTGTATATCTTGGTTTTGTCATTTCACAAGGTTGTCTAAAAATGGATCCTAGTAAGGTTTAGGCAATCCTTAGTTGGCCTACACCTAAGAATATTAGTGATGTTAGGAGTTTTCATGGGTTAGCATCCTTTTATAGGAAGTTTGTAAGAAACTTTAGTCATGTGTGTGCTCCTGTGCTCAATATTATCAAAGGGGGAGTCAAGTGTCAGTTTAGGTGGATAGAGGAGGCCCAAAAGGGATTTGAGTTGTTGAAAAAGAAGATAGCTGAGTTACCTACCCTTAGGTTACCCGATTTCAATTAGTTATTTACAGTTGAGTGTGATGCTAGTCAAAGAGCAATAGGGGTTGTTTTGAGTCAAGAGGGTCTTCCCATAGCCTTTTTCTCTAAAAAGTTGAATGAAGAAAAACAAAAGTACTCTATGTATGACTTGGAGTTGTATGCCATGGTGCAAACCTTGAAGAAGTGGCATCATTACTTGCTGCCCAAAGAGTTTGTGGTCTATACTGACAACCATGCCCTTAGTTTTCTCAATGGCCAAGAGAAGTTGAATCAGAAGCACCTCAAGTGGGTAGAATACCTACAATCTTACACATTCACTATCAAGCATATGAAGGGCACCTCAAATAAAGTTGCTGATGCACTCAGTAGGAGAGTCATGACCATACAAGAGATTAAATTGCACAGTGTGGGGTTGAAGGAGTTGAGAGACCTCTACAAAGAAGACAAAGATTTTGCTGATATATATGCTACATGTTCTAATTTTTCTAACACTTCTCATGTTTCCTACTTAGAGTATATGATACAAGAAGGTTTTTTGTTTAAAGGACATCTCCTTTGTATACCCCAATTCTCTATGAGACATAACATCATTCAAGAGAAACATCAAGGGGGTCTAGGAGGTCATTTTGGCAATGATAAAACAATGGAGCAGGTTAGTCAGTTCTACTATTAGCCCAAGTTGCAATCAGAAGTAAGGAGATCTGTTGAACAATGTGCCATATGTCAGAGAGAAAAAGGATCAAAAAGTAATGCAGGTTTATATCAACCCTTAGTCATACCCCAAAGGCCTTGGGAATGTTTGAGCATGGACTTTGTGTTGGGTTTACCAAGAACACCAAGAAGATTTGATAGTGTTTATGTGGTGGTAGATAGGTTCAGAAAAATGGCTCACTTCATCCCTTGTAAGAGTACTAATGATGCCACCTATATTGCAGGTCTTTTCTTCAAAGAAATAGTAAGAATCCATGGACTTCCAGTTAGCATTGTGAGTGATAGGGATCTTAAGTTTTTGAGTCACTTCTGGAGAACCTTATGGAAGAAGTTGGGTAATAGACTCTCATTTTCATCTTCCTACCATTCACAATTAGATGGTCAAACTGAGGTGGTCAATAGGTCCTTGGGTAATCTCCTAAGGTGTCTCACTAAGCAGCATGGTCAAACTTGGGACTTGGTGATCAGCTAAGCAGAGTATGCATAAAATGATTCAATCAACCGGAGCACAGGTAGAAGTCCTTTTGAAATTGTTTATGGAATGCATCCTAGAGGTGTCTTAGAACTTAATGATATCAGTACAATGACCCACAAGAGTGCTCAAGGAGAGAGTTTTGCTGAAGGTATTAAGGAAATTCATGACAAAGTACGACAGTCCTTGCAACAAAAATCAGAAAAATATAAGGAACAAGTTGATCAATCAAGGAGGAACTTGCAATTTAAGGTTGGAGACTTAGTTTTGGCTTATCTTGGAAAGGAAATACTTCCAAAAGGATAGCCAACCAAGTTGATGATGAAGAAGATTGGGCCACTCAATATTGTGCATAAGTTTGGCCAAAATGCCTATGAAGTTGAACTACCTCCTTCTTTGGACATATCTCCTATTTTCAATGTTTGTGACTTGTATCCCTATAAAGGAGAATCTCAAACCTCTTAGATGGATACCACATTGCAATCTGAAGAGGAATGGGTGAAGGATTTACCAGTTAGTCAACCGGTTCAGTTGGAAAGCATCTTGGATACCAAGGTGATCAAGAAGACAAGAAAGGGCATCTACAAACATTACCTTGTGAAGTGGGCAGGTCTACTTGATTCAGAGGCTACGTGGATGTCAGAAGCTGACATAATTAATCATGAGTGCAACTACTAGATCTGATAACTCAAGGGACTTGAGTTCCTTGCCCCAGGGGAGTATGGTGCAGGGCACCTAGCTCAAAGTTGTCTTTTCTTGAATTTTAGAGTTTTTGTGTGATTTAAAGTTGTTTTATGTTGTAATAAGGTGGAAGAAATCCTATGATTCTTTTTGAAGCCATAGTTTGGTTGTCCACACTTTTGTTGTGCTCAGGATACAAAATTGTCATTATCCTGAAATATTGTCAAAATGTCAATTTTTGGTTTGTACCAGGTGGATGCCTGGAAACTTGCTAGAATGTTTGGAAATGGTTTAAATCCATTTGAGGATGCCATTTGAGTTATTTTTAAGGCCTTGAGAGCCTTGGAGTGTGTTTTTGCACTCATAGGTAAAAGTTATCAAAATTGTCATGACAACTTTTGCATTTTTAGGCAAAAGCTGTCCATGAAGGAAATGGCATTGGAAGTTGGTTGGAACCAACTTTAAATTGTGTATAAAACCTTCTAAAAATCTCCGATATGAGGTTAATCAACTTTTGGTTTGCATTCAATTCATTTGCCAAGGGTTTCCTATGCTTTTTCTCACATTTGGACTATTTTTTCTTTGAATTTATGATTTTGTACAACCTGTATGGTATGGTACGGTGCTCATAGTAGCATAGGAAGTTATAAATTTTTTTTTACCTTTCCAACAAGTATAATATGAAGGTCTGAAGTGCTTTGAATCAAAAGTTATCACTATTTTTGTAATAGTTGCTCACAAACCCTTGAAATTTGAGGTTTTGATTGTAAAAATGTATTTTACCTGAGCATCCATGAATGGCACAAGTTGAAATACATTAGATGGATTGGGTAGGATCTTTAAATAGTTTTAGAGTAGGATTTTTGTGTTTTTACAGGCCACAAGGAGGAGAATGGGTGAGATGAATAACACACAAGTTTGTAGCTAGTGTGCAGGGGCAGTAGAGATTGCTCATTTTTAGTGCCATGGAGAAGTGATACCCCATCAACCCATAGTTTTTTGGAAAGGTATATTGGTGTAATAAAATAATACAATATTTTTTTGGTTGGTGATTTTGACTGGTGAAGAGGTTGGAGCACATCTTCCAAAACTGCTTGGAAGCCCTAAACCCCTTAAAAATAGCTCATTTTGAGTTACCCTAGTTGTACGACAAACCCAGATGAAATTTTTTTTAATATTTTTTAACTTCCAAATGGATATCTAAATATGTAGAAATATCTTGGGGTTGTTAGGAAATTTTGGGGGAAAAGACCAAAAAATAGTCCCAGAGGGGCTAGTCATTTAGGCCTAATAGCAGCCGGTAGAAGCAAGTTGAAAGCCTAGGGCTTGGGAGGAAGGTGCAGAAATTTATAATGAATAAAATGACCTTGAAAATACCTAAAAAATGTAACCACAAACTTTAAACATGGTTAGAGTGAAGGTCCTTGGCGGAGGTCTTTGGAGCCTAGCTGGAGTTTTGGGAAACTAGTAGGAGACCATCTCAAAATCAGAGATTTGGGTCAAAACCAACAAGAAACCTAAAGAGGCTATACCTAGGAGGAAAGAAAATAGATTTTAGGCCTTGGAGGTCTAAGGAGTGTACCCTAACAAGTTACCTTGGAGGAGCTTGAGTAGAAGGGTGAGTTGAGGAGTTGGGGTGAGTAAGGGTGAATTGGAGAGCTAGGCACAAGACTTCTGCATCACTTAGGCAAGCCTACCACAAAATCCATGCTAACAAATTCCCAAGGCCTTGTAGGAATTGGAAGAGGCTAATAAAGACCAACATTAGAAGTAGTACCTTTTGCCTTCTGACAAACCATACATTGCTCCACATACCTTCTGACATCTCGCTGCATTTTAGGCCAATAATAGAAACGTTGCACCAACTCCAATGTTTTGTTGAGACCAAAATGTCCACTCAAACACCCATTGTTCTTTTCTTGAATCCAATTCTCCCTCATTGATATTTTAGGAACAAACAACTGCCCACCTTTAAACAACAAACCATTTTGCAAAGTATAATCAACATATTCACTATGAAAAGAATTATCAAATGCTTGGCAAACCTTATAGATGGCTGCAAAATCTTCATCATTAGGATACATTCCTTTGAAGCACTCTATGCCAATACTCTGAATCTGTACTTCCTGCACTGTTAGAAGCCTTCTACTCAAAGCATCTGCTAATTTATTGCATTGTCCTTTCTTATACTTAAGAGTAAAAGTGTATGATTGTAAGTACTCAACCCATTTAACATGCCTATGATTTAACTTATCTTGTGAATTCAAGAAACTCAAAGCCTGATTATCCGTATAAACAACAAACTCCTTTGGAAGCAAATAATGTCTCCACTTTCTAAGTGCTTGAACTAAAGCATAGAGTTCCAAATCATAGGAAGAGTACTTCTTCTTAGCATCATTCAATTTTTCACTAAAGAAAGCTACTTGTCTATTATCCCGACTCAACAATGCACCTACTGCAATATTACTAGAATCACATTCAATAATAAACAACTTGTCAAAACTAGGAAGTATAAGCACTGGTTGAGAAGCAACCTTGGTTTTCAAAAGTTCAAACCCCTTACTTGCTGCATCTGTCCACTGAAACTTTACCTTAACTCCACCTTTTATAGTATCAAGCATTAGTGCACAAATTTCACTAATGTAATGCCCCTACCCTTGTCGGACTTGTAAAACCTATTCGACCTTGGTTGACTTCCTATGTGGCATTCTTGAATGGTAGGTTAACCATGGTGAAATGTGTAGTTTAGATAATATAAATAATCGTGCATACCTATTATTGTGCTTTTGCATTGATTCTTGTGTAAATGTAATTGTTTCCTAACTCTTGTGATAAATCTCGAGCTAACGCCTTCATTGAATATGTATATGTATATGTATGCTTGCGTGATTCATGGGTGCAGGCGATTGTAGGTACAACACCGCCTAGGGCGAGGTTCATCTCCTACGGAATTCGCAGGTTTGAGTAAACCTCCTCCATCCTCAGAATTTGGATTTGGGGGTCATAAAACTCTCGTCTTGCCTTATCCATGGTCGGGTGAGCGTTGTGTGTGGTTCGTGGGGCTTTCTTTTCGTTGGGTCGCATGTCGTGTGATTTGGTGGACTTCCTCGGTTTGCATGGCTTGTGTGGGGTAAGTGGAGTTTGTTATCCTAAGTATTTAATTCAAGTTAATGAGTAGATGTACGCATTAGTAATTTAGAAATTTAAAATAGGTAGTTTCTTTTATATGAATAATCGTTAATTTAAAGAGATCGCTTTAATTATAATTGTAGTAAGCTTAAAGTATTTAACTTGAATTAATGTGTTCATTTACGCATTAGTAGTTGAGAAAATTAGAATAAATAGATTTCTTTCATGATATTAGTCATTTATTAAAAAGGTCGCTTTATTATGTTATAGCGAGTTAATTTAATAGTTAATTTTAATAATAATGAAATTCAATGAGTTATGCGTTTTAGAAAGGAAAGATTTAAAGTCATTGGGAAATAGAAATAAATTAATCATTTTCGCATTTTGGAAGAGAAAGGGTAAATTTTATTATTTAAAAGAAATTATTATTCTTTTTACTTGTAAAGTTGATATAGTATAAAGGATTGATTTTTGGAAATTTAAATTAATTTAAATACCTTACCCTTGTTAATAGTTCAAAATATAAATGTTGGCTAAAGTAATATGGAGAAATTAAAATTATAATTAAATAAGAAATAGAAGCATTTTAATTTTAATGAGAAAAGCGAATAAGATGTATTGAATAAGGGAAAGGAATGATTTCCATTTTCATTTTCTTTTATTTTAAAAGTAAATGCTTAAATTCGAAATTGAAAATTAGGTCAAAAAGAGGGGTTTCTCATTTAACCTAGTTTTTTGAAATATTTTTGGGGGTTCTTTCTTTTGGTCATCTTTTTGGAAAAAAAAATGGTTTTTGGAAGGGAGATTGGGGATTTTGGGAAAAAGATGGAGTTTTACAGCAGCAGATTTGGGGGCTCATCATCAAAATCCTTCCAGGAAAGCTTATTGAGGTAGGAATCTCTTTTATCGATTTGTTTAAGATGTTTTTAACAAAAAAAAAAAAAGAGAAAAGGGGCTTGTATGTTGTTCTTGCAATTTTGGTTTTCAAATTTTTCATTGTGTGCCCATGAGTAAGTTTCATTGTAGAAAATTGTTAAAGATTAGCTTTTGTTGGATCTTTGTGTGAGAAGAGAGCTTCCTTGTGCCAAAGATTTGCTTAATGGGAGGGTTATTCAACAATTTCCTCTATTATTTTGAAACCGTTGACATTCTGAAAAAAAAAAAGAAAAAGAGAAATGTCTGTGACTGTGATTGTTTTCAAAAATGGGGTTTGCTGGGAAATGTTTTAAGTTTGTGTTTTTAGACTGTGTGTTTTGGTGAGTTATATATTTTTTTTGTTATACTTACATATACTATTTAAAAAAAATATATATATATTCAATAAGTAAAATTTTGACTGCACATTCTGGCAGATTGTTTTTGGTCTGTTATTGTTATTTTTTATTTTTTAAAAAAGGGCAAAATAGATTTTATTATAACCCCCCATACGGCTGGGAGGAAATGGGCTACCACGGGTAGCACTGCTACCAGTTGGTAGCGGCACTACCATTGGTAGTGAACTGCTAGCAAATGGTAGCAGCGCTACCAGAGGTAGCGGCCTGCTACCATTTGGTAGCAACGCTACCAATGTTAGTGTGGGCTACCAAGGGGGCCCATGTGGGGGTCCACGTGGGTAACCCCAATTTAATATATATATTTTTAATTAGTTTTTATTTATTGTTGTAAAAGAAAAAAAAATAAAAGAAAAAAACAATAAATTAATGATATGTTAGTAAATAAAAAAAAATAAAAAAAATTTTAAATTGAGTTTTTAATTATTTAAATTTAGTCTTTTTCTTCTTTATTTATTTAATATTATTTAAGTTGAGTATTAAATAATATTTGGAATTTAGAATATTGATATTTAGATAACCCATATAGTAATATATGTTTTTGCTACACTCCGATTTATATAAATGGCATTAATAATTATTAATTATAAACTATGGATAAATGTGGGTGTTTAATAAATGTTATTTTAGGTAATCCTTATATCAATATATAATATTAATTATATGTGGCTTCTTGGTCCCTTTGTAACGAATACTGTAAGTGAATCAACCCTTAGTGCTTAGACGTTAATTTTAATCGGTTAGATATAAATTGAGATTCACGTATACTTGCTTCATATATATACGCAAGAGATTTATAAATCATTGGGGAGCGTTTTCTTTCATTTCAAAGTCTCCTTTCAAAGTATATTCTCTTTTGAATAGGGTATAGTTGTGTTGCTAGAGAGGGGTACTAGTGTATAGTTCTAGACCAATATGTCAATGATGTTTATCTAAGGATTAAGTAACATATCTGGACGAGAGATGCTTACATTTATGTGAACTTGGTTGGAAAACTTGTAGAGGTGTATTTACTGACCGAAGTGGTCATTTGTATTATGGTTGTGATCGCCTAAAAGGCAGGAATGTATACGACATGTAACTTATGTAACCCTAAACAAATTTTATTGCCAGAAGGGTCTTGCAGTTGAGTAGACCCGGAGATGTAGCCCTTTAGGGGTGAACTCCGAGATCATACCCGTGTTATGCAATGCCTTGTCTCTTTTACTTCATACTTTGAGTTATCATGTATGGTTGTTATCTTGTATAAGTGAGTGATGGGAATTAAATGAAACTAGATCAAAGTGCACAAAAGTAGACATCTTGATAAATGTAGTAATCAGGTTCATAAAACATTGTAATTATGATTATGGAAAAATATTTTGTTTATATTAATTAGAAGTAGTAATAGTGGAAGGAATCTTGCTAGGTTACCATTATTGGATTAACTTGTTATTAAGCATGTAAAATGAACAAATGTGATTGGGAAACCAAGTTAGAATTAGTGTTATAATTTCTAAGTTGAAATCTAAAGGATGAACCTCATATAGGTATTTACCTTCTTATCTTAGTAAATGAGTATCACCATGTTAATTATGTTTCAATATATTGGATGAATTTGTTTAGTTATTTCACGTTTAAACTTAACAGATAATTCTTACCAAATTAACTTGATAATTGGGTGAACTCAACTATTTATCCATAATTACAATCCTAATAAATGAATTTCTTTATGTTTGCTAAAATTGAACTTAAGAGGGAAGTATTCGTATAGTTGTTTATATCTTAATCTTAGTAAATGTATCTTTTCATATTAACTTCATTTAACTAAAAAGAGTGACATGCAATAAGATAGTTATATTCTAATCCTAATGGGAGAACGTCACTATGAACTTATATTTTAATCCTGTAATGATGAATATCATCTTGCTAACTATATTTTAATTTAAAGGATGAACTCATGTGTTCCTAATATATTTTCACCTTAATGAATTTAGTCCATCTAATAGCATTATTAAAACTTCAGAATGAACCCTATGGCTACTTACATTTTATCCTCCATAAAAGAACTATGACTCATTAGTTGGTTATGATTGAATTCAAATGAAGGGACCTCACTCTATTAATGGAAGTTTAATCCTTAATGAACGAATCTCACCTTATTAACCATACTTTTAATACTTAAGAAAGATATCAGTTGTGGGTGGTTATCTTAAAACCAATGAATGAACTTCGATATATTAATCGCATTGAACCTTAAGGGAGGCCTCTTAAATTAATTAGGTGTTAATGTGCATTGAGTAAATAACCTCACGATGGCCTCCTATCCACCCAAAATAAATGAATGCTTCCTAAAATTCTAAGACGTCAATTCATTGAACATACATATGAGCATGTCTCATGCACTATCCCATAATTAAGTTATCCATCTTATTGGATCATTTGACGCAAGTTGAGTTAGGTGTAAGGTACGTAATCGCGTTGGGAAACTCCTTAGGTCCGTTTAGCCTTTCGCTATGTTATCTAAGTTTTAGATAACTCCAAATTATCTTAATGTTGTAACTTATTATTAGCGCTCTTAAATATTATTTAAAAAATAAATAAATTTACACTCTATTTGAGTGTTTTTAACTTAAACCCTTTTGGGGTTTCCTGGCAGGGCATTACACTTGGTATTAGAGCCCATGTTGCAACACTGGGATCTCTGGTTTCGCTTGTGCCCTTAGTTGGTGTGTGTGTGTCTACCTTATGTTGTGTTCTTGTCCTCCTCGATGTGAGCGTGTGATTGAACAAACCCTACTTGTGTGTAATGCGTGTGTTCACACCTTGTTTTCACCTTCTTGATGTGGGTGTTTTGGAAATAATTATAGGTGTTTTGTCTGCTTATTGAGGTCTTGGTCTACGATTTCTCTTACTTTGAAAGGGAGTCGTATGTACCTTCGATCTTGACTTATTTTATTCTTTTGACTAATCCATCTAGGTTGGTTGGTAATATCTTGAATCTAAAAGTATGAAATGTGCTTGTTTATGGTATTGATCGATTTTAATGATTGTCCACTTGAAAGACTAGTATAGCAAATGTTAATGCTTATTATGTAGTACATTGAGTGATCATGACTCTTCTTCTTCTCTCTCTATAGTAAATTAAAAGGATTTGATATGGGTAATTATCTCTTATTTAAGTTTTCTTATTGCAAGAGAAAGGATGATATTTCTTGAGCCCTTGTGTGACCCTCATAACGTTTTTGTGTTTTAGATTGTGAAAGGGATTGGTTTGGGAGTTAATTTTTGGTTAATGATAGAAAATGGTATGTTTGCATTAAAGGGTTCTCCATGTGCTTGGTAGGAGTAATATAATTAAATTCCATCTTAAGTAAGGTGCATTAAAATGCGCATAGTGATTTTGTGAAAATTGCTTGATGTGAAAGGAATACCAAAAGAGGACATGTTGTAGTAGCTTCAGGAGTGTATTAATGTGCTCCTCGAAAGATTGTTTATGTGCTTATTCAACTAGTGTGATTTAGGACCTATTAAGTGACGCACCATTTAACTTGCTTTGGATATGGGTAATTGTCTTATTATGTTTCAAAAAGAGTAAATGAAAGACTTGCTAATTTGTATGCATCAAATGTGTAATATCTAGTAGATAGCTCTTCATTTACCTTCTTGTCATATTATGAATTTTCAATGTTAGATTTGATGTGTTATTGTATTGTATTGTATTACGAATAGTGATTGTTCTCAAGAAGACTTGTATTACAAAAGAAAATTTGATTGTCTTGAATTCTTGATCGGAAAACTAGAACATTATAGTGCAGCAATAATGAGTAGAAATGTCATGTTAGGTTGCTTTGGCACCTTCCTAAAAGATAGCAAAATGAAAACCGTGCAACTAAAATGATAGACTTATATCCGAGCATATGGTGTGATCTTGTAGTTCTTGTGTATTTGTAGGAAATAGATGATTTTCCAACTCTTTTCCTCCTCTTGCCTAAAATATAGGAATTGTTGTTTTTGAAATACTATTTAGAATGCAGTGATTTAAAGGAATTCTTAAAACGCATATGAAATTGTATGTTTCTTTGGGCTTCTAATGGAAAGGGGAAAGTTTTTCATCTTGGAAAGGGAAATTGCATAGTTAGTAATGTGAATGAAAATGCTTAGGGGAAATTGAGAAAGATATCAGGATGATGTTATTTCTTTGTGTAAATTTGAATCGTTGAGAATTTCAGTACGTGTATCTAGAGTAAACCTTATTTAGTGATTCATGTGTAAAGCATAATTAAAACTTCCCTTAAGTATATGTTAGCATAATGTAAAGTACTCCCCGTAAAGGTGACTAACCAGTAATGGTGCTATTCTGTGTGTGTTGTAAGAAACCCGTACTTGCTATGTGTGCCCATGGGATGGTGAAGTAATCAACCATGGGGAATATGTTTGCTTATGAGTATGGGAAACCATACCTATCTATGTGATGTTTCTTATTTGTTTCCTTACTGAGTGCCAACCCACAGGTTGTTGATAAGTCAGTATGTGAAGGGGTAGTAGTAGAAGTCACCATTCCTTGAATAGAATGAACAGCAAGCAATGTCGATGCGAAGCGACTTTAGCTTCCCTATTTTGAGGAAAAATATAGTTTTGTAATGAAACTGTAACATAGGTGTACTCAATACTTCCCCTTATGATGAACCGATTTACGAGGTTCATGTGTGTTAGCCTAATTCCTACCCTTTACTTTGAGCATATAGATGACAGTTCTTGAGCATATTGATGGATTTTATTGGAGCATCTGTTGCCTTGTCTTCATGAGAGGCATGTTATTTTTCTTACATAAGTGGCCAACTGACTAGTGTTGGTAGACTTGTGGGTAGACCTTAGCCATGTATACCTCTGGCTTACGATGAGTATCCTGAGAGGAACATCGCTATGCAGAGTGTGACCGACACGTGCCTTATCCGCGGGGTACACTGCCATGCGGGATATGTCCATTGCGTGCCCTGTCCGCTTGGAGTATTGCCATGCCGTGCTGAGACACGATGCAGGATGTAATAGACATTTCCATGCGGCCTACCGATAGGTACAGGGTAGAGCAATGCCGCGTGACGACGTGATGCGGGGTGATGTCGAGGTACACACTGCCATGCCATGCGGATGTGTGACTTGGCCACACCACATGATGAGCTGCTATGATAGCTAGACGATTGTCCCTTCCTTCCTCATTGGTGGCTAGCTACTAGTCACGTAGTGAAGTAATGTGCACTTATGATTTTCTTTTATTTATTTATTTATTTCCTTGTGGGCTAGCAATTTATTTTACTTTGACCTTGACAGTTTAGCCACGATCTTGCAATCTTGATCTTACTTGATTTGATGTTGCAATCCGGAAATTATTTTCTTGTCTTACTGTTGGAATTGACAATTATTATCTTTATTCTTTTGTACTTTGGTGGCTAAACCGGTTTATCCTTATTGTTTTCGTATGCTGGTCTTGTGTTGCAATGTGAAATTCCTCTCCAAGAACGTAGGAGACGGCTTGGATGAGTGTATACGAGGAAGTAGACGTAGGGAACCATGAGGATGGATGTATGTGAGGCTGTGAGACAGTTAGGATCCACTACCTACCTATGAGTGGTGACTATCTCTTGGAGGCTAAACACCTTACACAACAAGGGATATTCACGAGGGATTTGTATGGAAGGTAGCACCGCTATGGTGTACCCTAGCACCATCAAGCCCTTGAGTGAGATGTTGGATATTTGTTGATCATGTATATGTTCTGAGAGTAGGCATAGAGATGTGGATCGTATATGTTACCTTTGACCGAGCATTAGACATGCTCACATGTGGCCTTTTGTGTTGTGCAAACCAGTCTTGTGGATGGATATTATGTGTAATCATGGATTAAATGGTATTAACTTGTCACTATGTTATGGGGCATAGTCATTGGAAAGGTTCTTGTATGTCTGAAAAGTGTAAACAATTGAGTTCTTACGTTGCTCTTATTTGTCGAAAGTTAACTTGGTTGTAGAAATTGATATTTGAAGCTAGTTCTATGCGATAAAGTTTTGTGAAAAGAGATGAATTGGTGGAAGAAATTGACCTCAAGGGCATATTTTCTTGTCATGTTTGATAAATGGGTATGATAACTGTGTCTATATATTTTAATTGCTTTAATTTGATGTAATAAAAAAAAGAAGGGAAAATTCTCGTTTCTCTACTATGATTGTGTGTAAATTCTAGAATATTTTAAGATGTGAATGATGTTAGATGCATTCTATTAATGGATAATGACATTCGTAGAGGATTATTAATAATGTTCTAAAATGTTGACAAAATAGTTGTTTGTGCAAATTGATAATTGTTAATTGAGTTTAAGGGCTAATACGTGTTGCATGACTTCAGTTTAGCCTTGTGACTTCCAGGAGTAAGTCAGAGCCTAGGGGGGAGAATGTAATGCCCCTACCCTAGTCGGACTTGTAAAACTCGTTTGACCTTGGTTGACTTCCTATGTGGCATTCTTGAATGGTAGGTTAACCATGGTGCAATGTGTAGTTTAGATAATATAAATAATCATGCATACCTATTATTGTGCTTTTGCATCGATTCTTGTGTAAATGTAATTGTTTCCTAACTCTTGTGATAAATCTCGAGCTAACGCCTTCATTGAATATGTATATGTATATGTATGCTTGCATGATTCATGGGTGCAGGAGATTGCAGGTACAACACCGCCTAGGGCGAGGTTCATCTCCTACGGAATTCTCAGGTTTGAGTAAACCTCCTCCATCCTCAGAATTCGGATTTGGGGTCATAAAACTCTCATCTTGCCTTAGCCATGGTCACGTGAGCGTCGTGTGTGGTTCGTGGGGCTTTCTTTTCGTTGGGTCGCATGTCGTGTGATTTGGTGGACTTCCTCAGTTTGCGTGCCTTGCGTGGGGTAAGTGGAGTTTGTTATCCTAAGTATTTAATTCAAGTTAATGAGTAGATGTACGCATTAGTAATTTAGAAATTTAAAATAGGTAGTTTCTTTTATATGAATAATCGTTAATTTAAAGAGATCGCTTTAATTATAATTGTAGCAAGCTTAAAGTATTTAACTTGAATTAATGTGTTCATTTACGCATTAGTAGTTGAGAAAATTAGAATAAATAGATTTCTTTCATGAGATTAGTCATTTATTAAAAAGGTCGCTTTATTATGTTATAGCGAGTTAATTTAATAGTTAATTTTAATAATAACGAAATTCAATGATTTATGCGTTTTAGAAAGGAAAGATTTAAAGTCATTGGGAAATAGAAATAAATTAATCATTTTCGCATTTTGGAAGAGAAAGGGTAAATTTTATTATTTAAAAGAAATTATTATTCTTTTTACTTGTAAAGTTGATATAGTATAAAGGATTGATTTTTGGAAATTTAAATTAATTTAAATACCTTACCCTTGTTAATAGTTCAAAATATAAATGTTGGCTAAAGTAATATGGAGAAATTAAAATTAGAATTAAATAAGAAATAGAAGCATTTTAATTTTAATAAGAAAAGCGAATAAGATGTATTGAATAATGGAAAGGAATGATTTCCATTTTCATTTTCTTTTATTTTAAAAATAAATGCTTAAATTCGAAATTGAAAATTAGGTCAAAAAGAGGGGTTTCTCATTTAACCTAGTTTTTTGAAATATTTTTGGGGGTTCTTTCTTTTGGTCATCTTTTTGGAAAAAAAAATGGTTTTTGGAAGGGAGATTGGGGATTTTGGGAAAAAGATGGAGTTTTATAGCAGCAGATTTGGGGGCTCATCATCAAAATCCTTCCAGGAAAGCTTATTGAGGTAGGAATCTCTTTTATAGATTTGTTTAAGATGTTTTTAACAAAAAAAAAAAAAGAGAAAAGGGGCTTGTATGTTGTTCTTGCAATTTTGGTTTTCAGATTTTCCATTGTTTTCCCATGAGTAAGTTTCATTGTAGAAAATTGTTAAAGATTAGCTTTTGTTGGATCTTTGTGTGAGAAGAGAGCTTCCTTGTGCCAAAGATTTGCTTAATGGGAGGGTTATTCAACAATTTCCTCTATTATTTTGAAACCCTTGACATTCTGAAAAAAAAAAGAAAAAGAGAAATGTCTGTGACTGTGATTGTTTTCAAAAATGGGGTTTGCTAGGAAATGTTTTAAGTTTGTGTTTTTAGACTGTGTGTTTCGGTGAGTTATTCATTTTTTTTTGTTATACTTACATATACTATTTAAAAAAAATATATATATATATTCAATAAGTAAAATTTTGACTGCACATTCTGGCAGATTGTTTTTGGTCTGTTATTGTTATTTTTCTTTTTAAAAAAAAGGGGAAAATAAATTTTATTATAACCCCCCATAGGGCTGGGAGGAAATGGGCTACCACGAGTAGCACTGCTACCAGTTGGTAGCAGCACTACCATTGGTAGTGAACTGCTACCAAATGGTAGTAGCGCTACCAGAGGTAGCGGCCTGCTACCATTTGGTAGCAGCGCTACCAATGGTAGCGTGGGCTACCAAGGGGGCCCACGTGGGTAACCCCAATTTAATATGTTTATTTTATTTTATTTATTTATTAGTTTTTATTTATTGTTTTAAAAGAGAAAAAAAACAAAAGAAAAAAACAATAAATTAATGATATGTTAGTAAATAAAAAAAAAATAATAATAATAATTTTAAATGGAGTTTTTAATTATTTAAATTTAGTCTTTTTCTTCTTTATTTATTTAATATTATTTAAGTTGAGTATTAAATAATATTTGGAATTTAGAATATTGATATTTAGATAACCCATATAGTAATATATGTTTTTGCTACACTCTGATTTATATAAATGGCATTAATAATTATTAATTATAAACTATGGATAAATGTGGGTGTTTAATAAATGTTATTTTAGGTAATCCTTATATCAATATATAATATTAATTATATGTGGCTTCTTGGTCCCTTTGTAACGAATATTGTTAGTGAACCAACCCTTAGTGCTTAGACGTTAATTTTAATCGGTTAGATATAAATTGAGATTCACATATACTTGCTTCATATATATACGCAAGAGATTTATAAATCATTGGGGAGCGTTTTCTTTCATTTCAAAGTCTTCTTTCAAAGTATATTCTCTTTTGAATAGGGTATAGTTGTGTTGCTAGAGAGGGGTACTAGTGTATAGTTCTAGACCAATATGTCAATGATGTTTATCTAAGGATTAAGTAACATATCTGGGCGAGAGACGCCTAACTTTATGTGAACTTGGTTGGAAAACTTGTAGAGATGTATTTACTGACCAAAGTGGTCATTTGTATTATGGTTGTGATCGCCTAAAAGGTAGGAATGTATACGACATGTAACTTATGTAACCCTGAACAAATTTTATTGCCAGAAGGGTCTTGCAGTTGAGCAGACCCAGAGATGTAGCCCTTTAGGGGTGAACTCCGAGATCATACCCGTGTTATGTGATGGCTTGTCTCTTTTACTTCATACTTTGAGTTATCATGTATGGTTGTTATCTTGTATAAGTGACTGATGGGAATTAAATGAAACTAGATCAAAGTGCACAAAAATAGACATCTTGATAAATGTAGTAATCAGGTTCATAAAACATTGTAATTATGATTATGGAAAAATATTTTGTTTATATTAATTAGAAGTAGTAATAGTGGAAGGAATCTTGCTAGGTTACCATTATTGGATTAATTTGTTATTAAGCATGTAAAATGAATTAATGTGATTGGGAAACCAAGTTAGAATTAGTGTTATAATTTCTAAGTTGAAATCTAAAGGATGAACCTCATATAGGTATTTACCTTCTTATCTTAGTAAATGAGTATCGCCATGTTAATTATGTTTCACTATATTGGATGAATTTGTTTAGTTATTTCATGTTTTAATCTTAACAGATAATCCTTACCAAATTAACTTGATAATTGGGTGAACTCAACTATTTATCCATAATTACAATCCTAATAAATGAATTTCTTTATGTTTGCTAAAATTGAACTTAAGAGGGAAGTATTCGTATAGTTGTTTATATCTTAATCTTAGTAAATGTATCTTTTCATATTAACTTCATTTAACTAAAAAGAGTGACATGCAATAAGATAGTTATATTCTAATCCTAATGGGAGAACGTCACTATGAACTTATATTTTAATCCTGTAATGATGAATATCATCTTGCTAACTATATTTTAATTTAAAGGATGAACTCATGTGTTCCTAATACATTTTCTCCTTAATGAATTTAGTCCATCTAATAGCATTATTAAAACTTCAATGAATGAACCCTATGGCTACTTACATTTTATCCTCCATAAAAGAACTACGACTCATTAGTTGGTTATGATTGAATTCAAATGAAGGGGCCTCACTCTATTAATGGAAGTTTAATCCTTAATGAACGAATCTCACCTTATTAACCATACTTTTAATACTTAAGAAAGATATCAGTTGTGGGTGGTTATCTTAAAACCAATGAATGAACTTTGATATATTAATCGCATTGAACCTTAAGGGAGGCCTCTTAAATTAATTAGGTGTTAATGTGCATTGAGTAAATAACCTCACGATGGCCTCCTATCTACCCAAAATAAATGAACACTTCCTAAAATTCTAAGATGTCAATTCATTGAACATACATATGAGCATGTCTCATGCATTATCCCATAATTATGTTATCCATCTTATTGGATCATTTGACACAAGTTGAGTTAGGTGTAAGGTACGTAATCGTGTTGGGAAACTCCTTAGGTCCATTTAGCCTTCCGCTATGTTATCTAAGTTTCAGATAACTCCAAATTATCTTAATGTTGTAACTTATCATTAACGCTCTTAAATATTATTTAAAAAAAATAAAAATATTTACACTCTATTTGAGTGTTTTTAACTTAAACCCTTTTGGGGTTTCCTGGTGGGGCATTACAACTAAACCCTCTGATGAGCTTCCTGTAGAATTGTGCTAAGCCATGAAAACTTCAGACATAACTTGCTGATTTGGGTGTAGGCCAATTTGTGATGGCTTCCACCTTGGTTTAATCCATTTTCAAATCTCCACCTGAGATCACAAAGCCAAGATAAACCAATTCCTGTTTCATTAAATCACACTTTTCCAAATTGATTGTCAGTTGTTCATCATATAATTTGTTCAAAAAAATTTCAAGATGCTTCAAATGCTCTTCTTTAGTTTTACAGAAAATTATAATGTCATCTAAGTACACCACTACAAATTTACCAATGAAATCATGCAACATTTCATTCATGAGTCTCATGAATGTACTTGGGGCATTAGAAAGACCAAATGGCATAACTAGCCACTCATAAAGACCCTCATTTGTTTTGAAGGTTGTTTTCCATTCATCACCTTCTTTTATCCTGATCTGGTGATAACCACTCTTGAGGTCAATTTTTGTAAAATACTTTGCACCTCCTTGGAATAGGAAATCTATACGTGATAGTGATTCTATTAATGGCTCTTAAATCTGTGCATAATCTCCATCTACCTCCTTTCTTGGGTGCTAAAACTACAAGTACTGCACAAGGACTTATACTCTTTCAAATCAAATTTTGATCTAGGAGCTCTTGCACTTGTCTTGCCACTTCTTTGTTCTGCTCAGGTGTCATCTTATAGGTGGCTTTGTTTGGTAAAGAGGCTCCTGGTATGAAGTCTATCTGATGTCTAATGTCTCTAGGAGGTGGTAGGGTTGTAGGTGTTCCATCCCTTATAATTTCTTTAAAGTTGTCAAGTATTTTCTGCACTTCTTGTGGTATTTCAACCTTCTTCTCCTTTTCTTCCTTGGGTGTCACTATGAGTGCAAATCCCACTCCTTTATCCTCTTCAAGTGTGTTAATAAACTCTTTCTCATTCACTATTAAAACATTCTGATTCTTTGACCTGTTGCCCTCTTTCTCTCTATTTATAGACTGGATTTTGTATGTAACACCATCCTTTTGAAATGAGTGGGAGTTCTTTTCACCATTGTGTATGAATTTCCTGTCTAATTACCAAGGTCTACCAAGAAGTAGATGACAAACATCCATTGGGAGAATATCACATAAGAACTTATCTTGATACCCTCCTATAGTGAATTCTACCCATGTTTGTTCATTGAAAAGAACATGTTGCTCCCTATTCAACCATGTGACTCTATATGGATGTGTGTGAGGGATTCTTTCCAGCTTGAGTTTACTCACTTCTTCTTCTGCAACTATGTTATCTATGGATCCTGAATCAATGACCACCTTGCATACCTTTCCCATAATCTTGCACTTAATTCTAAACAATGACCTTCTTTGAATAGGTTCCTCCTTGATTGGCTCCTTTATCAAGACTCTTCTCATCATCAAACTCTCCCCATCTTCTGATGTTAAGCTCACTTCATGAGCTTTACAACTTGCTGCATTTTATTGCACATAATGCACTTTTCTTTCACCTCCTTGTGATGAAGTGGGTTTCTCTGGACATCTATAGGACGAGTGCCCCAACTTCTGACAGTTGTAGCATTTCATGGTGGAGAAGTAGGACCCTCTTCCTGGTCCACTAGATCTACCTCTACCTGGGTTGCTAGATCCCCTTCCTCTATAGCTACTCTTGCTATATGAATCCCCACTTTGCTCAATAATTTTGGATTCTCCTTGGGACCTTTGATCTCCTCTTCCACCAAAACTTCCTCTATGGCCTCTACCATCTCTTCCCCTACCTCTTTCTCTGTTTCTTTGTTCTTGCTTTCTCTTATTGTTCTCTTCCACTTTGAGTGCTACTTGATAAAACTTGTGAACTATTTGTGGACATAACAAACTCATCTCTTCTTGTATGTTCCATCTCAATCCATTCAAATACCTTGCTACTCTTATACTCTCATCCTCTACTACCTTGGATCTCATGCATAGTTTTTGAAATTCCTTAGTATATCTACTAACATCTAAGTCTTTTTGTCTCAAGTTTTGTCTTTTCCTATGTAGTTGGATTTCATAGTCTTCAGGAAGATAGGTCTCTCTAATTTTGGTTACCATTGCTTTCTAGGTGGCTATTGGTTTCTTACCCTCTTTTACCCTTTCCTCTTGGATGAACTTCCACCAAGTTAAGGTTGCCCCTCTTAACCTTGATTTTGCTACTTTAACCTTTTGTGCTTTAGTTATTTCATCACATTCAAAATGGTTTTCCAAGCCTTCAATCCATTCTATAAGAGCATCAGGATCCATCTTTCCATTGAAAAGAGCCACTCCCTCTAAGGTTTTACCACTCATAGCTCTCAAATCCTTCAAGAATGGTTCTTGCTCAAGAATAGGGTCAGGTATGGGAACCTCATCTTCTATTTCCACCATTTTGCCCTTATCTCCCACCTTAACATTGTCTTCTTCAGTCCTAACTTCTACTTCAACTAGTTTCATTGCTAGCTGCTCCAACCTCTCCTCGAGTGCTCTATTTTCTTCTTCTTGGTCTTCTACCTTCTTGGCTAACTCAGCATTAGTCACCATGTTTTCTTCTAAGGATTCTATTAATCCCGAGTCAATTTGTTTTCTCTTTTCACCTGAATCTTTCTCAGGCTCTGATACCACTATGATAGGGAGATTGTGTGAGAAGTTGCTCAATAAGACTAAATTGGTTTAATCAATCAAAAGGACCAAAAGGAAATACTTATTTGTTTGAGTTCAATTAGTGTTTGCAATATCAATCTTCAACACAAACACCTTTTCTCAAACAACCACCCCATTATATTGTTTCACTCCCTTGCTCAAGCTTATTTCCTCAATGTTACTTAAAACCTCCACCATAGGTCCACACCCCTAGATGGTATCTTAACTGTCAATATTAATTGAATTAGGCTCCTTGAGTGTCTTTCAACTATCTTTCAAAAGTTTGGAAGGTTCTAACACCCTTGAGGCAATCAGATTCAACTTTTTAGTTAAAACAGGGCTAAAAGGCTACTAGCCCGAGGAGGCCTAATTGGAGTGAATTTTGCTTGTATAGTGCAACGATGGCCATAACCACCATGGAACATGACTTGGAAGGTGTCAAAAAGGTCCAAACTCAAGGATTTTTATGGTTTTAGCTCCTGAGAGGGTAGTATAATGACTGTCCACATTTTGAGGCAAAGAAGTAGGGTTTTGAGAGGGTTTTGCTCATACAACATAAAAAGTCTCTCCAACACCACAAACCAAGCTTCCAAAATTTTATAGAACCTCTACCACATCATTTGAACTATTTTCCAACTCTGCCCTGCATGACCTTAAATCAAACATTTTCCATACAAATTGGAAAAGGCAATAAAATGATTGTTATATGCATTGTCACTACTAATTCACTGTCTTATCTGCACTTTGAATGGTTAGAACTTCATGGAAAACTTCACCAAGGTATGTAGAAACCTAAAAAAACATTGTCAACACTTTTCACAAGATTCCAAAGCATGGACATATCCATAAAGCAATTTTGGATTCAAAAAGACATAAAATTCCCAAAACAGGGTGCTTGCTGCCAGCTATAACTTGACACATTTACAAGGTATAGTAAACACTGTTTGGAGCTCCAAATGTCTCTAAAACTCCAAGGAGACCAGTGCAGACCTCTTCCTTAAGTTTTCTCACTGAAATTGACCTTTGAGCACAAACAAGTTTGATCTTTGTTCACATTTGCTAGCCAAGTCCTTCTCCAGCTTGCCTAGTATAAACTCAAAGGCACTTATTTTGCACAACCCTAGCCAAAATATGACATATTTACACTGTACATATGCAATAAAAATTGTCTAAGTCCACTCATGGGAGCCAAAACATGGATTTAGACAAGTTGATGCATTTTGGAGCCCAAAACCCTTGACAGGGCAGTCGAGGAGCAAAATGAAAACTATTTTATAGAACCAATTTCCAAATGCACAACCTGCAAACTAATTACATAAAGTGCATTGAATATACAATAAATTAACTTTCCAAAAGGTACAGTATGGAAATGAGAAGCCCCAGTACGGACTGCTACCCAAATGGAGTTCAAAACATGAGAAAAGCCAGAAAAATGCTTGCTCTTTCAATTAATTCTATTAGAAAGTACAAAAGCCAACCCTATACCAAGAAGAGGGAGGAATATAAATATTATTGGAAGGTAGTTACCATTTTTTGTACGGACATAAGGCATTTATGTCTTCTTTTTACAAAAAGTGTTGAAAATGATAACTTTTACAAGCAAGAATCACAACTTTTGTTGCTCCAAGTGGCAATTTGAGAAACCTAACTCAACCATCCTTCAAAAATCACCTAAGAATGATTAAAAATACTTTCTAAACATGTTTCAATTGTTTTCAAATCATGGCTAAGCCTATAAGGAAATTTTCCACTTTTTAGCATTATTTGGCCTAGGAGCACAAAACTGACAACTCAAACCTTAGGAAAACAAAAATTGATCTCTCAAGCACAAAATGAGATCAAACATATATGAAATGGCTCAAAACAACCTATGACAACATTTCAAAACTAACAAGACACTTAAGCATGAAAAATACCAAAAATACAGAGTATAAGCAAAGCTAGGTGCTCCTGCACCATCATTGCTTCCTAGAGAGAAGAAATTGACAACATTAGAGATATTGTTGTAGAAGTTGCTATCATTTCTACTAATTGACTAGGTAGATATATTATAAGTTGACCATGATTGGGACCATCCACAATTGCATCATCTAGTCATGTAGATGATGATCATTTTTCTATTGTCAACATCTCGACACCATAGGACATAGTAGCTATCTCAAGAGGTGCTCACCAGATGAAAATGTCTTATTATTTGGGAAAGGACCTCTTACATGCATACTTTATAATTTCATTTGGCCTTCATATACCATTACATGAGGTTAGGTAGGAGGTGATTAGAGAGTCACAAGCTATGAGATCAAGTTAGATTCCAGGACATTCACAATATTCTCATCACTTTGTGCAACATGACCCAAAGACAGACCACTTCATTGTTGCAAAGGGGGAGATATAGGATGACCAAGTACATATCACACTAGAGGGCCTAGATTCATTTGAGCGGTAGCTACAGGGTTTGAGCCAGACTAGTTTTATGGAGATGCTACTACTACATTAGACACTACATCGATGCACTATCATTTGCATAGCCCTCTACACTCATCATTCATACAGATTGTCACATACAAATATGTAGATGCAACTATTGTGGCAGATACAATGGTAGTAGATGATGGAATTTCAACACCTAATATCTAGCTACATGTATAATAAATGATTTTAAAAAATCTACTTATTTATTTTTTAATTTTTTGTAGTTTAATTATTTCTATTCCTAACATGCACATGTAACATTACCAATATATATATATATATTTACAATTAGCTCATGTTACTCCTAGCCTCAGTTTAGAGTGTGTGTAGACGAGATTCAATTGATGTGATATCTACTAGTGTACAAGTGAGTTTTAAATTGTTATGTACATATGCTTGTATATATATGTGTGTATGTATGTATGCATGTATGTATGTATACATATACATATACATATACATACCTATATATATATGTGTGTGTGTGTGTGTGTGTGTGTGTGTACATACACATACACATACACATACACATACACATACACATACACAGACACATACACACACACAAATACATACATACATACATACACACACATATATATATGTACACGCACACACACACACACATACATACATACATACATACATGTATGTATGTATGTGTGTGTGTGTGTACATTGTAGTACCTCTTCTCGATTGGACTTATTAGATTGATTGCAGTTTACTTTTCAGTTGATACATTTCTGCTAAACATTATTTAGAAGTATTTGATATTATTTCATGTTTATCTGGATATGAGATGTATGAGTTATTTTCAGTATTTCAGTACTGGTGATTTGTGGTATTTTATGGATTATTGTTATGTACTGACACTTTATTTTATCTATGCAATGTGTAATTATATGTTGCGTGTCTGCGATTGTATTGGATGCAAGGGGACAATTTTCCTTCACTCACTTCGGTGAGACAGGGAACATCGTGATTCTCTTTCATCGGTGTGTGTGCCATGTATTCTATATTTATATACATGCATGTGTGATTCGATGATGCAGGATATTGTAGGTACAAGTACTGGGTAGGTATGAGGTATCGTCTCCACTTGGCTTCACAGGTCTAAGCGAGCCTTATATGTCCGATGGGAGTGGAGGAGATAGTTGTTGACTGTAATTCTTACCCTCAGTCTACTCTTGTGAGTGTCGTCAGTCGGTCGTCCATTCCTTTTCTTCGGCCTTCGAGTCTTGTTGTGTGACTTTTCTCGGAGTCTTCTTGTATTTCTCTCGGTTTGTGTGCCATAGTGGGTTCGATTATTTATTTAAGTTTAAGTCGTCATTTCATAGTTGGTATAAGAAAGTTATGCATTATTATGCCTTTGTGTTATGAACTTAGCTTATTGAGTTAATTTATTAGATTTAAATCAATGATTGTTTATTTTGAAAAAGTAACTATATTTAAATCAAATGGAAAAAATAAAAAATATAAAGTTACTTCTATTGCTTTTAGTTTTAAAGAAAAACAAAAAAATAGAGTTAAATTATTGATTTTTACTTTTGTTGAAAAAGTTAATTAAATTTCATAATGAGAGAAATGTATTTTTTTTTAAAAAGAAGAAATTCCCATTTACTTTTGAAGGAAAATAGAAAAAGTCAATTTGTTTATTTAAATGTTTTCATGAGAAAAATATTTCAACCTAAAAGCTTAGGTTAAGATATTTTCCCTATTTATCCCTAAAAATTTTTTTGGAAGAAGAGGCTTGTTTTGGAAGAGGATGCTTGTTTTGAAAGGTGAAATTCTGGAAAATTGTTTGGAAGGAAGATTTTGATTTTGGTTTGGAATTCTGTTGAAGGATAGAAGCTCATAAATTTCTTCTTGGAAGCTCCATAGGTTGGTTGATCTCTACTTGTTTATTTTAAAAATTCATGCTTCTTTCCCAATTTCTGGATGTTGTAGAAAGATTAATTAAATGATTGTTGTGTTATGGGTTTAGTTGCTATGAGGTTTATTGAAAAATCTCAGTCCATTTTGTTATTAAAATTCAACTCCAAGCTCTCCCTAAGTTACTTCATGGAAAAATTGTGGTTTAAATTCCATTCTTTCATTTTGTTTATGCAAAGAATTTGGTTTCCTGGTGTTTATAGCTTTTAAGTTTTGTGAAATTGGTAGAATCATGCTGGCAAAATTTTTCCAAGATTTTCCCCTTATGTCTTCAATTGTTTAAAAAAAAAAGATTCTTCCTGGTAGTTTTCAAAATTGGGGAAAATTTTGAGTTTAATTCTTCTTTCCCCATTCTTGTTTGGCAAAAAAAAAAATCCAATTGGGGGATGGCAATCAATTTAGTTCCCAACCAATTTGATTTTGGGAATGAATTTGTTTGTTTTTTGAAGCTAATTTTTATCTTTGTTTTGTCTCAGAGATTGTAAATGCTGGCAAAATTCCATTACCAGTGATAAATTTTGATTTATTAGTTTTGTTCAATTTTAAAAGAAAAATTTAGTCTGCTGTGTTTTATTTAACTCTGTTGTCTCAGAGTGGAGAAATGGAAATTTTATTATCTCTGTTAAAAATTTGTATAAAAAATGAGATTTCAAAATCTCTTGCAGCTTTAAGATTTAATTTTTTTAAAAAAATTGATCTTGGGGTTGCATGGCGGGGAGCTAGGCTCAACCCAGCCACACACCCCCCAGCAGCTTGCTGCTCTCCCCATATGTAGGGATAGCAGCAGTGCTGCTACCCCATATATGGGAGCAGCAACAACTTGCTGCTACCACGTATATGGGGCAGTTGCTACCACATATACGTGGCTGCAGTTGGTTTTGTTTTGTTTTTTTATTTTTTAAAATTTCTTTTTATTTATTAAACAATTTAATTAATATTTGTTTTTTAAATTTTTTTTTTATTATTATTTTTATATATATATAAAATAATAAATAAATAATAAAATCGCAATAAATAGATTATTATGTTTTTAAATATTTCTATTTAATTATGGTTTTAAAATATGTTTTGTTGGGATATTAAATCTTTATTTTAATATATATATTTTAAATGTGGTATATTTATATAATATATATTCGATGAATAGATATTTATGTATTTATATTATATTATTATATATATAATTAATTTGGAATTTAATTTATTTTATTGAAATCATTTAATTGGGTTTATTGTAAATTAATTATGTACATATGATTAGGGGGTTAATTTTAATGTGGTTTTATTTAACCTTATTGGACAAATGACAACATTGATTTTCTTGTATTAATATAGTTGTAACTTCTTATTTTCTGGAAATCTTTATTGCAAGTATTTTATGCTTTCAACTGCTTAAAGAAAAGATTGTCTGTTTTAGGATCTTGTGTTAATAGTAATTGCAGTCAAGTTTAAATTTCGTTGCAATTTTGGTGAGTTGTCATTATGTCGTATGATGTAGACCCCTTAGTCAGGTGTCATTGTTTTAACCCGGTGGATATGAGCCATTGTGTGTTATGTTTCCAAATGGTCAATCCTGGGTTAGTGATCGTGGATCCTTCACCTGTGCTATGTTAGGATTATTTATGGTTGTCAGTTTCGCCATTGAGTTCTCATAGAGATACCTTTCCTGTTAGTGTCCTAGGAGAGAGAGTGGTTTTCGGGCGGGGGCCCCACCCAAAGTGGATGGCAGGATAACCATTGGAAAGTCAGATAATAAGTGATAACCTAATAATTGATTAGGGGGTGGGTAGTCATAAAATTAATTAAGATATTGTACCCCGCACACGGTTGAGTGCTTGTATAGGCTCAAGGTGTTGTGGGAAGGCCTGGAATGACAAACCTACCACCTTGTCTTCACGAAAGGTTGGTAGGGTCCGCATGATGCTTAGATGGAGCCAGGGGTTTGGGAGAGGTTACCAGGATAACCCAGGATGGGGGCCGGGACCTATGGAGACCTACCTAGGGTAACCATCTTAAGCCATGTGATGACACTCTCTCTTTAGGGTCACTAGTGTTTTGTGAGTTGAGTCACTTGAATTCTGCGGAGTCTTGTGTACTGTTGTACTTGTCTTATTGCTTGCTTGAGGGTTTTCTGCTATCTCCTAGCACAGTGGGGTGGTTCCATTATGGGATCACATGGTCGGGTGGTAGTGCCACTTCCCATCGAATATCTTTGTTCTTACCTTCTTTCGAGGACCGGCTTCACTGGTGGTTCTTGGTTCATGACTCTTGCATCAACTCATGTTCGAGAATATTGTACAGTTGTGACCATGTGGCCATTGTATCATTCACTTTGTAACCTCAACATTGTAACCTATGTACTTTATTTGTTCTATCGAAGCCATGTAATTTATGGAATATTATAATTTAAAGTTCAATGGAATGTATGTTATTTCAGTTAACGTTCATCTTATGTATAAATGAATCATTGGAAGTATATATTTTGTAACTCTTTAAACCTTTCTATTTGGAATAAGTTTATGAGTTTGAGTTAATTAATCATAATTGACTCTCCCTATTTTAGATGGATAATTGGATTAACATTGTGATGTAGTTTATTTCGAAGTAATCTTCATTTGTAGCCCTTTAGGATGTCAATGATAGACTTCCGCTTGTGTTATTATTTGTGCAATGTAATAATTAATGCACTTAACCTTTAAAAAAATTATTTCACCCTTTGGTTGCCTTGTAGTGTTGCATTCCTTTAGGGTTCCTGGTGGGGCATTACATACATTTATGTATGTATGTATGTATGTATGCGTGTATGTGTATGTGTGTGTGTATGTGTATGTGTATGTGTATACATACACATATACACATACACATACACACACACACATATATGTATATACATATATACACATATACACGTATACACATATACATATATACAGACATACATACACACACATATACATATATATATATATATATATACATATATATACATATATATATACATATATATTCATATAGATATATACATATACATACATATATATATGTATGTATGTATGTATGTATGTATGTATATGTATATGTATATGTATACACACACATACACATACACATACATATACATATACATGTGTGTGTGTGGGGGTGTACCCACATATACATACATATATATACACATATATACACACACACATATATATACATATATATATGTATACATATGTATGTACATATGTATGTACATATGTATGTATGTATGTATGTATGTATGTATATATACACACACACAGATATACATACATACATACACACATACATACATATACATATATACATGCATATATATACATATATACATATACATATACATACATACATACATATGTGTGTGTATGTGCACATATGTATATCTATATGTATATCTATATATACATATATATGCATACGTACATATGTATATACATGTATATATACATAAATACATACATATGTATGTATGTATGTATGTACATGTGTATATATGTATGTATGTATGTATATTTATATATATGTATATAAAATATACATATGTATATATGTATATATACATGTACATACGTATACATGTATATATATAGATATATACATATACATATGTAATATGTATATATACATGTACACATATACATATATACATATACATATACATCTACATATATACACACACACACATATGTATATATATATATACATATATATACATATATGTATATATATACATATATGTGTGTGTGTGTGTACACACACATATATACGTATGTATATATATACATATATATACACATACATACATATACATATACATACATACGTATAGATATACACATATATATGTATACATATACATACATATATGCATATATATACATACATACATACATACAAATATATATGTACATACATATATATATGTATATATGTACATGTACATGTACATATATACATATATATGTACATGTATACATATATATGTACATGTACATATATACATATATATGTACATGTACATATACATATATATGTACATGTACATATATACATATATATGTACATGTACATATAAATGTATATATATACATATACATACACATACATATACATATACATATACATACATATATATATATATTTTGTAGACACATAAATCTGTCCACTTAATTAAATAAATATTTAATATTTATTTGATTATTTAACCCCCTTTCCTCATTTAAATAAATAAACAAATATTTATTTAAATCCCTAAACTACCCCCCACTTGCATTCTCCTACAAATGCAAGTTGCACCTATTTAGTTGAAATAAAGTAATTTTATTTTAATTAAAATCCTATTTTCTCTCACCCACCAAACCCATTTGCTCTTCTAATCTCCTTCTAGACTCTTCTAACCCATTCTAGATTCTTCTAAACCATTTGTAATTATCCTAATCACCCTCCCTAATTATTGTCACATTCCTAAGCAACTTGAAGTCACTTCTGAAAGCCTCAAAGTCTTTGAAAAGCCTTAAAGGCTTTATGTCTTCAACAAGTTAACCCCTAATGTACAATATTAGGGATAATGTGCATGTCCTATATGAAAATAATGTAATAAATGATAATTAGGCAATTATAAATTGACATTGTAAGAAATTATGGATTGACATTATAGGAAATTATAGATTAGGGTTTATAAAATTCACTTAAAAATTATGACATTATAGATTGATATTATAGGAAATTATAGTTAAGTTTTAGGGAGCTTACTTAAATTATGACACATGTTACAAAATGATGATGGAAATCTTAAGTCATCTCTCTCTCTCTCTCTCTCTCTCTCTCTCTCCCTCTCCCCTTAGGCCTTTTTATACACACACTCTCTCTCACTCTCCCTCTCTCCGCTTAAGTGTTTTTATACTCTCTCTCTCTCTCTCTCTCTCTCTCTCACACACACACACACACCCCCCTTAAGTATTTTTACACACACTCTATCTTTGTTTCTGTCTGTCTGTCTATTTGTCTATCTGTCTGTCTCTATCCATAATTTTCTTTCACTTTTATGTATATGTACATGGGTTTGAATTTTTCGTAAGTGTAACAATTTTATTTCATTTAAATTTATTGTCAAATAGAAATTTTGTGTACGTGCACAAGGTTAAATTCATTAAGTAATCAACTTTGAAAAGATTTGATTTGATTTAGTTTGAGAACATGTGTAAATGTTTAAATTGTACATTAATTATTATTAAATATATATGAAATATTCAATATTTAAATTTGTGTTGTTATACATGTGTAAATAATCTATGTAGTTCTTAATATCTAGTTTTTAAAAAAATTATAGAGTAAATTGCATGATTTAACATATGTGTACATGTACACTTACATAAATATTTGTAACTTTATAATACCTCTAGATGGATGATCAAGGTCCACCTACAACACATGTACCTCAGAAGGCAATTCCTTAGTATGGTGACATTTTTCTTTATATTGATCAGGAGATTCGTAGGTTGAGAGCCACAATAGATGACCCACATATTAATTGCATGTATAATGATACATCCGAAACTATTTTGAGGAGCATAGAGTGCCTAGGTCAACACACTTCATATTCTCCTCAGATTGTAGATGCCATTTTTAGGGAGTTGAGGGCAAAGGTTTTGGGTGATGTTTCTTTGGATGAGGTCCAACATTGCATCCCCAAGAAAATTATCAAATGAGATATATTTATTTTCTATTAGGACAAGGTAAAGGTGAGATAATACCAAGTGACACGATGCACAAATGTAGTAGTGGTTCGCATCATATACCTTCGATTCCTTGCTACACAGGGTCATTATCCTAATAATGACCAAATTCCACTATACTTTACCACACAATTATACGTTGAGGCCCATTTGGACCTAAAGCTCAACCAACTTGACCTACCCACCTATTTTGGATAGGGGCATGACAAAGTTGTAGATCGAGACTTGTATCATAGAGTTGATCAACAAGTGCTAGCCTACAAATATTTGGTTGGTCATAGGTTTCCTTCCATATCCCCATCCTTCATCCCCACAACAGATTGGGTGGTCATTGCTTCCTAGAGAGAAGAAATTGATAGCATTAGAGATATTGTTGTAGAAGTTTCTATCATTTCTACTAATTGACTAGGTAGATATATGATAAGTTGACCATGATAGAGACCATCCACAATTGCATCATCTAGTCATGCAAATGATGATCATTTTTCTATTGTCAGCATCTCGACACCATAGGACATAGTAGCTATCTCAAGAGGTGCTTGCTAGATGAAAATGTCTTATTATTTGGGAAAGGACCTCTTACATGCATACTTTATAATTTCATTTGGCCTTCATATACCATTACATGAGGTTAGGTAGGAGTTGATTAGAGAGTCACAAGCTATGAGATCAAGTTAGATTCCAGGGCATTCACAATATTCTCATCACTTTGTGCAACATGACCCAAAGACAGACCACTCTGTTGTTGCAGAGGGGGAGATATAGGCTGACCAAGTACATATCACACTAGAGGGCCTAGATTTATTTGAGGGGCAGCTACAGGGTTT